>NW_026775578.1:31347500-31947500 GCF_030987335.1 Cornus florida
TACATTTTCTACAAATATTTTGTTTTTCAGAAAATGAAAAAACTTCTTATTCTTTTTTCCCCACCTCCAACTCTAATTTTTTATTTTTTATTTTTTAATCTGAGCTGTTGATAATGAGATGAATATATATATATACACACATACATACATATAAGTTTAGTTGTTAGCCATTAAAAGAGAGGGAGAAAGTGCAAGGTTGGAACACACTTCCAAACATTAGAAGCAACCAACCACTCATGACACTTGCACCTCTAACCCTAATTATTTGCGATTATATGTGTGGAAAGTTAAAATCAACGGTCAAGGTCCCTATAAAACGGAAGAAGATGAAAGTCATTCTTTGGACAACATTTTCAACACGCATGAGTGTTATTCACAGGAGATGATGGAACAATAATGACCCTCACAACTTTTATTTTCATATTAAAATCAAGTCTTTGTATTCACACTCACATAATCACATTCATAATCTTTTCACAGTCTACGACTATAATTGAACACGGATAAGTCTAGCAATTGATTGTTCAAGTTCAGAGTTGGATTGGTCAAAATAACTACCGTTCATAAGGGGCAAAATAACTAAGTAAGTCAAGTTGTGAGTTGCTTTAGTGTCATGAATCCTCGTCCCACGTCTGATTTTAATGATGAGAAGGGTTTTATACATATAAGATGGGGTGTTAACACAATTTAATAGTTGAATCATGAAATACCTAACTCGTATCAGATGTATTAGAGCAGACCCAATTCTTGATAGCTTAAGCTTTTGGGTCAGACTGTAAATCACTCAGTCTCGATAGTAGGGATGGCAATGGGACGGGTATGGAGCTGGTTTACCTAAATCTGTACTCGCCTGTTTAATTATGGTTGCCCTATAGCTATGACGGTTTTTAATTTTACAATTCATACCCGCTCCGTTAGAAGATAAATGTATCCGTGCCTGTCCTGCCCAACCCCGTTTACGTTTTTTATTTTATTTATTATTATCTATATAAATAAATTGATAAAATTTATAAATTCTACAAAATGTAAATATATATATATATGGTGCGACCGAGCGTGTGTACAAAATAATGCACAACATTTTAAGTTTAGAAATAATGTCAAGTGGGCACCATATTTTAAAATTTATAAAACCACTAAACACTTATACTATGAAGTATGAAGTAAGCAGGGATCGTGCCAAGAGATCTAAACAATTATAGGTATTCCAGAATTGAATTCTTCTTTAGTGCTTATGTGATTACTAAAAAGGTTTGGTTTTGTGATTAGTCTAATTTTAAACTAAATGATGCAAATAAATAGTAGAGTTTAAAAGATTGAAAAGAGACTTAGGGTGTAGGATTCACCATTAAGTACATTCCCTAACTCACTCACTTTCAACTAATCGGGAAAATAATAATGTGTAATCTAAATGTGGCTAACAACTGCAATGAAAAGTGTAAACCATCAATTTCAAGCATGAATCAACTACTTAACGACAATTAAACTAAGTGTAGTGCAATTCACCAATTCAAAGTATGATTTATCAATTCAAGTTGCAATTTCAACACACATTAATCTAAAAAATAATGCAATTGTGACAATAAGCATGGATTTCAAACACAGGCATGGATGATTTGTTGGGTTTTAATTAAATTAATCGATGTAAAAATCAAGAATACTTTAAAGAGTAATTTAGATATCGTACCTGATTGATAATTAAACCACATAGTACCTTTAGAATATCCATGTAATCCTCTGTGAGTTCCTACAAAACATTAGAGCGCTTTACCCCCTTCTGAGAGTTATCGATACGATAGGATTGAATAAGGGTTTTAAAACCCTTATATATAACAACAATAGGGGGGAACGACTTCTCTACAAACAAGCATATCTAAGTCTCCCTTCCTATCATGAAAACTTAGATATCAATGGTTAGAATTAAATCACACCAAATAAGTTGGAAAACCACAATCCAACGGTATAAAACCATACTCCCAATTAGACCACCAAATTAGAAAGTACAACCCAATCCATCAAGTATCAATAATTACATTGCAATCCTATTTTAGAAAACATAGTACATAGGACCATAAAATAATTTTTATTATTTAAATATATATATAAAAATTCCAACATAATTTACTTACCTAGGAATTAAATTGCAATTTAACTAATTAACCTTAAATTAAACTAACTAAAAATGAAATTAACTAATTAAACAAGAAATTAATCTAATTGTGTAGAGCAATCCATCTATTATAAGCAATATCCATCAAATTGATTCACAACTACAACTAAATATCACCAGGTATAGTCATCACAAGAATCAATTTACAAAGAATTCAACTGTAAAGCTTGTTTATTCATCAACCACACATAAGACAACACATGATTAACACAAATAAACATTTGAAAGAATTGATTCATATATTTCAAGCTTATACAATAACTACATACTAAATCCCCAAAAAGTATGAAAAGAGAGAGAATAGGTTACATGCTTAGGGTTTATCCAACCCTAAGTAGAAAAATCAGCCACTCATGATTGATGGAGTTGAAGACAGGACAATCTCCATCCTTGGATTCATCATCTCTGAGTTTTCTCTTCCTAACCCTAGCATGTTCTTCCTTTCTCCTCTTTTGCGTTTTCCAGAGAGAAAAATATATCGATACAGAATATAAAACTTCTTAATAAAAAAATAAAATAAAATTCTCTCCAAACTAATGAAAAACTAACTTTAAAAATAATGGGCTTGTTTCCCTTAAATAACAAATATTATTAAAGCTCATAAGTTGCAAACAAATAAGCCTAAAAGACAAAATCCCGTAATGCTGCCAGAGCCTGGGGGATTGATCCCACAGCCTTGGGGGTCGATCCCCAAGGGGCATTTTTAGTTCTGTGAATAGTGGGGGATCGATCCCCTACCCTGGGGGATCGATCCTCCAGAGTTGAAAATTTCCTTTAAGCCTTATTTAGCTCCGGGCTAATTGGTTTGCTTCTTCATCTTTGGGAACATCATCAAAGGCCCGAGATTGACCGCTTTTGAAGAATAAACACACTATACGAGCAATGGGCTGCGACCTCTTTTTGCCATTTTCTGAACTTTTTCTAAATGTCTTTGCTTGACTCCAAAAAGGCCTTAGTGAACCAAAATTAGTCCATTTGAACCTTATTGACCTGAAATTGACAAAAACATAAATTAGAACTAAAACATAAAAATAAGATAGATACAATGACTAAAATACCCTAGTTTAGGTGCTGAAATGTGTAACATTTAAGCACTTATCAATATATATATATATATATATATATATATATATATATATATATATATTATTAATAAAGTATAAAGAGAGGGGCGGATGCTTCTCAAAACCCGTACCCGCCCCGTTATACACAGCGGATTTAAAATCTAAATTCATACCCGTCCGTACTGTATATAAACGATTTCCATACCCGTGCCATTAGGGGTAGAACGGGGCAAATCTCCATCGGGGTGGTTCAAATTGCGATCCATATCCGAGAGTATTGATGTGATTCGAATGAAGAGTGTCTAATAACTTAAACTCTTGGGTCGGACCGCAAATCACACAGTCGGTGACATTAGAGTCGGGGTCATTAAGTCCAACCCTAATCCAAACTTTATTTTAGCAATTTGGTTTCTTTACCGTCACAATGTCTGTCAAGAAACTCATATTTGAACATCCGCACCTAACATAATTAGCATCGGTTCAATACCACATTAAAAAAATGTTTTAAAAATTTGCAACCTAACTAACCATTGGAATTAGGCACAATCTCTTTCAACATCCCCAAATAAGATGGGTATGTCTTGACATTAAACTGCTAAGAGAGAGATCTCAACAAACAGAGGCAAATAAAATCAAATACAGAATGTCAAAACTATTTATCACTATATTTAATCTAATAACAATAGCTTACATTTTGCTGGCACTCTGACCACACACACACACACACACACATATTGTGACATTTTGACCACATATATGTAATATGTATCTGTAGTATGTACAAGTTGTATCTATAGATGAATGCCTTTTCGATTAAACTACCCAACCAACGCTATTCTAATGGGTCGGCCTGACATTCGTGTGTGTGTGTTCGAATGTCTATACTTTGTTTTAAATTTACACATAATTGTTCACTTCTTTGTGCAGGAAAATGTATGTACATATTTTATTAGGCAGTTTAAAAAGTACTTTATGTTTTATAAGATTTAATTCATGCATAAATTTTTTATACATTAGTGAGAAAGTGAACAGTCATATATATATATATATTAAAAAATGAAAATATGTGTATAAATAATGATATCTAAACCGAAGAAACTTGCTAATTTCATCCCAAGTGTCCTTGGTGCATTGCGAAGTACCGTGTATTGCAGAGAATTTTGGTTCTAAATTATTCTGAGGCCTTTTTTAATATATAAGTTCTAATAGCTTAGATTTGAAAATATTTGCATTAAGTAATAATAAAAATAGCAGACGTCTCGATAGTCCAGTGAATTAGTATCTCCTATGAATCTTAGAGTGTCAGGCTTTTTAACCTTATTTATTTACTCATCAACTTCTAACACTTCTTGTCTTGAAAAAAAAAAATGGTATCTTGTAAAAATAACAAGGTAAAGTGTAAATAAAAAAATAAAAAAACTTACTTCTTATATATATATATAAAATGCAAATAAATAAACACTTTTGCTATTTAGCATGCGCATATAAATTCCTAACTTTTGAAAAAGTTTGCAACAAATTGCTCCCTCTAACCAATTTTGATGAAAAAGTTCTCTTAAAATCCCAAAATACCCTTTTAAATCATGGACTTTTTGCTTTTTCTTTTATTTTGTTGTAAGGGCATTTTAGATATTTCAATTACTAAATTGTAAATTGTACTTATTTGCTCAATTTGAAAAAATGCAGGAAGTTTTTTGAACACTAAAAGATATATTTGCACATAGGTATATAGAAGGTTTTTTGTTTTTTTTTTTGCAATTTACCCAAATAACAAAAGTACTAAAATCTAAGGCATTTTGACACAACTCTGGCATGACTATTAATCCTCTTCTGTGTGTGCCAAGTTCTATAGCATTGAAAAGCTTGGTGCTCTTGGGCATTGATTCAAGGAACATTGCTTCTAATGTCTGCTAAACATTTTTCCTAGTAACATTTCTTTTCTAAAGAGTTTTTAAGTTTTTTTTTTTTTTAAAATAAAAATAAAACTAAAAAAAGAAAAGAAATTGTCCCAACAAAGTATGAATGTCATTATCATGCTTGTGTTAAAACTAACTATAAATTAACTTTATTCAACCATTTAAAAAAAACCATAGTTACACCTCTTTGGATCTGTAGTCGCAGATGTGGTTTCACTATATTTCTTTGTGTGCAACTGTAATATTTAGACATAAATAAAGGCGGTTAATTCAGTTTACTCTTATTGATGAAGAACTTAGCTCCCTCTGTTTCCTTCTAAATCTCCAAAACATGAAAAATTCATTTAGCATTCTCTATGGTTACAGAACCTTTGCCATAGGTACTCCTAGTGCCTGCTTGACGATAAATAATTGGCTCTCTTTTAATATCCTGTCAACCCATAAAAGATAAGACCAGTTAGGGAGGGTAAATATAGCTTAACAAAATCCAAATAAATGCAGGATATTCAAAAAATAAAAGGGAAATTATTTGTGATTCGAGCACAAGCTCTATCGGAAAAGTTTGGACTATGTTCAACAGTTTAATGCTTATATCAATTTGAGTTTTTGAGCAATAACTTTGTGAAACTTCAAAAGTTGAGCTGATAGTACAACACCACATTGGACGGTATTTTTAAGGTCTGTTCAAGTTTGTGAAACATCAAAAGTTGAGTTGGCATCTTCAGGAGCACAGTGCTACAATGGACGACTAAGATTAATTCACAATACTAGCGTATGCTCAAGTTTTAGTGATTTTTTTGTGTTGAATTAACATTCTTTGTAGTACTACAACACTACATTAAACGGCTAAAATCAATTCACAATACTTTGAATCGATTTCAGTCGTCCAAGACAGTATAACACCTGCGTTGTATAGCTTGTACTATAGAGGAGTTGGGTTCTCAAGTTAAGTATGTCCCAAGTCCTCCCTCATTTTGTGAAACATCAAAAGTTGAGTTGATATCCTATGCAGTACAACACTATATTGGACGGTTATGATCAATTCACAATACTTTAAATCGATATCAGCCGTTCAAGACAGTACAACACTTGTGTTGTATAGCTTGTACTATATAATGTAAGGTTTTCAAAAGTTAGATCTGTCCTAGGCCCTCCCTCCTCGGACTTTACAACAGCCGACCACAATTGAATAATGTCCCTTTTATATATCTATCATTTTTTAAGAATATATATATCAAAAATTTTAAAAATGCAAAGAAGGAAGAAGCATACCATATGCTTGAGAGCCATATCCAAGGAACTCTTTGACATCATCCTTCCAAAACCAGAGCTCTCATTCACAGAACCATTCAACTTTGGCTTTGTTTCTCTATCTTCAGCACTCAACTTCCTAGCATTCATGAACTTGTCCAACATTCTACTGCCCAAAACTTGTGTTCCACTCCCTGCAGCTTGGACTCTACTTTCTTTTTGTGCACTCACATTTCCTTCACTCTCTTGCTTTTGTTCCACTCTGCGTCCCCTAGTCACACTTGGTGAGCATGACTGCCTCCTAGGGTTAGTAATCGGCTCGGGTTTCCAGACAATCGGCATAGCTTGGTTCCCTGGTCGACCCCTTGTGGCAGAAGATGCTCTATCTGTCCTTAAATTCGTCGGTGTTTGATCCGAAAATCCTGGAATTTGAGCTGGGATTGTTGATCTCACTAGGGGTGACACCCCTCTGCTTTTAGGTTTGGATTTTGAGTCTGTGCCAATGCTTTTTGAAAGGTTTGAAGTGAGAAAATTTGGATTGCTTTCTCTCTGCTTTGTGGGTTTTGGAGTAGTAGTTAGTATTACATTTGGTTTTTTCATGAGGTCAGTGGTGGATTGGTTCATTTTTTGGTTTGGTAATGGTTTGAATTTAGTGTTTTGTGATGAAATATTGGTAGGTCTCCCACTTGGGGTTACAGATTTGGGAGGGACTTTAGGCTTCGGCTTTGGATTTGGATTTGGATTAGGAGATTTGGGCCTTCCACTGCTTGCCATTGTTGCCTCTGAATTTCCTGAAAACTGAGTTTAAAGAATTCCTAATCAACTATTATGGAACATTTTAATGAATGGATCTGAAATGACTGGAATTTCAAATTTACACAGTGAGCTGTTATTCGTGTTCCATATATACCCTTTTAAATTTTACCTTTATTATCAGTTATTTTAAAAGAAATGTAAACTTGATGACACCTGACTAGTCGAATGTTTCACAATGATGTAATCCCTATCTATAAGTGTCTCACAATGATGTGGCCCTTATTTACAACTTCTGTAATGGGGCCCACAGCATTGTGAGACACACACAGTCAAATGTCATCAAGTGTACCATACTTCTTATTTTTAAGGTACACAAACACCCTTTTCTTTTTCAAAATTATTACTAATAAGTTCATAACTAATTATTCCAAATCCATATATAAAGTTTTCAAATCTCAACCTCTTCGAAAATTTATGCATAAGGTTATCAAATCAAACTATCATTTTATTGAAATTTAAATCTAAATTATTTAATTCGAGTAATATTCAAAAGATTAAATCTATATTAATCTCTTTAAAACCCCTCAATTCAAGTGTGTGTTCGTGTGTGACCATGCCTCCAATTCTTTAAATAAAAAGAGTGTAAGATAAAAGGTATACCCTTGAGAGAGGCTGCATGATTGGTATCTCCCTTTGAGCCACAAATTCCGGGGCATTTGCTTCCATTTCTAAAGATGGAAATAGAGGAGTCGCTGGTGGGGTTTTTAACCTATATATACATACATATATATATATATATATATATATATATCACAAATGTTACTATTCTTAGGATTGAGACTAGCATATAATTAAACATAATATATATATATTAATTGAATTTGATTAATTGTAACTTATAAGACTTTGGAGCAATTACAAATTTACAAAACTGAAATCATTAATTTTGAACAGTAGCAGGAGCTCTAGGAACTTTAAACAGTTGTTTGAACAACAATTTGAGTAATGAATGAGAGTCGGACAGCCAAACACATCCGACTAATTTTTTCATTATCCAACATTCAAACTCCAAGTTATTACCGTTTATACCATCATTGTTAATATATTGGAGGAGTGTTTGGGACTTTTTTTTTTTCGGGCTTTCAAACAAGACATAAGAGAAGTAGATAGGTTATGGGTAGGTTAATACCAGTCATAGTCATTTTTTTCAGCCTCACCCAGAAATTCATATCCTAATCCTTTTTTTGCAGATGGCACTGTGTAGAGTGGATAATTTCCTGTACATATATTGAGCTCAAACAAAATTAATGATATATATATATATATATATATATATATATATATAGAAGATGATGATACATGATTATTTTTTTAATGATGAATGATGAACATAAATGGGAAATATTGCATGAGGTGCATGGCCATACCATTTGACTCAAAGTCATCGGAGACAGGCTGAAGGAGGCTGACGACGCGATCTTTTTCGCGTTTATGCATCTCCCGGAATAGAAGAAGATCTTCATCTCTGTCTTTCCGGCCATTTGATGTCGGAATTTTCCTCCGTCCACCTCCACCACCACTCATACTTCTCTCTCTCTACTCCTTAATCTTATCTTCTGGTTTGATTGGGTCGGAGAAAACTATGATTGATTGCAAATGACTGAGCACTTGCAAGATTGTAGTGAGAAGGAGTGTGTGTGTGTGTGTGTGTGTATATATATATATGTTTGTCTAGTGTCCCAGAAAACATAGGCCGGCTGATTAATAATGTTAAGGTCTAAGCCAACAACAGGATCAAAGAAATATTCAAATGGAGATGGTATGAGACAAAAAAACAGATTCTTCTTTAAAGGATTACATTTGGCAATATTTGCATTGCATTGCATTGCACTTGCTCTATGTATATTATTATATGCCTTATAAACTAATGTATGTAAAAACATTAATACTATTGAAAAATAAATACATTATTAACAATTCTATGGTAGAGCTATTGAACGCATATGTTGGGTAAAGACACCAAAAAATAATTATTGGCAATTTTTAATATATTTTTATTACTCAAAACAACCCAAAAACAAATATTACCAAAAGAAATAGAAGAGCTCCCAATAACATAATAAATGCCTTTTTAATGCCTTAACATAATATTGTACATGCGTTGCGTTTACTATTGACAAACAAATATTTAGATTATCCAAAATGGTCGAAGCTTTGGTAAATTTATTAAAGACGAAAATGAAATCACCATTGATTTCATGATGGATCACTATGATTATACGCTATAGCCCTTTATAAATTTATCGAAGACGAAAAAAATTCATTTGATATTATGGATGACTGTTTATTTGAAATTGTGAATGACTGGTTGAGGAGAGACCGTTTTGTTTTTGTAAGTTGGTCCGGTTCATTGATCGAACATATATTTAGATTATCCCCAAAACTTTTTCTTTTGTTTGTCTCTAAATATTTTCATACCGATCATCTCATGATTATGAACAAGTCACGTCATCAATTTTATTTTAATTTACTTATTTATAAAAATCATAACACGGTGACTAGTTTAAATGTAGCTTATGCAAAACAATGGAAGAGAATCCAAATTTCTCCACTTGAAAGTACCACGTAGATGGAACGAGTAGAACAAAGTCTTACTTTGAAAATTCGTACATTAATATTTAATGAATAACTATACTTTATTTATTCATTTTATTTTTAAAAAGTTCAAACAAACATGAGCACACTCACTTAGGGCCCGTTTGGCATGCATTTTACTTTAGGCGTTTTGTGTTTGGCTAAAACAGAAATAGCGTTTTTACTATTGGAGTGTTTTGGCAAAAATCGGAAGCACGTTTGGGAACGATCTTTTACTATAGAAATGTCGGAAACAAAAACATGCAAAACATGTTTGGTAAGTCATGCGTTTCAAGAATTTTAAAAACAAAACATGTTTGATAGCTCCAACTGTTGTAAACAAAATAAAACAGAAACAAAAAACATGTTTGGTTATCATTGTTTTTTATTTATTTTTATAAATTTTAAATTTATTTATAAATTTATTTCTATATATATAGTCTATATATTTTTAATAAATATATTAAAATTTGAACACACAAACACACACACACACACACACACAGCATGTTGTCTTGATCTGAAACTACACTTTAAGTTATTTGAAATTTCCTGGTATAGTTTGTTCATTTGGTAATGATTGTCCATAGGTTTGTGTTTCATTCATTTTGCTCATTTTTCGCATTAGCGAAAGAAGAAAAAAAAAATACTACACAGCTCTGATAATAATTTTCGACTCTTCTAAGTCTGCATTGGTGGGAATTTAACTCCAAAATACAGATTCTTGCCTTCTCTTTTGTAAAAAAATGTAAACCCCCACCAAATTATATATATATTAATTTTTGTAATAACCTATTTACAAGTTATTTGTAATAACCTACTTCAATTTTATTATCATTATACATGTATAGTCCAACTCAATATTAAAAATAAATAATCTCTAGTCACATTTTACTATACTACATGAGAGTCAACATTTGTAAAAAAATTTGCAATAACCTATTTAAAAGTTCTTTACAATAACCTGCTTCAATTTTATTATGATTATACCTGTATAGTCCAACTCAACATTAAAAATAAATAATCTCTAGTCACATTTTACAATACTACATGAGAGTTAATATTTGTAAAAAAAATTTGCAATAACCTATTTACAAGTTCTTTGCAATAACCTATTTCAATTTTATTATCCTGATACCTGTATAGTCCAACACAACATTAAAATAAAAACAAACTCAATTGAAAGCATAATTGAAATAGAGTGTATAACATTTACAAGTCCTTAAATATTCAACCAACAAATTAAACAAGTTTAAGTTGTACATAAAATGTTTGGAACAAAGCATTAACAATACATAGTTGTCACTAAAAATTGATAGGAAGTTCATAAAGTGGATGACAATGGCAACGACACATCATCTTCATAACAACATATGTGGCCTTCAAGAGAGCATCAACACACTTCATATCTGCAATAATAGCATTTAAGTTGAATTATATATCTGTAAAAAAGATTTATATTACATATATATATTGCAAGCTCACAATAGCAACAAATATATTACATATAAAAGAAAAAATATACCATCACTTTCAGAAGGATCAAGAGTGCTGAAGAGAATTCCAAATTTGATCAGCAATAGTATTACGCAACTGATCCATTTCTCGAAGCTGAGCCGAAGGCACATGCTCAACAATCTCATCATCTTCACCATCACTTTGAGGAGGATCATTACCATCAAATATGTCATCAGGCTGATGCTGATTTTTGATGAAATTATGTAATGTGCAATAAGCCATTACAATCAATACTTGTGTTGAAAACTTATAAGGAGGCATTGCCCTCAAAATAGCGAATCTCATCTTCAATAACCCAAAGCATCACTCAATTATATTTCTCAAAGATGAATGCCTATGATTGAACACTTCCTCCTGACCACGAGGTTGTCTAGTCCTACGGTATTCCTGAAAGTGGTAAGTATGACCTCGAAATGGGGCCAAATAACCAGGCTTATTGGCATACCCTGAGTTCACCAAATAATACTTACCTGCCATGTTTAGAATACATAAAGATATATACAGTATGATAAACTAACCATATATTAAGTGAATTTGTAAAATAATATTACCTGCTGGTGGAGCTGGAAAGTTCATTGCCTCATTTTCAGTACACTCATTTAGGATTCTTGAATCATTAGCTGAGCCTTCCCACCCAGCTAGCACATATGTGAACCTCATGTCAAAGTCACATACAGCCATTACATTTTGTGTAGTATAACCCTTTCTACCACGAAATGGAAGTTGTGTACTTGCTGGCAGAGTTGCAGGAATGTGGGTTCCATCTATAGCTCCCACACAATGCTTGAAGTAAGGGTAAAACCTAGAAGACTCTCTAATCTTATTCGGAATCATAGAAAAATTAGAAGGGGCAATGATATGGGTGCCCAACTGACATACTGCATGCAACACAGCATGGAAGTGTCTAGAAATGGTTTCAGTGAAGTGTTGAAATCTCTCTGCTACAACACGATTCCTTTGATTATGAGATAAAGTGAGCAAAAAGATTGCCACTTGTTCATAAACAGTTAAAAATTTAGAATCCTTCAGCCCTATACCTTTCAGGGTACTACACAATGTTCTGAAAACTTCAGGGTACATCCTAAAATTTTCATAACATCTTTCTCTATGGTCGTTTAAAATCTCCATAACATATGTTTCCCCTTGTAAAATGGAATCCCTACAACGCCTCTTTTGATAGAAGTTCTACTCTTCTAAAAGAGCAGCAAATATTAAGACACTCTCATTGTCCTCCTCATCGTCATATAATTGAATTATTCTTCTTATATTATTCCACATATCCATTACCTTATTTAAAGATTTAATACAAGCAAAACATTTAAGTTAATAAGCAAATCAATTAAATAATAAACAAAACATTTAAATAATAAAACAAACATTTAAATAATGGTATTAAAGTATTTGAGTACTAACAGGCATCCAAGAAATAAAATTATTTAAGTTATTATAGCCATCCAAATGTGAGATAATAAAAGTATTTAAGTTATTACAGCAATCCAGATGTGAGATAATAAAAATATTTAAGTTATTACAGTAATCCAAATGTGAGATAATAAAAGTATTTAAGTTATTACAGTCATCCAGATGTGAGATAGTAAAAATATTTAAGTTATTACAGTCATCCAAATGTGAGATAATAAAAGTATTTAAGTTATTACAGTCATCCAAATGTGAGATAGTAATAAGTTAAACGATGACACAAAACACAATCATCCATAAAGAAAAACTCAAACATTCAATGCCCAACCAATTCTTACATCCTCAGGTGCCGAAAGAAAAAATTTCTGCCACTTCTCAGAATCATGTAATAACTTCGATACCTTAGCGAATTGGGCCATCTCAATTCCAGGTATTTTTTGTAAAAGGAGCATGGAGGCATCAAACATTTCATAATCTCTATCATTTTTTGAGGGAGAGAGAGCTTCATCATCTCCTTTCTCACATGAAGATACACGAGTAGAAGTAGAAGATGCTTTAGCTGCTTTCTCTATTGCAGCTTCCATTCTCTCAGCTCTCCTCTCAGAATTCTCATTCATGTTTAACAAGAGTGTAGCTATACCAGGAGATAAAGCATCTCTTTTGGCTTTCTTACCTTTACGTAAAGGTGGGGGACTGACCTCACAACCCTCTTCCTCATCATCGTCATCATTGGGAGTGGGCAAAATGATTGTGGGTGGTGTAATACCCCCTAATTTCGGAACACGGGTTGATCAAGTCCGCGCACAAAATCAGGGGATATCAAACCAATTAAAGTATTTAAACAAGCACGGATTACAAAATGAAATAAAGAATAAAATAAAACGCTGAAGAAATCCAATTAATAGTAAATCCATTAATAACTTCCAAATGGTTACAATTCGGGAATCCCGTAACTCAAGGACCCCTTAACCAAAAGTTACTATTTAGAATTTTCAACCAATTAAGTACTAATATCAACTGAAACAAAACTAATATCCTACTTTTAAGTAAATAGAAGGAATGGATAAGTCCTCCAGCTGCGGATCCTCAACCTTGAGACTTGACCTTCTACAACCTGAAAAATAAATCGCGGGTTAAACCCTACGAGCAAGTTCTCTCTACCAAGCCTCTGAAAACCAATAAACAGATCATCTTTACCAAAACCATCCCTAATTAAGCTTTAACTTTAATATATGATGCTACAAATATATATAAATACTTATATATATAGTACAAGAATCCTATTTGTTAATAGGGCATTAAATTGTCAAAACCCCACTTTTTATAATTTTCTCATAAAGTAACTGTGATACCCCCTAATTTTGGAACACGGATTGATCAAGTCCGCGCACAAAATCAAGGGATATCAAAACAATTTAAGTATTTAACAAGCACAGAATACAAAGATGAATAATAAAGAATAAATAAACCGCTGAAGAAAACTAATAAATAAATATTACTTAATGATTCTCCAACAATTACAATTCGGAAATCCCATAACTCAAGGACCCCTTAAAACATTATCCAATAATCCAATACTATTTAAAAGTACACAAGATGAATAGACGAGTGACAGTCTCCCAGCTGCGGATCCTCAACCTCGAGACTGGAACCTCTAATAACCTGAAAAATAAATCGTGGGTTAAACCCTACGAGCAAGTTCACTCTACCAGGCCTCTGAAAACCAATAAGCAGATCATCTCTGATCAAAACCAAACCTAATAAAGTTTTAACTTTAATAAAGCACGATATACATGTCTATATATAATTATATATACTATACTAATCACATCCATTAATAGGTTTATTAAATTTCCATACCTATTAAATAATTATTAAAATAATATTCATACCTAGACCAATCTACCATTTCATTTTATAAAAACTCCTTTGACCTTAATCCCATCCTAGTCAGTTGTCTAATCATTTAAACAACAAATTATAATAAAAGAAATACTCTATTTAATCCCAACCCGATAATGATTTTAATTGTTTAAATCACATATCCAAAATCCAAGTTTTGACAAATCATCCACGTCTTCCCCAATATTATTTTATTAATGGAAAATAATACACTAACCAGTAAGTACTAAACTATTCTCATTTAAGAATATCTAACCCTAATCCAATCCATACATACAACAACCATAGATGATATTTTAATCATCTAACACATAACAACGTAATTATGCTTTGGCAAATCAAC
This sequence comes from Cornus florida, assembly GCF_030987335.1. Lineage (NCBI taxonomy): Eukaryota > Viridiplantae > Streptophyta > Magnoliopsida > Cornales > Cornaceae > Cornus > Cornus florida. The sequence goes on from NW_026775578.1 coordinate 31,362,474, forward strand.
CATGCCATTGTAAATATTTTTATTTATATATTGGCAATTTAACCATGCCTCCATAAGTATATTTATTTATACATTGGCAATTCAACCATGCCTCCGTGTATGTATATTTATACATTGGCAATTCAACCATGCCTCCACAGGTATATTTATTCATACATGTAATTAGCAATTCATCCATGCTTTCCATATATGTATTCTATTCATACAAATATTTAGGTAATATATTTAATCATTTGACAATTCATCCATGCCCACACTTTAACCATGAATTAACTTTAAAATTAACAATACGCTAAATCATACATAGCCATCACATGCATATTATACGCATATCATTAATTTAACAACCAGCCTATTAAGATATGCCAAATAAGAATGATAATATTAATCATCTTAAATGATTTATATATATATATACCTACACATATGTTATTTAATGTATATATGTGTTTAACACATTCTTTAATAATCCTTGATTATTTAAAATCAATATACATACATACATACATATATATATATATATATATATATATATATATATATATATATTCATCCTTCCATACAACTCATAGACAAATTAAACTATATATACACATATATAAATAATTATATATATATATATATATATATACACACTTCCTTCCATAACAAATTATTAATTTATTATATTTACCCAAATTAGTGCAACTAAATATGTCAGAAATAGTTTCCTTTAAATACTCCATACCGGTTTAAATAGTTTTCCGACACCGTCTCACTAAAACGTAAATATCTCTTATTAGGATAAGAATCTGATAATGAAATTGGTACCATTGGAAAGAGGACGAAAAATCCTTAAATTTGAGCTCAAGAATGACCCAATTTCGATTTAAGATGACTAAGTTATGACCGTTTTAATTTTATGTCACAAACAGACAAAATAATTGGCTAAGCTCAAACACTACTGTGAGCGCGCCCACACTTAATTAGCTCACTTGAGCTCACACAAACGCACCCACACCAGATTAGCTCACTTGAGCTCACATGTATGCACCCACACCAGATAAATCTTCTGTTGACCAAACTTAATCCATGGTCCAGATTCACATGCGCACTCTTTTATGTACACCGTAATGCACCGAATCATTCCACTTATATTTAAACTATTCCAATGGCCTAGATCAGTGAGGTAACCTTTTACTATGCATTCTACCACACTAGATCATACCTCGAATCACCCATCTCCTGATTTATGCGCCGATTCACACAGAGTGCATAGAATTAATCCAAACTTAATCCAGCACTCAATAAAATAAAATAAATCATTGAAAAATAAAATAAAATAATTAATCCTAATTAATAAATCTTTTAAAATTATCGGGGTATTACAGTAAACCCCACTCAACTTAACTCCATCCTAAACAGTAATTTAGTCATTTAAACAATAACTTACAATTTAAGGAAAAATTCCATAAATCCAAAACCCAATAATACTTTTGATCATTTAAATCACATATCTAGCATTTAAGCTTTGACAAATCATCCATGTCTCCACCATTATTATTTTATTATCATATATAAAATAATACACCAACCTGTATGTACTAGATTATTCTAGTCATAATCCAACCTATACAAACAATAACCTTAGATGAAAGTTTAGTCATCTAAGCACATAACAGTTTAATTATGCACTGACAAATCAACCATGCCATTTATAAATATATCTATTTATATATACTAGCAATTCAACCATGCTTTCTTAAGTATATTGACTTACACCATTACTTAGCAACTCAACCATGCTTCCCATATATGAAAATTTATTCATATTTAATAAGGTAGTATATTGAAGCCTTTGGCAACTCATCCATGCGTACAATTCAACCATGTACCAACCTTAAACGTAACAAGAAGTTAATTCATACGTAGATATCTTATGCATCTTACACGCATAACCTTAATTTAGTAATCAATCAATCCAGATACTCTTAAATAATATATATATATATATATATGTGTGTGTGTGTGTGTGTATATATAATCATATATTAATTAATCCATACGTTACATATATATATCAAATATATATGTACACCCTCAAACATATATATAACAAATATATCCAACCAAATTATTAATTAATTATAATCACGCCAAATAGATGCAATTAAATAGCGTAGTAGCATCCGACAACCCTCAAACATCTAAAATACATCATCTAATGATTAATTTCAAAATTAACCAGCTTGAAATCAATCCTGGAACATTACCGGACCCCACTGGAACCTTCCGGAACATCACACGCATCCCCACGCGCCCTCACGTGCCGCCCCAAGCACCTTCACTTGCTGCACGCGCCCCCACGCGCAAGAACCCACTGGCAGGCGCGTCCACGCGCCTGCACGCGCCCTCACGCGCCCTCCACACTCTCGGCGCGTGTTGGCAGCCCCTCATTGGCTGTCCTCCGTGTTTTGGTGAGCCGCGATGCACTGGATCAGCTCCCTTGGTTAAAGCCCCATCCATGGTGCTGATTCGCGGTACACCTTAATATAATGGACCGCGCCGCATTGGATCCTACCCCTTAGTACGCCAATTTACTGCTACCCTTCCAGTGTGTTTGATTGTTATTTTTATTTTCTTTTTTTCCTTTTCTTTTCCAAAATAATTCTAAACAATAATTAAAAAATAAAATAAACAAATTCACGAAATTCTAGAAAAAATCCTAAAAGCTTAATTTATCAATGTTGGGCATAAATGAACATATACAATTAAATTAAAATCCATTTAATTTAATTAATCGTGCTACACAAGGTTAACGCAAAATATAAAAATTTTAAAAAAATAAAAGTTAATTAACCTAACCTCATCTACAAGATCTAAATTATCAGAACAATACATACATATATTCACATGTTTAATTCTATAGTTTTGTAAAGAATAAATATGCTCCTCCAATCTGAATAATAATTTAATTTAATAAAATAAAATTATAATTTCGATAATCAAGGTGATAAGTTTATGAATTCTAAGAGGAGAAGTAGAGAAGAACTCGCCTTTTCTTTTCCAAATCCGGTCTCCTCTTACGTTCTTTGATCCGGCCTCCTCTTCGTTAGCCCTTCTTCTTCTCTCTCTAATTCTCTTATTTTTCTAACGTGGAAAAACTCCTAACCCTAGAGTCTTATGTGTCTATTTATATACATACAAAAACTAAATCCTTTTCCCATTAGGATTATCATATAAAATAAATAATATTTATCCTTTAAATAATATATGTACATACATATATTTTACTATAAACATATATATATTACCTTCCATATATAAATCCTTTTCCCATTAGGATTATCATATAAAATAAATAATATTTATCCTTTAAGTAATATATATACATACATATATTTTACTATAAACATATATATATTACCTTCCATATATAACCATTAGTTAAATAAATTATATATACCTATGTATATCAATATATAATTATATTGACATATATACCCCTCCACATGATTTAATAATGAATTAATATACACATGTAATTATATAGGTATAATTATGCAAAGATAATTATTAAATATCCTCACAACCACGGGCCTTTACCAATTAACCCAACAAGGCTTCCTTCAAGCCCAATACCACATCCGTTGGTCCAACTTCCTTTAATCCCAATACAAATAACTTAAATACCTAAAATAATGAAATTAAATAAAGTTACACCAACATAAAATCACGCAAATCAAATAAACAATTCACTAACTAGCATTCCACAAATCAAACACCGTATAAATTTAACAAATAAAATTACAAAATATAATTTAATTAAAACAATACAATTTACCTACACACTTAATTAAATAAAACAAATCACAACTATCAAGCACCTAAGTAAATAAAACAAATCATTTAAAAATAATAATAATAATAATATAATATAAATTAATTTAATTAATAAATCCTTTTTAATCCTTTTTAAAATATCGGGGTATTACATTCTTCCCCCCTAACAAAAGGAATTTCGTCCTCGGAATTCACGAATCCATGAAATGAAATTTCGATTATTTGTCCCAAATTTTCATTTTGCCCTTATTCCACTATTTGCCATGTAAGATATCTAATATGTAAATATCTATAATAACATGCTCACAATTGTGTAAATTACTTAAACACCTAGTGGTGTAATATACTAACAGTCAATGATTTGTATATATATGTATAAATATATATCACCATCATAAGCCAAAACCATCCAGATACTAATGAACATGATGCATTTATATCTACTAAGTCATTTCTACATCTACCTTAAAATAAAAAACATACCCTCAATTCTTCTGAGGTACCCATGCATTGCAGGGTGTGGCATTGTACACCATACCCTGATGCAACTGCTGTATAGGCTGTCCCTGCGGTGGCGGTGGTGCTGGTAAGGCTGGAAATGTCTGAGCCTGCACACGTGGAATCTGTGGAGTAGGTAATGGTTGCCACTGTCCCTGTTGCCCATGCTGTTTCTGAGCCAACCCAGGACACCGTTTGGCTGAATGCCCATAATCTCCACACTTATAGCAATGACCCCTAAATATACTTGACTGCCCCTCCTGGTGATTACCCTGTAGCTGTCCCAGTCCAGTCTGAGGTGCTTCAGTCTGCTGAGTGGAAACTCCCTCTCTCTGAACTTCTGAATTACCCTTGTGCTTCTTCCAAGGCTGCTGGCCCTGGAATCTGCCCTTGTCATTCTGTCGGTTCCCATTATCATTCACTTTCGCAGCTGGCTGATTAGCAAAGTCTTTGCCACCCCGCTTCTCAGCCCTAGTCTGTCTGAAATCCTCATTTAGCTGATAAAGCTGCAAAGCTGCGTCCACCACTTGAGCATAAGTAGTGTAGGCTGGACTACCAGTAATAGCTCTCTTGATAGACCACATCAGTCCTTTGACGAAACTGTTGCGCTTCTTCTCCTCTGTATCCACCTCCTCCGGTGCAAAGAGAGATAAGCGTGTGAACTGCTGTTCATACTCCGCCACTGTCATGGTCCCCTGCTGCAGATTAAGAAACTCAGTCTTCATGGCTGCCCTAACTGCATAAGGGAAATACTTTTCTTCAAAGCGTGCACTGAACTCATCATAAGTCAATGCCATCCTCTCCTCTATGGTGGTAACTGACTCCCACCACTGCAGTGCATCCCCAACTAGCTTGAAGGTAGCAAGCATCTGCTTCTGAACCTCCGTGCACTGAACCAAGCGAAGATGTCGCTCAATGTCCTGTTTCCACTGGTGAGCTGCTCTCGCATCGGTGGAGCCCGTGAACTCAGGTGGACTCCCTTTTGTGAAAGAACTCCTGGCCTTCTCCCAGGTATCAGTCTGAACAACCGGTGCTGGTAACGGTGCCGGCTGTACCTGAGGCTGATTCCGAAGTACAGCTGCTACCCCAGCTTCTATAACCCGAGCAATGAGGTCATTGATGTGAGGAGGATACTCTGGATCCCTGCCCTGAGCCGGAGCCTGAACTTCCTCTTGCTCCTCCTGAAGCTGACCCTCATCCTGAAACTCAAGTCGTTGCTGCTCTTCCTCCATTTGCCGACGTTGCAGGTGTTCTTGCTGCCTACGTGCAGCTCTCCTCTGTCGGCGGTTCAGATTCTGTCCTCTTCCAGTGTTAACCATGCTGTTAACATAGAACGACAGACATCAGTACGATTTTAACGGACCGTAAAGGAATACAATGTATCCTAAACTTAAGCTCTAAAGAAACGAGTACACAACGCGGAAGTCACATAACGAAAGACACCCTAAGTACACTTGAACCTGGAGTGCTCTGATACCAACTGTAATACCCCCTAATTTCGGAACACGGGTTGATCAAGTCCGCGCACAAAATCAGGGGATATCAAACCAATTAAAGTATTTAAACAAGCACGGATTACAAAATGAAATAAAGAATAAAATAAAACGCTGAAGAAATCCAATTAATAGTAAATCCATTAATAACTTCCAAATGGTTACAACTCGGGAATCCCGTAACTCAAGGACCCCTTAACCAAAAGTTACTATTTAGAATTTTCAACCAATTAAGTACTAATATCAACTGAAACAAAACTAATATCCTACTTTTAAGTAAATAGAAGGAATGGATAAGTCCTCCAGCTGCGGATCCTCAACCTTGAGACTTGACCTTCTACAACCTGAAAAATAAATCGCGGGTTAAACCCTACGAGCAAGTTCTCTCTACCAAGCCTCTGAAAACCAATAAACAGATCATCTTTACCAAAACCATCCCTAATTAAGCTTTAACTTTAATATATGATGCTACAAATATATATAAATACTTATATATATAGTACAAGAATCCTATCTGTTAATAGGGCATTAAATTGTCAAAACCCCACTTTTTATAATTTTCTCATAAAGTAAACCCCACTCAACTTAACTCCATCCTAAACAGTAATTTAGTCATTTAAACAATAACTTACAATTTAAGGAAAAATTCCATAAATCCAAAACCCAATAATACTTTTGATCATTTAAATCACATATCTAGCATTTAAGCTTTGACAAATCATCCATGTCTCCACCATTATTATTTTATTATCATATATAAAATAATACACCAACCTGTATGTACTAGATTATTCTAGTCATAATCCAACCTATACAAACAATAACCTTAGATGAAAGTTTAGTCATCTAAGCACATAACAGTTTAATTATGCACTGACAAATCAACCATGCCATTTATAAATATATCTATTTATATATACTAGCAATTCAACCATGCTTTCTTAAGTATATTGACTTACACCATTACTTAGCAACTCAACCATGCTTCCCATATATGAAAATTTATTCATATTTAATAAGGTAGTATATTGAAGCCTTTGGCAACTCATCCATGCGTACAATTCAACCATGTACCAACCTTAAACGTAACAAGAAGTTAATTCATACGTAGATATCTTATGCATCTTACACGCATAACCTTAATTTAGTAATCAATCAATCCAGATACTCTTAAATAATATATATATATATATATATGTGTGTGTGTGTGTGTGTATATATAATCATATATTAATTAATCCATACGTTACATATATATATCAAGTATATATGTACACCCTCAAACATATATATAACAAATATATCCAACCAAATTATTAATTAATTATAATCACGCCAAATAGATGCAATTAAATAGCGTAGTAGCATCCGACAACCCTCAAACATCTAAAATACATCATCTAATGATTAATTTCAAAATTAACCAGCTTGAAATCAATCCTGGAACATTACCGGACCCCACTGGAACCTTCCGGAACATCACACGCATCCCCACGCGCCCTCACGCGCCGCCCCAAGCACCTTCACTTGCTGCACGCGCCCCCACGCGCAAGAACCCACTGGCAGGCGCGTCCACGCGCCTGCACGCGCCCTCACGCGCCCTCCACACTCTCGGCGCGTGTTGGCAGCCCCTCATTGGCTGTCCTCCGTGTTTTGGTGAGCCGCGATGCACTGGATCAGCTCCCTTGGTTAAAGCCCCATCCATGGTGCTGATTCGCGGTACACCTTAATATAATGGACCGCGCCGCATTGGATCCTACCCCTTAGTACGCCGATTTACTGCTACCCTTCCAGTGTGTTTGATTGTTATTTTTATTTTCTTTTTTTCCTTTGTGATGACCCTGTGGGCGGGTGTGCCGTGGGCGGGTGCGAGAGACACTGTCAGGCTACCACACTGGCGAGCTACGGGTGCACAGTCCCACATCGCCTGGGTAGAGGAAAGGTGAAGTACTTATATGTAAGTGTGTCACCTCCAATTGGTATGAGGCCTTTTGGGGTGAAGCCCAAGAGCAAAACCGTGCGGGCTCAGGCAAAGCGGACAATATCATACCATGTGGTGGAGTGGGTCGTTACAAATGGTATCAGAGCCTGACCCAGCCGGAAGTGTGGCCAACGAGGACGTTGGGCCCCAAAGGGGGGGTGATTGTGATGACCCTGTGGGCGGGTGTGCCGTGGGCGGGTGCGAGAGACACTGTCAGGCTACCACACTGGCGAGCTACGGGTGCACAGTCCCACATCGCCTGGGTAGAGGAAAGGTGAAGTACTTATATGTAAGTGTGTCACCTCCAATTGGTATGAGGCCTTTTGGGGTGAAGCCCAAGAGCAAAACCGTGCGGGCTCAGGCAAAGCGGACAATATCATACCATGTGGTGGAGTGGGTCGTTACAGGTGGTGCTGTAGTGGATGGGTGGGCATGCATCCCTTTTGCATATGTGTCCCCAAATATAGTCGACATCTTGTCAAAATGCTTACATCCATACTTTTTATACTTATTTGCATTCCTAACAACCTACAAATTTTGTTATAATATTAACCACATAACCAATAATATACAAGATTTTATTATTTATTTAGGACTAATAATTAAATTACTAATCTTGCACAACCTGTCCCATCTCTCTTCCTCAACTATAACCATGCCTGTCTCATGGTATCCCACGCCAGTCTCCGATAATAATTTCTTAAACTCAGTATAAATTTTCCTCAAACCATTAAACTTATTCCGAAGTTGGGCTAAACCAAATTTTCTCCCCGTTTGAACATTCATTTGTTTGACTAAATTACTCCAACCACTTTTACTAAATGTTGTGCCACTACGATTATTAGCTTTAACTTCTTCCACCATAATATTCATGAATTTTTCAATGAGTGACTCATCCCATAACAATTTTCCATCGTTCGTAACTTCGACCACTTCTTCAATTGTGAGAGAATCACCGCATTGTTCCACATTCTCAACATTCATATCCATCTAACATATTAATAACAACACTATAATTAATAACAAAAAAATAATAATAATATTAAACTAGGAAAAACTATTGATGGTATTAAAGTTACTCTATCACAACTACTGATTCATGAATTTAATAAAGAATACTGAATGAAAATATAAAAAATAAAAAACAAGAAGAGAAAGGAGAAATTGGTGATAAATGTTACAATATTAGGTATTTTACTAAAGGGAAATATGGTCATTTCATTGTAATAGCAATTGTATATATATACACATACGTGAGAGGAGAAGGGAAGCACTCTTAGTCACAAAATTTCACTAATAATTGTGTTTTCTTATTCTAGAAATCCTAAATTCAATAAGAGTAAAAGATGCAGATATTCTTCTGAACTTATGCATATTTTACTTAAAAGTGCTCAATTCTTGATTAAATATGCCACAAACTTTACAAGAAAATGATTTGGAGAGTTTTGAGAAACTTTTGCTTCTAGATAAACTTTTAATTAAAAATCCATATCAATAACAGTATATTTTCGATTGTATGGAATATTTATCATTTAATATTGTAGCATACTTACATGTTATGCATCCACTTAATTATTCATATTTTTCTTATCCTTTTATAGATTTGTATAACCTTGAACCTAGTCATTTTATATTTGCGTATCGCCTAATCTAATTGGAAACTCTGTAACCATGTCACTCCCAAGCTCCCAAGCCAATTTTCTATACTACAACTGTGCAGCATGCCGTGGAGTCTCATTTTTTGATAAGTCATGCCACGGAGCCTCCTGTTGAAGAGAGTTTGAGTTTGCATACATGTCACATTTCCTGCAGACCAAAAGAATAAAAAATAGAAATAGCAGAACTTGGAACTTTCCAAAAGTTCCACACATATTTTCCATGGTTAAGAGGAAAATTAAGAGTCGACCTAAATGAATAAATATCTTCTGAAGGTCCAACTATGATCACCCAGTAAGGACAAGCCTAACTCACAAGGGCAGAATGGCTGTTCAGTAAACGGGTGTTAGATCTTTGGTTCTGACTGGCTCTACCTAAATCAACCACGCATGACATTCGTCAAGACTTTGCTGACCCAAAAGGTACCCAGAATCATATGTTAAAAGTAAAAGTTCAAAATATTTCCTAGAAGTTTAGTCACACATTCTACAGCATCTACCTCTTTCAAGCACGCTACACTTTACTATTAGTCTACAAGCTCCCAAGTAGGCGATTCCCATCTAATACTATTGCCACTGTCTCTTTTTAAGGACGATATTTATTTCAATAATTTCAGATAGCAAAGTCACTGTACAATAGAGCTACTTGCGCAAGGCAGTGATTTAAATGCTTGTGACAGTGTGACGTTCTATACATTCACATCCATCTTCCTGACTCTTTGCTGAAACTAGAATATGCTTACTTTAGTTGATTCTATGCTTCACAGATTGAATTAGAGATCTCATAATTCTACTTGCTACTTGTAAGCTACCAACAGCCGTCAAAGTTAGACGACGTCCATATATGAATAAACAATCATACCACCAGGTAAATTGATAGAAAGAAACTTAGAGAGCAAACATATATGCATATTGGGATGGATAATCTGATTGTATGGGACTAGCTAGGAAGAAAGGTGTAAGACCAAAATGATCCCGTAATTCATAAAATGCATACAATAAACAACTTTAAGCCTTTGATTGAGTGGATAAAGCATCTACTTAAAATTTCCAAACAATAATATCACCATTTGGGATTTGCTTATAAAAGAGTACATCTCAATTCATTAAGTTCTCTATATATCTGAATTTTGACAATCTTTTTGATAAGTCAAATTTAAATTTCAATATGCACTTATCTCTCTTCATCAACCAATTAAGTCTCCTATTGTGACAATCACACCTACTCACCTGGTAATCAATTACTTCTCAAGACCATTATCATACTTCTTTTCTGTTGGTATGTCAGAATCATAACCACATTAAGGAACCCTCAAGTCTTATATCTAAATTATTTGAGTTCATTATTAACTATATTTTGTATTAGGAGTTCAATATTTACTATATTTTGCATATCAGACCATTTAATTATAAACTAACAAGACACAACAAATTCCTCATCGCCATTGTCGATTTCTTGGAAAAATAAAAAAAGAAATTGAAAAGCTAGAGACTTTAACTGCATTAGATCAGAGAATTTTCCATAATACCATTTCTGAATTCAAAATCCAAATAATTGAACAGAGAGAAATAAAAATATGAAATTACTACTTTTATCTTTTTCTAAAATACTCCGTATAAAAGAAAAGAGAGCTCAACAAACCTAATTCATATGATTATTAGAATGGCTGTTGGGCTCACGAAAAGAGCTAAAACAGTTGAATTAGCAGTGGTAAATGCAGCCAGAGTACTAGCATTCCCAGTTGCTGTTGTCAACCAGTCCACGGCAAGCTTGAATAGAAACACCACAAACTTGCTCAGTAATCAATAGTCAATCACTACATTTACTTCCTCAGCAACAATTAATTACTGAAAATCACACTCTTGGTAGATGTAACCCAATAGCAATTACAGAGACTAGAGATACAAACTACCACCCACCTTAGCTTCAATCAGAAAAACACAAGGCAATAACCACCCACAAAAGAATACAAGACATAAGGAGCCCCAATTTATATATATACATACATGTATCAGCAAACACGCACATGTGAGTGTTTGTGTGTGTGGTGTAGAATTCGACATACAGGTTGTTGTGAAAGAAATCACCGGATTTGAAGAGAGGACAGCGGAGGAGAACAGGCTGCGAGAGGGAAGATCGGAGAGAAATATAAAGGCTCCGCCGTCCGGTTGGTTTGAAATCGATGGCGGAGCAGAAGAGCCTTCCATGGCGCCCAAAAGCACAAACCCTCGACAATTTTTATACTAGAGAGAGAAAGAGAGAGAGAGTCGAAAGAAATTCGTCTTTGTGACTATATGAGAGTATACGTATAGATTTTCTTTACAGATTTGGACTTCGTGCTTGCAGATTTGGAAACAACATCAAAGGAAACAACAAAGAAAGGGAAATAGAAGACAGTACTCACAGTATATCGCGATTCCTTTTTGTCGCCTCCCAAATCGCCTCCCAAATTGCTTCTCTAGGGTTTCAGAGGAGAGAGAAAACATCGGGCCAAAATGTTGCAAATCCGTTTTAAGGCTACTTCATCCGCTACAGTATTGGACCAACTTACTTCATCCGCTACAGTGTTTTTTATTGGGTTACAGTACTGAAACAACCAAAAACACCATTTTGGTGTTTCACTTTTGGACCCAAATTCAGCACTGTTTGAAACGATATTTTTGTACTGTTTAAAACAAAATAAGTGTCACCAAACATGTTTTTGGGCCTAAAATGAAGCCCTGCAACAAAAACACCAAAGTAAAACACATAACAAACAGGCCCTTATATTACATTACCGCTAAAAGAGCACTCCTTTTCATTTGGAAAGGAGAGATTATACAACCATCATTTATTATCTAAAATATAAAAGAAAAAGTATTGCCTACAAATATTGAGAATAAAGAGAAATACATGTCTTTCTCATTCCTTCCCTCTTCTTTTAAGTCAAGAATCTGAAAACAAAAATAAATGTTGATGTAAAACCATTTACATTTCTTGCTATATCTTTGGTCTTTGGTTCTCCCTTCCCAGTTACTGGCTTTCGATTTCTGTGAACTCAGCTCATGTCATATTCAAGCAGATTTCTGCCTGTAGTTGAAGTCAAAAGATTGTACACAAGATAAAATAGAAACATCTTGATGATGCACCCATTCAACTTAAAAGTACACACCCTATACAACACTTGTATGTGACAATTGGTAAGAGCAGTAGCATTTTATTTGTTAAAGAACAAACCTCTCTTCTTCCCTTTCCTTCACTCACCAGCCTGCAAGATGAGAGTTAAAATCTCGGTAAATAAATCTTTACCCGGTATGCTACATGGAATAATCTTTAACTGACACTTTTCGAAAATAAAAAATAGAAACTCTTTCAACTGGCATGCTAGACGTAAATAAATCTCCAACTGACATACTATATGTAGTAATCTTTAACTGGCATGAGTTTTCGTTTCATATATAAAGACTTTCCTTTAGTTGATGATGCAAGAGCTTTGTGTTTTATGCGAACTTCCACACTAATCCAAGCATCTTGATGGTTAGAATAATGCTTAAAGAAATAATTGGTAGAAATGCACAAATTAAATCTCACATGTCCAAACTCCGGATTACAGATGCTTTTCGTTTAAGCAGATAAATTGAGACGTATACAAATGGTTACCACAATAAATGGAAGCTTGGACTACCAAGTGTGAAAATACCGGTTCAAGTACAAGGAAATACTGACATTCTAACCCAACCTACCCTTCCCAGCAATTAGCATTGATAAGCCTTCTACAAATAGCGCATCCTAGACAACAATCGACGCCAAAACCTTGCATCCAGACTTCAAAACAATCCATGCCCCATCACCACTTTCATCATAGTTGTTCACCTTCACAGAATCCGGTTCAGGTTACTTATGGCATGAAACAGAGTAGTTCATTTCTCCTTCACATGATACCCAGACACCAACCCTACACGACTTAACAAAACATTTTTCCTAGCTACTTGGGGTCAGCTACATGAATTATATTTTTCCAATCTGTTCTATCCAATGCCACAATCTCAGTCAATCCACATGTTACCATATCCTTTGGTCTTCCCCTTCTCCTAGATTTACCCTCAATGTGGACCATGTCATTTATCCAAACTCATGCACTTTGTGGTCTTCTTTGTACATGTTCAAACCATAGCAATTGATTCTCTAACTTTATCTCCAATTAGTGCTACTTCCAACCATTACAAGAATTTGTTCAATTCTAATTCTATCATTTCTTGTCTTACCATACATCCATCTCACATTTGCATAAATTTGCATTTCCGTCACTCACTTTATGCATATGTTGTACACATTTTGTTATATAAAGAACAATTGGTGCACTTTGAGGTCCTCTTTGTACATGTTCAAACCATCGCAATTAATTCTTACTTTATCTCCAATCAGTGCTACTTCCAACCATTTTAAGAATTTGTTCATTTCTAATTCTATCCTTTTTTGTCTTACCACATCCACCTCACATTTGCATACATTTGCATTTCCATCACACTCATTTATGCAAATGTTGTTTCTCAGTTGCCCACATTTTGTAATTGTTAGCATATATGATACCATGATTTATGGAATGATTTACCGTATTAGAAGATATTTGATTATGTTATAGAATATGCCATAGAATATTCTGTGATTTGATTTAGATCTGATTTAATTTCCTTTCTTGTAATATGAGAGTGTGCTCTTTTTATCTATAAATACTAAAGTTATGAATGAGTGATTTATCTCATTCAAGCCTTTACATAATTCTCTCATTTTTTTTTTATATTTCTTCTTGGTATCAGAGCCAACACCTTTCCACACCTTTCAGCAACCTTGCTACTCGTGCGACAACCACCTTAGGCTGTTTGTGACATCGTGTGACGTTGCCAACGTATGCTTTTGTGTTCATGGTTTGTGATCGAAAATAGGTATTTTTAAATTTTACAATTTCTTTTTTACTCTTCTAGGGTTGGGTAAATTGGATTAATTGCTCTCCAACACCTAGAAGGGATTGGGTAAAAAAAATTTGAGTCTACATAGAGGTTCCGGATATTAAGGAGGAGGTTGTCTAGATATATGTAAGTAGGCAGCGCTCCTTAAAGAAGTATAAATTTGGATTTTTTGGGAATGGTCTGAGGAGACGTTGTTATTGTTTATGGTCTGAGGAGAACATTTGATTTACTAACAGAATTTGTGGTGTTTTTGAAGTTTTTTATTGTCGTGTGATAGATTATGGTAGATTCAGGGTCCTTGACTGTTACTTATATTGGCTCAAGTTCTGTTGGTGGCAGTGCCATTTTTCCCACCAACTCATCAAAAAATCCAAGACTTCAAATCATCACAGTGAAGTTGGATGGCTCCAACTATTTGATTTGGTCACAGTCTTGCCAAGAAATTCATTGGTGGCAAGGGCAAGATTGGCTATATTATTGGTTCTGAGAAGGCATATCCACAATGGTTTGTAGAGATAACGCTATGGTTATGCCTTGGCTAGTCAAGTCAATGCGATTAACATAGTCGTTGGCTATATATTTATGAAGACTGCTAAGTAGATTTGGGATTTAGTTTAACGCATTTATTCTCAGAGGCAGAGTAATGCACGGATTTTCCAGTAGGGGCGAGATATCACCAGGATTTCTCAGGGTGACTTGACAATTTCAGGTTATATCGCCAAGCTTTGTGCTATTTAGGAGGAGATGTCATATTATGATTCCTATCACCCTTGGAAGGATCCAGATGATGCAGTTTTATATGCAGGGATTATGGAGAAGAATCGAGTGTTTTAGTTTCTTGCCGGGTTAAATGATGAGTTTGAGTATGCTCGTGTTCATTTATTGGCCTTATCTTCATTCCCTACTCTTGAAGATGCATACTCCTATGTGTTGTCAGATGAGAGCCATCAGACTCATCTATTAGGTGTTACTTCTGCTGATCGTTCTGCTATAGCAGTTCGGGTTCCCAACCTTTTAGGAACTATACTATCCCATTCAGTTTAGAGTTCTACCACTGGTCCTCCTCTGGGACGACAACGTAAGCGGTGTGACCATTGCAAAAAATTTGGTCACATCAAATCTTATTGTTATGCTTTACATGGACGCCTACTACAATAGCCTCAATCCTCTGCACATCCTGTTACACAACCAATCTCGTTGTCAGCTCCTGACAACTCCGTCTTTACATCTTCCACCACTATTACCTTGACTCAAGCTGATTTAAACAAGTTCAAACAATTCTTCAACCAAATGGAGGCATCATCTCAGCCAACTTCCATTTATATCCACCTAGGTACTATTGCGTCTGCACATAGTGTATCTACATCTTCGACACCATGGATCATTGATTCTAGTGCTTCAGACAATATGACGGGTATATCCTCATTCTTCTAATATTACAGTATCTGTTCTGGCCATCATAAGCTACGCTTTGCAGATGGCTCTCCATCTTCCATTGCTAGGAAGGGTCACATCATGTTCCACAGTTGACTGTAAATCTTATTTATGTTAGTAGGGTTACTAAATAATTAAATTACAGTGTAACGTTCTTTCCCTCTCATTGTATTTTTCAGGATCTAGTGTCGAAACAAACGATTGGCAGTGGGTGTGAAGTAGACGGTCTATACCTATTGGATGTTCCTTTATCACCTCAAGCATATTCAGTTTCATTTTCTAATTCTGTTTCATCTAATAAAGCCCAGCTTATGCGTTGGCACATGCGTTTAGGACATATTTCTTTTAGTTATTTAAAACATTTATTTCCTTCCTTATTTTGTAACGTGATCCTGTGAGACGTGTCACCTAGCTAAACATGTTCGTTCCAATTATCCTACTAGTAGTAATAAATGTGCTTTAACATCTTTTGATCTTGTTCATTAAGATGTGTAATGTCTAATGTTAAAACCCCTCAACAGAATGGTCGTTCTGAGAGAAAGTGTGATACCCCTTGGATCCAAGACACGGGTTGATCAGGCCCAGGCCCAACCCGAGGGAATATCAAATAATTAATACTTTAATGAACACAAAATACAAATTGAACTAAGAAATAAAATTTAAGCTGAATGAAACTAAATATAAATCCTTTAAAAATAAATACCTAAATCCCAATAATATAATTGTTAGAATCCGATAGTCCAAACTCTATAAGTTTAACAACTCGGGAATCCATCTCTAGTGGACCCTTAATAAAAATTCAAACTAAATTAAAACAACTGAAAGAACATCCTGATAAGCTATGGAGAGAAATCCTACATCGTCGGTAGAGTGAGTAGAAACCTCTGCTCAGCATGAACACATCTAAGTCTGGATAGGACTGTCGTATACCTGAAAAATAGAAGTGGGTCAGGCCCACGCGCAAGTTCTATACTACTACAATCCAAACAGAGGCCCGATACGCATGTACACCCTAAACAATTCAATAATAACTAATAGTCCGTAATTATATATATTGTGATACCCCCGAATTCCCGAATGCGGGTTGGCCAGGCCCACGCCCGAATACCCGAGGATATCAAAAATAAATCGATAATAAAAGAACACAGAGTACAAAAGAATAAAGAAGAATAAATAAAATGCTGACAAGAAACTAAAATGATAATCTACTAATAAACCTCAAAATATATTTCCATTAATTAATAAACTCTTCTGATACAACTGATCCTCCAAAATATAACTCAGGAATCCATACTGTGTGGACCCCTAGAAAATCCAAACTAAACAAATGACAGCAATAACTACCTAAATAAGGAAACTGAATCATAAAGGAACTCCTATGTAACATTGGAAGAGTGAAGTAGATTGATCCCCGCTCAGCACGAACAACCTCTACTCCTGACGAACACCTGAAAAATAATGGTGGGTCAGGCTCACAAACAAGTTCTACCATACTACAGTCCAAGCAGAGATCCGATACACGTACACATCCTAGTCAATCCAAACAGTAACTAGTAATACGTATATATATATATATATATATATATATATATACACACACACTAAAGGAACCTCACTAGACTATAGGGTTGTCTCAACCTGAATAATAGGCAACATGCAAAACGCACATAGAGTGAGCATGAATACCTAGACCTACCAGGGTACACAACTGCACTATATCTAGCTACACATCCCTGGCGATATACGCGCTCTAACCACTGATCCTGAGACTCAAGCTCATATCATGGCATCATACTTATATATATATAATTTAGTAACCATCCTATCCAGTATAAATTAATCCTCCATAAGTCATTCAACTTGTTCAGCTGACCTGACTTAAATATAAGTAGGACTTAACATTTTAGTTAATTCATTCCCTTATATAATAAATTAATCCTCCATAAGTCATTCAACTTGTTCAGCTGACCTGACTTGAATATAAGTAGGACTTAACATTTTAGTTAATCCATTCACTTATATAAAATAGGTAGGACTTAACTGATAAGTTAATCCGTCCTTAGAATGCCACCGTCCCATACTGGTGCATTAAACCACACAATCCAATAATTGATGTAACGATTAAGGAAATACATCAAACAATCCAGAAATAACTATAATGATATGATATCAAGTTATCACAAAATAAGAATGACTTATTATTTATTTAAGCTTCCTATATCATATGTCCTACACAAACTGAATCTTATACATGATGATATTTTATTATACCGTCAAATAAACATTCTCCACATCCAATTCATCCTACACATTTAATCTCAATTGCTAAAACATTTTAAAAGATTAAATCCATTCGTTTGTTTAAAACATTCAAATAGCAAGCATCATTATGATTGAGTCTATTTAAATTTATTTAAACCCAAACCTAGTTCCTATTTAATGTTCAGGAATCCTAAGCATGTTTCTACGTTCCATCATTCCACATATATGAAAAATATATAATTTAAACATATAAAAATTCACACCAGAAATCAAATCAAAATCATGCATTTATCAATTCATAACACAAGAATAGATATGAACCAATTTCATAAAACCTATATTCTAATCCAATTAAACATACATAATTATTTAATTTTATGTGTTTAATAAATCTTGGAATTTCCTAGGCATGTACAGAAACACGAATCAAAGGGAAAGAGAGAAGAAGAACTTGCCTTAAACTTTCGGATCGAAAGTTAAACTTCTTCTTCCTTGATTTTCTCTCTACAGGGTTTTTCTCCTCCTTCTTTCCTTTTCCTCCTTCCCTCTCTAACTCTCTCTCTAGAATATATCACGTGAATATTTCTAACCCCCTTTTTTAACCTATAGCTATATATTTATAGGCTAAATAAAATAATCCTAACCCTTTTCCTAATCCAAATCAACTTAAAAAAATATAAATATAAATATAAAAAAGGTAAGTAAAATATGTTACGTTTATAATTTATGTGCATTTTTATTAAATAAATAAATTATACACATCCCATTATTTATTAATGGATTATCCAATAATACTTAAGTTACCATAATATTATAAAGTAACTTAAAACATAACACGTATCAAATCTATGTATATTTTTATTATTTAAATATAAAATATATACATCAGATTGAATATTACTATCCAAGTTACCATAAAAGTAATTAATAAATTACTTTCCCTTTTATATATATATTAAAAAGGTAAGTAAAATATGTTATGTATATACTTTATGTATATCTTTATTAAATAAATAAATTATACACATTCCATTATTTATTAATAGATTATCCAATAATACTTAAGTTACCATAATATTATAAAGTAACTTAAAACATAACACGTATCAAATCTATGTATATTTTTATTATTTAAATATAAAACATATACATCAGATTAAATATTACTACCCAAGTTACCATAAAAGTAATTAATAAATTATTTTCCCTTTTATATAAATTAAAAAGATAAGTAAAATATGTTACGTATATAATTTATGTATATCATTATTAAATAAATAAATTATACACATTCTATTATTTTTTAATGGATATCCAATAATACTTAAATTACCATAATGTTATAAAGTAACTTAAAACATAACACGTATCAAATCTGTGTATATTTTTATTATTTAAATATAAAACATATACATCAGATTAAATATTACTACCCAAGTTACTATAAAAGTAATTAATAAATTACTTTCCCTTTTATATATGTATATAATATATATTTATATATACATGCATAACTATCTATGGGTAATAATCCATACACATCCAACCTCCTATCCAAGTAATTCATGGGACTCAATTGGTTGGCCTATTACTACTAACTATAACCATAAAAGAAAAATAAAATAAAATAATAAAAGAAAAGAAAACATTTAATTTACAATTAATCAAAACACCATTTAAGCACATAATCTAATTAAATAATTAATATATAGACAAATACAAATAATACATAGACACATAATCAAATAATCAAGTAATACCTAATTCAATTAAACACATAAGCAATTAGTCAAATAATCAATTAAATAATTAAAAATACAATTAAAACAAATAAATAAATAACGAGACTATCCTTTTGAAATTAGGGGTATTACATATATAGTCACACTAAAGGACTCTCACTGGACTACAGGCTGGCCTCAACCTGAACAGAGGTAACATGCTAAAACGCATACGAAGTGGGTATGTGTACCTAAACCTAAATAGGGTATACCTCCAACCATCGTATCTAGCTATGCATCCCTATGCATATACGCTCCCTAACCGTCGATTTTGAGACTCAAGCTCATATCGAGGTACCATAACAATATATTTAAAAATCCATCCTGTATCCTAGTAGTGCCGCTCAACTAGTCATTGCCATGACACTACAATCAATAGGACTTAACTTTTAGTTAATCCAATTCTTAATCCAGAGTAGATAGGTTTTGGTATTTTGAAACCAAACCGTCCCTAGTATACCACCGTCCCATATCGGTGTATACTATCCAATCATCCAACAGTTGATAATACAGACGACTACAATAAATATCAACTAAATCCATATTTGCATTTATGATACTAACAGTCATATTGTAAGCATCACTAAACACAGTTAACCTTATACAACACTTAGCAATTGATTCTAACAGTAATAATGCAAACATCAAGACGGAATTACAATATTACAGACATTTAGAATAAATATCAACAAAGTCCATTCCTCCAGCAGTTGATACTAACAGTAATAGTGCAAGCATCAAGACAGAATTATAGTATGTATCTATATATGCTTAGTTTTGGTTGATTCACAAAATCCAGTTAGTGTTAAATCTAAAACTTAATATTGTTCAACACTAACACATCCTACACTTGTATAATTCAGATATATGATCATGGTGTATGGTGAAACATGTTCTAATTCAATTGTTCATCTCAGAAAAATGTTATTGCAGGGAACTAAAACACTGCAAGACTATCAACTCTAAACACAATGTAATTATTTGATCAAGTCCTCTACTGTCCAAGCTATTCCAAGTGGATAGATTAATTAACACACCTTCTGGAACCTTAACCCAGACATGGGCCTCTTCTAAACCTTCCACATTCAGTCCTAAACTCACCTGAAAAAAATTCCAAAACCATCCACTGCATGAAAAACTAACTGGAAACGAAGAAAAAAATAAAATAAAAAAAAATGCATCAAGGAGACGTCTCCAAATTGTGGAGCCTGCTCCCACACTTGGGAGCCACCTCCACATCAAAGGGAGCCAGCTCTCTCCCTCTCTGCCTCATCTTTTTGCCTTCCCTCTTCTTCAGACGTCTTCTGCAACTCCTCTACCCTACGCTATGGTTTCTAGAGGTTGTAACTCAATCCCAGTAGGTTCCCAGTCCATGTTTAAGTCATTAACACATTCCATATATAGGTTTAAACAGAGAATTAAGCAAGCAAGTAACATGTTTTAACAGGTTTTTTTTAAGCATTCAACACATATTGATATGTTTCAGTTTTAAGCACGAACAGAGAAAATTTATAATTGATTCAATTAATCCTAGAACTGTTTAAGAATGCAAAGAACACAAAGCCTAAGGGAGAGAGTAAGGATAAAACTTGCCTTACACCGACGTTCATTTCAAATTTCCGACGAATCCTCTGTTTGCTCTCTGTTCTTTCCCAGCCATCTCCAAAACTTCTCTCAACCTTACAATGTTGTAAGTTTATTCTAAAACCCTAGGTAGACATCCTAGGTGAGTATAGAGAAATCTAGGTTAATCAATGTCGGCTACTTATGACTGTGCATACCTAAGGGAACTATATAGCAGTCACGTGAAAACTAACTAAATTTAATTAAATAAATTCATACCATTAATCAATAATTAAAACAACTAATTAAAACAAAAATAATTAAATAATAATTAAGTAATTAATACAATTAAAGCAATAAATAAGACAATTAAATAAATTAACTACAATTAAATCAATAAAATAAACATATAACACTTAAATAATTTAAAATTAAAATTTAAACAATAAAATAAATACCAGGACTATCCTTTTGAAATTAGGAATATTACAGAAAGAATCGCCAAATCCTTGACTTAGCCAGAGCAATCTGCATTGGCATGAATGTTCCCCAGTCATTTTGGGGAGATATAGTTCTTATAGCTGTTTACATCATTAATAGGACTCCTTCTAGAGTTCTTAACTTTGTTGCCCTACTCTCAATCTTACATCCCAATTCATCTCTTTTTTTTATTCCTCCGCGAGTCTTCAAGTGTATGTGCTTTGTTCAGCAATTGGGGCAAACTCGTACAAATCTTGACCCCAAGGCTTTGAAGTGTGTGTTTTTGGGTTAGCCTCACTCTCAAAAAGGTTATAGGTGTTAACCATCCTCCTAGTCATCGACGGTTTATATCCATGGATGTTTCTTTCTTCGAGCATACACCATACTATAGTGGTTCAGTTAGTTCTCAAAGTGAATGGTTCCTATTGAATATAATTGATGATCACCTCCTTTTGTCTTCAACTCCTCTACCTTTACCTGTTTTGTCTTTTATGATTCCTCCTCGTGATACCCCTCCAGCAGGAGGAATTGTTCATTTTCCACAGGTTTATAGTCTTTTTTTTTTTTTTTGCATTTTACCAAAATTACAATTCGTCCCCATTAATTCTTCTTTTTTTTTCTCTTTTTTTTGGATTTTTACACATAAATGGGCTCAGTGGCCCATATTTACCCATACATTGAGTCAAAGCACCATAGTTTTTCTAAAATGGGTTTAACCCAAAAGCTGAGGTGGTAAATGAAAAATCACTGTTTATAATTTGTGTTATCTAAAATGTCATTCTTCCTATTTTATGTGTTGCCTAAAATACCCTTTTCTACAATGACCTAATTGTAAGCCTTAATGCCTCTTTCATATTCCATTCGTGCAGCCCTCTCTCTCCCCCCTTCTCTGTAAAACAGCGATCAACAAACCCCTAACCCTAACATTCCATTCATGCAAGCCCTCACCCTCAGCCCTCTCTCTCTCCCCCTCTCTATAAAACAGCGATCAGGCGATTCAAACCCTAGCCAGCAGTGATTCTGTGAAGCTCCCATGTTTGTTGGCCACCACTGATCGGCCATTTTTTTTCCCTGTTTCCTCCCTATCTCCCTCTCCCAATTATTTCCAGGTAACTTCATATTATAATTTATTTTTCGTATATGCATGTCTTTATGTCAAACTTCTTGAGTGTCATTGTTCTTTACCCAAAAATCTAATAAATTTATCAAATTGCATAGGTATCCAAACACTAGCAATTTTTTTTTGGTTATTTTTTTTTTGTTTTTTTTTTTATTATTTTTAAATCAGCTATTTATTCTGTTTTTTTTTTTTCTAAATTGAAACATATTATGGAATTTTTTATAATGGTTATATATGCACTAAAGATCTTTCTCTCAACCAGGAAAGATAAAATCTAGAAATAAAGAAACCACTGCCTCAAAATACACAGATAATATATGCAATTATATATGATAAAAACAAGAATAAATAGAAATAGAAAATATTAATATTAATAATATTAAAACACCTAGTATGATCTTATATTAAAATTCAATTAGAACCCACAAATATTCATTAAAATTGGAGAGAAAGGAAGAATCAATGAACCAGAATTAGATTAGCAGAGAGAGGAGAGAGTCCCAGAAGAGGTAGGAGAAAAGAGAGTGAAAAATTGACCCAGATCATTAAAAATCCAGCCCGACCCAAATGATTTGGTCCCAGATCATTAATAGTTGTATTTACCAACTATTTTATATATATATATATATATATACATACACATACATACATATATAAAGCCCAACCCACGTTGAAAAAAACCCAGCCCAACCCAAATGATTTGGTCCCTTATGTGTGTGCCTTTATATAACCCTATTCGAGCTTTTAGATTGCACAGATCAGGCTATTCAAACCCTAGCCGGCAGTGATTGTGTGAACCTCCCATCTTTGTTGGTTACAAGCGATCGGCCCTTTTTTTTCTTTCGGTTTATAGGTAACTTTAGATTACAATTTATTTTTTCTTTCATTCATTCAATAACCTTATTTGGGTTTTCATTCAAAGTGATTATTGGGCGTAATGATTTGTGATTGTGTAAACCAAATTTGATGTATATAGTATGTGAATTGAGATATTAAAGAACCGCATAATCACTTTGAATGATGTGATTTTGTAAACCTGATATACAAAATTGATGTATGTGAATGATACTTTCCTTATAATAGTTTTCCCAGTATGTGAATGATAGTTTTCCTAACATGGTTAGTTTTAAACTATTATATATATATACGTGTGTATTGGGGGGGGGGGGGGGTTAATAGTTACAAAAAAGGGGTATTAGTGACTTTTCATAGTTACAAGGGCACTGTGGTCATTAATTAAAATTATAATGTATGTCGTGTGACCGTCACATGGGGTAAGATCCAACCGGAACAGTGACGGATCGGGTCATCTGCAAAAAAATGTATAGTTTAGGGGGTTAGTTGCAATTTTGATTTTACTTTATCAGTTTGAGCATTGACAGAGTTTCTGAAATGTAGAGAGAGTCCACCAATAAGAATTACCTAACTTAGGACAAAATAAGCTCTTTGAGCGTCTTGACTAATATTGGCATGAGAAACTTCTACAAATATGGACTTGTAGAGAGAAAGATATAATATCTTAACCAGTTTTTTTTTTTTTTTTTAATATATCTTACATTCACATTACCCTTCTTTTTATATTGGAAAATTTCATTGGTATTAGGGGACAAATTACGAGTTTCTGAAAACTGCGCATGCAAACGTGGTGGGTATTTCTCATTTCATCTTGCGCCTTGCTTTTGTGGCTAAGGATAAGGATGATGCTGATGGTCAGCTTGAAATTTTTCGTGCTAATGTGTTCGAGGGAAACCAGCGACCAATCTATGTGACCAAGGCTAATGAGGTAAAATTAATTTATTAGTTAGATAGCAGTTTCGAGACTGTTCCACTTTTATGGAGATTTGATTATTATGTACGTTAGATTCTGTTATTAGTTGTTTGGGGAGAGGAAATTGTGGAGATTTTATTTTTTTGTGTATCTATCTAATAGTATGATTGAATGAATTTAAGAAAAAGCATTACAAGGGTTCCAATTACTTAAAAACTACTTCAAAAAGAAGTACTACAATATAATGAGAATAGAAAAGTAATAAATAAGAAAATTGAACCCCCAGGCTTCCGTTCATTTTTATTTTCAACTTTTTAAATTAATAATTAAAAATCATGTATTAGTATAAGATCGAACCACATCCGCCATTAGTGGAGAGCAACTAGTCATGGATGAGTAGGTAATTTATAGTTAGACTGGAGTATCATGGGACACGGTAAATTTGTTTTGCTTTGGTTGAATCAGTTTCGAGCTTGGGTAATTGGACCCAATACCAACCAATTAGCCCAACAATGTCAAACTGAGCTATTGTATTAAGTTGGTCTTACAAACTTTGGGCCAATTTCTAATGCTTTGCCTGAGGCTTGAACAAAGATTTGTCATCAAACTGAGCTTGAGTTAGGAGCAAATCTCATCCTGGCCTGTTCAGGCTGTTCTTGAATAACGGTTGTCACAAATTAGTAATAACATGTGAATCAACGAATTATAAGCAAAATTGAAATAAGATATGTTTTTTTGTAGCTATTTTTATTTCTATAGCAAAATTATTAATTTATTCATTAATTATGTCAAGAATTTTGCTTACTCATATATACAAATACCACTATATATCTCGAAATAGGTTATATTTTGTTACTTTGAATAGAGCTCATTATTACGTTCTAGAACTTGCTTTAGTTTGGTCTACTTTCAGAAGTTTTTATTTCACGAAAATTGACTTTTTGAGAAAAGGCTTAAAGCTTGACAAAATATATATAAATTGAAAGCTTGACAAATATGATAAATATAACCTTTTTTTTCTTTGAGTAGATCCCCACAATCCATTGTAAATAACATTTAAAATTAATAAAGATAAAATTTAAATACTTGCAATAGACGAGAAGAAAGGAGAGAGAAGAATTTAAAATTAATAGAGATGAAATTTAAAAACTTGCAATAGAAGAGAAGAAAGGAGAGAAAAAAATAATTGATAACTAGTCGAAACGAGTGGAATCGGAAATTTTTTTTCAATAAAATCTCTTTCCAACTCACTCATTCCGACTAACTTTCAAAAACTCTTTCTTTCATTTCCCTCTTATCTTTCATTTCCCTCTTATACAAATTGCTCTGTGGCCCAAACTGGAGAACAAAAAGGGACTGATATGTCAAATTCACCTGCCCACTGATTTTATAATCAACTTCTCTTTCCCACTTTTTCCCCCTTAATCGATGTGGGACAAAGTGGTTTCATGATAAGAGACTGGTTGGGCGCCTACTGGTGATCGATGCTACCCACCCTACCTGATACGATACGATACTCCTCCCTCCTTTTTCTACTGGAGCTGGCTCACTCTGGCCCCCAAGGCCTAGTGAAAATCATTCAAATAAGAATGCCACAAAAGCTTAGACAACTAAGAAAGATAAGAAGCGCTGTAGATAAATTACAGGCTTACAGAAAGAACGGCCGTAGGAGCAGCTGTTATAGTGGATGCGGAAGAAGAAGAAGCCTAAATCATAGACCCACTTCTATATATGCATTTTCCCTGTCGGCGGCACCAAAGCCGGGAAGGGGAACAACCCCACACAGAGCTGCTCAACCTAACAAAGACAGCAAACTCAAAACCAAAATCATGCTACACTAATCTTTTACGGCAATGGTTTACCACATATGGCAGGACCGTAACTCTCGGATCTTTAGGAGCAAGTGATCATCGCAGAATACAGTCCTCCACAAAATCTTCAAGGTAATCCGAGGAAATCTCCAATCAAAATCATTTTGAACATATATGGAAGGCTTTCCTTGCGTTGAAAGAGTGAGATGATAGATATGATTAAATGATATGATTAAATGGTTTGAGAATAATAAGAAAAATGGATTAATTATACTTAATCCATTTTTCTTATTATTTTTTTAATTGTTAAGGAAAGGAAAAAGCCCAAATGGAAATTTGGTTAGAGAATCAAAATTGAATTAACATAAAATTCTGATTCAGATTACCCAACAGGAAATTTAGAGAGAGATTTCATTTGAATCAGAAATTTCAGTTTCAAATGGAAATATTAAGGGCGCCCTAATGAAAAACAGAGATAGAATCAAGCACATAAAGATTTAGTTCAAACATCATTGCCATTATTGTCAATCCCAATCTTCTTGATCATCTTCATCATATTAATATATTTTGCACCCCATGCTTTCATATTAATATATGGTGAAGTCACTTAGTCCCACGTCGATTAAAAAAAAAAAAAAAAAAAAGTGAAAAATTGAAGTAAGCTATAAAAATAGTGTTAGGTGAATTTATTTAGCGTGTCTTTTTTTTAGTCTATAGTTTGGGCCGTAGCCCAATTTTATAAAAGAGAGACTTATTGAAAGTTAGTTGAACGAGTATAGTTGGAAAAAAATTCATTAAATTGTTTTTTTTCCGGAAACTACACATTTCATTAGTTTTTATTCACTCCTTTTTTTCCTTTCTTCTCTTTTAGAATTTAAATGTTATCAATCCTGATCTATAGTTAAATTGTACTTACCTTATCTAAGGTTTGTCAATTTCTACATATCATAATCTCATTTACCTTCCTCATCAGATGTATAAAAGGTCACTTTTGCCCTTTTAAAGCTTGAAAGAACAATAACATTTCATGGACAAAACGGTAAAATAATATACTAAGGGGAGATTAATGGAATTATGAAACGTAAATGGGGTCGGTCGGATATTGATAAACCTTAATGGAAGTAATTGAAATTTACCCTAAATGATGTTTACAATGGCTTGTGCGGCCTTGCAATATATACGCAAGTATGTATGTATGTATGTATTTACTCGTTTATGTTTATTGTAAAGAAAGAATTGGATTTGGAAGAAATAAAAAAAGAATGGAACCCTGTGCAATGTGTGTTCATTAATCAAGAATTCTAGAGAGAGATCATGGATGGAGATGGAGTTGGGAGATCCAATTGGAGCTTCGAATGAAATGAAAAGTGATTCAAGATTAATAGAGACACATGGTCAATTTGTTTGGTTCCATCGGAATTATTTGTATTTTTATACCCTATCATTCAAATTAATATATCATGGAGTCACTTAGACCCACATCAATTAAGGGTAAAAAGTAGAAAAGAGATTTTTTTATTTTAAGGTTAAGCAAGTAATATATATGAGTAAAATATTTATTGAGAGTTTGTGCTTGGGTTGGAATACAAGGCTCAAAGGTACAAAAGAAATGAAAATTACATGTTCAAGGCCCCAAAGCAACAAAAGAAGTCAAAAGAGAACTGGGCTAAATATTTCCTAAGTGTAAGAGTGCTGACTCTTGACTTGGGATTTTAGGCCATTCACCATAATTAGTGGATACCTTTGTCTGGCAACCATACACCATCAAGAATTTGACGGTTTTGGAGGGGAACGAAAGACAGAATATCCATCATTTCACCCTTTCAACGCAAGGAAAGCTTTCCATATGTGTTCAAAATAATTTTGATTGGAGATTTCCTCGGATTACCTTGAAGATTTGTGGAGGACTGTATTCTGCGATGATCACTTGCTCCTAAAGATTCGAGAAATATAGTCTTGCCATATGTGGTAAACCATTGCCGTAAAAGATTAGTGTAGCACGATTTTGGTTTTGAGTTTGCTTTCTTTGTTGGGTTGAGCAGGCTCTGTGTGGGGTTGTTCCCCTTCCCGGCTTTGGTGCCGCCGACAGGGAAAATGCATATATAGAATTGGGTCTATGATTTAGGCTTCTTCTTCTTCCGCATCCATTATAACAGCTATTCCCTACGGCCGTTCTTTCTGTAAGTTCCAACCCTGCAATTTATCCATAGCGCTTCTTATCTTTCTTAGTTGTCTAAGCTTTTGTCGCATTCTTATTTGAATGATTTTCACTAGGCCTTGGGACCAGAATGAGCCAGCTCCAATAGAAAAGGAAGAAGGAGTATCGTATCGGGTAAAGTAGGTAGAAGGATTGTGGGGATGTACTCAAAGAAAAAAAAGGTCATATTTATCATATTTGTCAAGCTTTCAATTTATTATCATATTTGTCAAGCTTTCAATTTATATATATTTTGTCAAGCTTTTAGTCTTTTCTCAAAAAGTCAATTTGCATGAAATAAAAACTTCTGAAACTAGACCAAACTAAAGCAAGTTCTAGAACGCAATAATGAGCTCTCTTCAAAGTAACAAAATCAGACATATTTTGAAGTATATAGTGGTATTTGTATATATGAGTAAGCAAAATTCTTGGCATAATTAATGAATAAATTAATAATTTTGCTAAAGAAATAAAAATAGCTACAAAAAAAACATACCTTATTTTAATTTTGCTTATAATTCATCGATTCACATGTTATTACTAATTTGTGAAAACCATTATTCAAGAACAGCCTGAACAATTCAGGATGAGATTTGCTCCTAACTCAAGCTCAGTTTGATGACAAATCTTTGTTCAAGCCTCAAGCAAAGTCTGATATTGCCAAGATATGGATTCTAAATTATATTAGGAATAATGTAACTATTATAATAGAATGTTCTGAAATCTAGGTATTTCCTCGAGGCGGTTACATGTTCTTTTATATAACTTTTCATTTTTATCTTTGTTGTTTTGGAGATTATTAGTGCCTAACATCCGTATGGCACTTCCTTAACCTTATAGGTGAAATCGGCATGATCTATTCATCTGTTCTTTGGAATTTTCCGTCTACATCTTTATTACCTGTCAGGTGAAGAAGATTGTGCAAAAACAGTTTGGTTTATTCCAAACAATGTATAAGCCATATCTAGAAGAACATGCAACCAATGACTTGTTGAGATTTTCATCATCTGGTGGTCACCAAGTAAATATATGTCAGGTCCGTTCAAATCCTTGAGTTCTCAATTCCTAGACCAGATTTAATCTTGTATCTTCTCTTTTTCTATCTTTTTCTATTGTTATGAAAGAGTCCAATATTTCCTTATCAATTATTCAGGCATTCAATTTTATTCGGGGACTTTAGTGACTCAGTGAGACCACACATATATTTGTAATTTCAGTGTTGAAACATGATACTCTTCCTACCTTTATCTAGTAGAATCATATAAAAGAAGTGTAGCTGGCATGAAAAGTTCATTATTGTACTCTTGTTTTGATATGTTCCTATTTGTCAACACCAGGATTCTAGTTTATCTGCACAGTTTCCTCCCTTGTTTCTATTCTTCCTACGACGGTCAAAAGCCAAATGAGGATGAGAGTAAGAGAAGATAAAAAAGTGGGTAAATTTGGTATGAAGTTCAACTCTGATGGTGTAGATTGATAGGAAAATGAAACCCAAATATTTCTAGCCTCCCATATGCTTCAAATCCTCTTTGTGTGGAAAAAGAAAAAGAAAAAGAAAAAAAAGTTGCTTAAATTCAATTACAGATTTCCAAATGGGTATCTAACTCAACAATTTTGTTTGGATTGCATTAACATTACATTGTCTTTGTAGGTTAAGTTATACGCGAGGTTGTGATTAATTCAAGGGAAGAGGTTGCTAAATGCATGCGGAAAGTTGTGAGGCAGGCTGTTTCTGGAATACTGACTGTTGGTGTTGTTCATGGAGTTAGATATCTTGCAAATAAGATGCACAAGGCTTAGAAAGCATGGACATGAACTTGAAATAGTGACTGTTGGTGCTGTTCAAGTGCAAGGCAGGCTGTCTCTCCTATTTCAGTTTATTTAAGGATTGACCTTTGGCGGCATTTGAGAATAGAGTGGCAAGAGGAAAAGGCGAATAAGGTATGATATGGCCACGTCTTTATTGCATCGTATTTTTATATGAATCCAGTTGTTGTTGCTGTTGCTGCTGACGGTGAAGGTGCTTCCTATCTTAGGCCTCCTGCGGTAACACGTCCCCCTGGACGACCTCATATTAAACGAATCGAATCACAATTTCAAAATGTAAGGCCGTTACACTGTTCGCGATGCGGCGAGAATGGTCATAATCGTCGAATGTGCAAGGCTCCTATACCAGGATAGAATAATTATATAATTGCTAATTCTAGTGGAGTTATTTTGTAATCATTGCTAAGGTCTTGAAAATGGAATTATTTTGTAATTACTATTAATTCCAATCTCACATGATCATGCAAAGATGTTTTAATGATGTTTTGTGATCTTGATTTTGTGTGTATTTGTTTATAATGTCTCTTATTTTTTAGTTTTTTCATTTAACTATCTTCACTTAGGGTGTATTTGGTGTTATATTTTCTTTAATTGATTTGCATGTATTTGAAATGTAGTATTTCAAAAGGGCTTTTTCTTGATGATGTGACCATACCTCTTTATTTGCCATGGTCTAACGCTGATTTACATAATTTGGCTTTTTGTTCAATCACATGGCTAGTCACAGAATAGGACTCTCTATAAAAAAAAATCAGCTCTAGCAGATACATAAAACCAACCCACTTTCTCATTATCTCTATAGACAAAATTATATGGCGAATACACAAACCAATGGAGCTGTTGAAGTAGTAGTCATTCATTAGTTCTCTTTGATGTATGGAGCGATGTATGGAGCAAAATTATTTGGCTTCCATTCATTATAGCATTATAAGTTATTCCATTTTTAACTCCTCATGACACTTCGTGAGGCCACGAGACCCCTCCGACGTAAAGGATTTTGCTACTTGCCATTGTCTTCAACCAGCAAATGTTCTTACTTCATATATAATAAAATACTAGGAAATCTCCTCACTATATATAATAAAATACTAGGAAATTTTCAAATTCTAGTGAATTGTCTTTTATAAATTCATTCCAACCCTTCTAAAAATATTTTTGTGTTATTAACCTCTCTCATTTCAACCCGCCACGATCTGCTTACATAACTCCTAATTATAGACTTGGAAGGTAAAACTCCATCAAATTGCTTAAGGAACGCTGGTGGAATATGCAGTCATTGAGAGCTCCGTTCCGAGAGAAAAACTTTGAAAAACTAAGGGCACTTATCAGGTAAAGAGAACTTTTTGCAAGGTAATATTCCATTATCAAAAACAGCTTCGTTACCTATCAAGTAGAGAATAATTGTGTTTAGGATATCTTGTAGAAATAAATAAAAAAAAAATTAGCAAAGAAACAATGTTCCAAGCGATGTTGGAGTATATTTTGTACTATTCATTCCCTCAAGTTAGCTAGATTGGAATAAAGTTTGTACTCTTTATGGCACTAATGGATTTATTTGTGGATGTAATATGCAACCTAAAGCGGTATGGGGTGTAATACTATTTTCAATTGCAAAAATAAGTCCTTTTTGCGAAGGTACCACTTTTTTTTCCAAAGGTACCACGTTTTTGAACTAAAGGTACCACTTTTTGGCGTCCAGGTACCATATTTTCTAAACACTCGCTTAGCTAGCTTGGAGAATATTTTGTATTATTTATGGCCCTAATAGAGCTGTTTATGGATGTAATGTGCAACTTAATTATCGGTGTGGGGTTTATTTTTTTTTTTCAATTACAAAATAAGTCCCTTTTTTGGCGTCCAGTTACCATATTGTCTAAACACTCGCTTAGCTAGCTTGGAGAATATTTTGTGTTATTCATAGCGCTAATGGAGCTGTTTATAGATGTAATGTGCAACTTAATTAGCGGTGTGGAGTGTGATACCATTTTCAATTGCAAAAATAAGTCCTTTTTTCGAATGTACCACTTTTTTTCCAAAGGTACCACGTTTTTAAACTAAAGGTACCACTTTTTGGCGTCCAGGTACCATATTTTCTAAACACTTGCTTAGCTAGCTTAGAGAATATTTTGTGTTATTTATGGCTCTAATGAAGCTGTTTATGGATGTAATTTGTAACTTAATTATCAGTGTGGGATTTTTTTTTTTTTTTTTCAATTGCAAAAATAAGTTCCTTTTTTGGTGTCTAGGTACTATATTTTCTAAACAGTTGCTTAGCTAGCTTGGAGAATATTTTGTATTATTCATGGCCCTAATGAAGCTGTTTATTGATCTAATGTGCTCCTTAATTAGCAATGTGGGGTGCAAAAATAAGTCCCTTTTGTGAAGGTACCACTTTTTTTTCTAAAGGTACCATGTTTTTGAACTGAAGATACTACTTTTTGGCCTCCAGGTACCATGTTATCTAAACACTCGC
Source organism: Cornus florida (assembly GCF_030987335.1). Classification (NCBI taxonomy): domain Eukaryota; kingdom Viridiplantae; phylum Streptophyta; class Magnoliopsida; order Cornales; family Cornaceae; genus Cornus; species Cornus florida. Next base: position 31,395,586 of record NW_026775578.1, read on the forward strand.
TTAGCTAGCTTGGAAAATATTTTGTGTTTTTCATAGCCCTAATGGACATGTTTATGGATGTAATGTGCAACCTAATTAGGGGTGTGGTGTTTAATACCATTTTCAATTGCAAAAATAAGTCCCTTTTTTTAGCGTCCAGGTACCATGTTTTTTAAACACTTGCTTAGCTAGTTTAAAGAATATTTTGTTATTCATGGCCCTAATGGAGCTGTTTATTGATCTAATGTGCAACTTATTTAGCGGTGTGGGGTTTAATACTATTTTCAATTGTAAAATAAGTCTATTTTGCAAAGGTACAACTTTTTTTCCAAAGGTACCACGTTTTTGAACTAAAGGTACAACTTTTTGGCATCCAGGTACCATATTTTCCAAACACTCGCTTAGCTACCTTGGAGAATATTTTGTATTGTTCATGGTGCTAATGGAGCTGTTTATGGATGTAATGTGCAACTTAATCATATTACACATATATATAATTAGGTTAATTCCACCCATACCCTTGACCTTTGACCATATCGCATCTGCACTCCCTCTAGGTTTCAATATTCCACGCATACCCCCTAACCTTTGACCATACGTATCAACTTACCCCCTGCCATTAAGTAACAGACGTTTAGTGCTGATGTTAGGATGGATTAATGGGTAGAAGGTCAATTTTGCCCTTTACAATGGCTGAAATGACATTTTTAACTTTATTGACTATTGCAGAGTTACAAAACTACCCTTATGTAATGTTTATTGAGAGAGTGGTATCTCTTTGACAACTATGTTTATTAAGAGTGTGTGGTATCTCTTTGACAACTATTGAGATTAAATTATCCATCTGTTCAACACCATAGAACCAAGGAAACAACAGGCCAATTTTCCATTCATTTAACTGCTTCAATTTTGGAATGAAATTTTTTTTATAGTACATTCATGTAATAGTCAAAGAAAATTCAGTAAGGCCCTAGTATAATAAGCCATACAATACTAATTCATGAAAACCGAAAAAAGCAACTTCATTTGATTTCATCCAAGGTAGATGCTAGTATAATAAGCCATACAATGATTGCAAAAACATACCAACCTAATCCACAATCAAAATTTGCAAAGCTACTCTTCTTTAAAACTTAAAAAATAGCTAACACTAACAGATTGTAAAATACCAACAAAAAAAAAAAATGACACTATTTAACATTACAAATGTCCTATATCCCACATCATTTCAAGTACTTTTTGGATTCGGAGGTCCTCCTATCCCACTTCTTCTAGCTCCCAATTGGGTAAATACCGGTATGTATTTCCTTGTTCTGTCGTAAACCAATTTGTGGCCCTTTTTTCTTTGTGTGGTCCTAGTGAGAGTCCTCTTATTTGTGTATTTGAAGGACATGCATTCTTTCTGTCTCTGTGTGTAATTAGAACAAAAGAACCACTTTGTCTCTGTGACTATCACACGCAATAAAAATTAAGGTATTAAGGCATTGTATAATAATAATAAGGAACAAAAGCAATATAAAAACAGACAATTCGAAACTTTAAATAATAATAATTTTAAAAAGAATCATCAAAATTAAAAAAGAATTTATAATTTGCCTAACACCTTGCAGGTGACCTTATTATCCAACTTAGCAGTACTATTATTTAAAACATGTTTGAACAATTACATAATACTTTTGAGTTTACTTAAGAGGTTGAATATTTCCATTGGAGCTCTTGAAAAATGCAATCTATTACTACATCAGAAAGGCACTTGGGAGTACTCATAACTTAAATTTACTAATTTGCATTTCTACACATTATATGTTGAAACTATTCAATCTCAAATCTGCTAGCTTACAAAGGCACTTGGGAGTACTCATATATTCCTAATTCATTAATTCAATACACATTCTTCGGAATTAATCCAAATAAGCACGTTAATGATAGGTAAAACACACTTATAAGAAGCATATATAAAGCATCACTTAACCCAATCGAACAAAATAAAAGGAAAAAAAACACTTAAAGTTTTTATTTTTATTTCTTTTATTGAAATTGTTCTAAAGTTCTTTTCCTTTGATGTTGATGGTCATAGGGTTTACCCAATAAGGGAAGGAGGAAGGATCCAATGTCCTTATACCATTTGTTATGGGAATGGAGGTTCTACCTGGTATTTTGAATTAGAGAATAACTCTAGGGGGTTTCAATTACCATTGGAAATGCTCAGCTCAGAGGATAAGTAATGGAGCTTCTTGTTGATGATCTTATGTTAATCACAACTGGGATGTTGAATCTGTTAAAATACTGACTGAATCAATAACTCAATTTAGTTCTAACTTCTATTTCTAGTTTGATTCCAAATAATGCAAAGAGGTGTCATATTATGATCTGGTATAGAGACTGCTACTCAAAACCTAATTCTCAGAAAGCTTAATTTCTCTAATAGGACCCTCCCAATTAGATATTTAGGAGTTTTATTATTGTCTAATAGACTGAATAAGGAGCACTGTGATCCTCTAATTGAGGAAATTGCTACAAAGGTCCAATTTTGGACTACCAACTATTCATCTTGTGCTGGAAGGTTACAACTTGTAAAGTCTATCCCATTCTCAGTGCAAGTTTATTTGGCTTCCACCTTTGAATCTAGGGCATTCAAAGTTCAAACACACAATCAATTACCAATTAAGCGCCTAAATTGAACTGGCCCACAAATATTAATAATATCAGTTTCTCGAGTCAAATAAATAAGTTAAGAATTATCCTTTTTCAAATAAAGTTTTATGACAACACCATGACAATGATGATTTTTATTTTTGGGAAGCACCGGAAGTGTTTTTATTGCTTCTACAACTAAATAACTACACAAATCTTCCAACCTTCAAACACAAAAACACACACACAAAAAATATATATATATAAATAAATAAAATGAAAATTTTGTTGTTTATATATTAATAAATTTTGTTACTTTATGTTATACTTTGTTTCATATACAATTGGGTGTCTGTCTTAATTGACAGATTTATGCTTCATGCAGTTAACATTTAATTTATTATTAGCATGAAAAAAACTGGAATAAAATATATATATATATATATATATATATATATATATATATATATTGAATAATTGAATATATGACTTACCAGTATGAAGTGATGAAAGCACTCTAAAATATGGTAGGACCGTAGGATGCTGTAATTGTAAAAATTATAATCCACAATAAGGGCCTTCAGCTTGTTCAAGACTCAAGTTCAACTCAAATTTACCAATTAGTCTTTCAAATCCAGCAAAGGGAGATCTTGTTTCAGTCATTATCTTCACAAATATTTATAACTAAAATTCATAAAATAAAATAAAAAATAAGTATATAAAAGAGATCATAAAAATTTTCACCAAATAAGATTTAGTTTGCAAAACAAGAATTACAGGTACAAATCCCAGAACAAGATAACCATAAACACGATAAGTTAGAATGAACACGAACAATCTTCTTAAGACACATACACCAACTTATTAACTATTAATAGAAAATCGAACATGACATAGATATTCAAATTTATATGTCAAGTTTTCATTTAAGCTGAGTCTTATGCAGTAGTTATGCTTCAAAATAGGAACTACATGCTTTAGCTTTTACGTTACTATAATTATAAATTAAGGAAGGCTATTCTAAGTATAAAGAAATAAGAAAGTGTGCATCAGAAACAAAGAATTAAAGAAAGAAAATGGAGTTAGCATGCTTAGGAATGCAAAGCTCTCTTCAAACTGGCAACTGTATGCTAAACTGAAAACTACTTCAACCCTTGTTTTCTTTGGATATACTCTTGTTGAAACTCAGAATTTATAATTTGGTGGTTTGACAAATCTCGCACATACATGTTACTTTCACAAAAATAAGTGTACATGAGTCCAGTTAACTGATGAGAGATATTCTAATGACGTTTTCGTGAGTCTCCATTCAAGTTTCAAGCTTAAATAATTTATCTTATCATGAATTTATAAATAGGGTCACATCAAATCCAACTTCTAAATATTAATTTTTTTGTCTTTCTTAAAGGGCGATAAGAAAATTGAAGACCCAATCAGGGTTATCTCTCCTTTCTGCATTTCGATCAGCAAAAGGAGAAAAGGTTCTTGAAGTGGAAGGGACAATCACCAGCCAGATGGTTCTTCAACACGTGGGAATTTCTACGTGGCCTGGTATATTTTTGTGATAGTTCAACTCTTTAGTATTCAAAATGCTACTTTATATATATATATATATATATAATTTGATGAAAAAAAGGGGTCAGGTGACATGGTGAAAGCTTAGACTGCTCACTGTAAGGAGACTTTTTTAAGTATGAGATCAGCCATTTCGTAGGCTGTAAACAAGCTGAGTCAAGCCAACTTTATAGAGCTTATACTCAGCTTGGCTGGTTATAAGCAGTGTCTGAGTTTAGTTTGAGCTTGGTTAATTTTTGAACAGTTATGATCAGACTTGACTCACTCAAATAAACCAATTACTCAGCTCGGCTTGCATAAATCAATTGAGTTCTTAAGAAGTTCTCAAGCATGGGAAATTTCGAGCCTTGTTATCATAATTGTTGGTCAAAATAAAATACACGCGTCATGCTTTGCAACTTCTCACTGTTGGAGCAAAAGATAGAAAAAGTGTGTCTGTGTGACTGTAGATTCTTAGTTTTAATTGTTGATTAATTTTGGACCATTGACTTCTTTTTCTGTAAACAAATGAATATCAAATCTAAAAGATAGGTGAAACGCATGAAAAACTTAAATTAATATGATAATCAGCCAAGGAATGCTCTACGATGTCTCTAAATGCTAGTTTAAAGTTTCAAATTATGTATCCACATAAGGTATGAAGGAAAAAACAGTCATGAGACTTGCTACATCAATAATATTCAAACATATATACAATAATAACAACGAAATAGTAAAAAAGGTTCAATAATTGCTGGTACTACTTTCACAAGTGATTGAAATTTGCAATAAACTGTACATTATGCATAAAAATGCTTCTTAATAGCTGTTGGAAAATCTGAAAATTTGGATACAAGTCCATTCAACCAATCTTTTCCTAAGTCCTTATACTTTATCCCATGTTTGGTTGCCAAGAAATTGGGAAAACAAGAAGAAATTAGGAAACATGGAATCTTGTAACAATTCTACTCCTTTATAGAAACAAAAACCTTAAAGTTTCTCTTCTTTCCTTATTTTCTCTACTACCAAACAATGGACTGGTCAAAATTGCTATGTTCTAGCCTACTTTAAGCTACATCTTAACTTAAAAAGTCCAAGCAATGACTTGAACTTTTACAAAAGATTAGGATGATCAATACCAAAGTCAATCCCTTCTAGCAAACAAATTTAATGACATAGCTAACCCTTTGTCCTACATTGTTAATTCTCAACATACACAAAAAAACATCATCCACATACTACAAAATGAAATTTTGCATATATTGCATTATTAGTAAGACAAATGCAACAAAATGAGATTAATAAATGAACAATAATCTACTAATTCTAAATTATTTTTTCAGTTAACTTGTTCATTCTATAGAGAAAAGGGCATCACCCAGTAGCTTAATTGATAGAGCGGCCAGCTTTCTGTGTTCGAGTCTTTTCTCTATCTAGTTTGCCAAGGAAAAAAAAAATAGAGAGAAAATACCATTTTCATGGTTGGGAAGAACATGCACTTTTACTGTTACGTTATTGGAAATAATTGTACTTTAGCTTGATGGAATGTCTGGAACAAAATTTTAGCAACTTGAGGTATAAAGCTCGAATAGCCAGATCCGTGCAATCTAAAAGCTCGAATAGGGTTATATATAGGCACACACACGAGGGACCAAATCATTTGGGTTGGGCTAGGTTTTTTCAACGTGGGTTGGGCTTCATATATGTATGTATGTATGTATGTATGTATGTATGTATATACATATATATATAATAGTTGGTAAATACAACTATTAATGATCTGGGACCAAATCATTTGGGTCGGGCTGGATTTTTAATGATCTGGGTCAATTTTTCACTCTCTCTTCTCCTACCTCTTCGGGGACTCTCTCCTCTCTCTGCTAATCTAATTCTGGTTCATTGGTTTTTCCTTTCTCTCCATTTTCATGAATATTTGTGGGTTCTAATTGAATTTTAATATAAGATCATAATAGGTGTTTTAATATTATTAATATTAATATTTTCTATATCTATTTCTATTTATTCTTGTTTTTATTATATATAATTGCATATATTATCCGTATATCTTGAGGCAGTGGTTTCTGTATTTCTAGATTTTACCTTTCCTGGTTGAGAGAAAGATCTCTAGTGCACATATAACCATTATAAAACATTCCATAATACGTTTCAATTTAAATTAAATAAAAAAATAAAAAAAAAAACAGAACAAATAGCTGTTTTTGCTAGTGTTTGGATACTATGCAATTTGATAAATTTATTAGATTTTTGGGTAAAGAACAATGACACTCGAGAAGTTTGACATAAAGACATGCATATACGAAAAATAAATTGTAATATGAAGTTACCTGGAAATAATTGGGAGAGGGAGATGGAGAGGAAACCGAAAAAAAAAAATGGCCGATCAGTGGTGGCCAACAAAGATGGGAGCTTCACAGAATCACCGCTGGCTAGGGTTTGAATCGCCTGATCGCTGTTTTACATAGAGGGGGAGAGAGAGGGCTGAGGGTGAGGGCGAGGGCTTGCACGAATGGAATGTTAGGGTTAGGGGTTTGTTGATCGCTGTTTTACAGAGAAGGGGGGAAAGAGAGGGCTGCAGGAATGGAATATGAAAGAGGCATTAGGGCTTGCAATTAGGTCAGTGTAGAAAAGGGCATTTTAGGCAACACATAAAATAGGAAGAAGGGCATTTTAGGTAACACAAATTATAAACAGTGATTTTTCATGTGCGGCCTCAGCTTTTGAGTCAAACCAATTTTAGAGAAACTATGGTGCTTTGACTCAATGTATGGGTAAATATGGAATGTAATAAAGCAGTAACTAAGCCCATTTATATGTAAAAATCTCTTCTTTTTTTTGCATTTTATACTTTAAATTTTTGAAAATTTGTGAAGCAAATTCATTAAAATTATAAAAATTGAGCCACCATATAAGTTTGCCTCTACAAATTAAAAGATCGTCCCCTCACAAAATTTTCTGAGTCCATCACAGTCCATAATATCTAAATATCTTGCTCATTGCTCACAAAGATGTTACCATTAATGATAGAGCATAAGAATATATTTGTATATATATATACTATATACATATTTTTTGAAGGGTAATAACGTGAATAATCTTTGGTTACTGCTTTTATAGTTAAAGGTGAAGAGAATTGCAGAAATTCTGTGAATAAAAATGCTTCAACTTTTCCGTACCATGGCATATTACTAATACCCTTGCCATACATGTGAACTTGTGAAGTAGACTTTTTAACTTATGCACTGCAACATTAATTTTTAATTTTCTATTCGACCTCTTCATTGACTTCCGTCCCTATGTGTCTCCTTTCCACTTCATTTTTTGTATTCTAGCCCTCATGAGAGTTTTTTTTTTTTTTTATTTTTTTTTTTTTTAAGATTTGTTAACAACAGTGGCCTAATCAATCTGGTGATTTAATTGGTCAAACTTTGAGCCCATTATTACACCTTAATTATTTTAGTCACTCACTTTCTTAGTTTTAGAAAACTAATTTAGAAATCTAAAATGTGGTTTATTTATATTGTAATTATATTATTTTAAGGAACATAAGTTTAAAAGAGTCTTTTCAGTTACCTTGTGACCAGTTCCATCGAGTTGGCTTTTCTTCTTTTTTTTTTCTCTCTATTCTATCTAGACGTCTCTCTCTTGCTAGTTTCTAACTTGTACAAAAAAAACTTGGCTAACTTGCGCTTTTTTTTTTTTTTTTTTTTGTTTACTTATCCTGATAGACTTTTTTTTCTTTTCTATACTAACATCCTTCCACATGAGGAAAAAAAATATATATCATCCAAGTTTTAACAGATTTATACTATTGAAACATGTTGACAGCAAATAAAAATTTCAACGGCCTTGCCATGATTCCTTGACATCAACTCACATCAAGTTTGTCTACATCTATGGTTAAAAGTCAAATGTAAATAAACCTGTTTCTTCTCAAATGCCCATCACATCCCAAAAGATTACTACCTATAGCAAAATAAACATGCTTCGTCATGGATGAAGCATAGCTCTTCCTCAACAAAAATAAAGTTTGTTTAATCAAACCTGAACATTTTCAAATTATTAAAAATCAAACACCATTTTCCATCCCTCTTATTAATATAAGCCACTATTTTTATTCTACACAAATAAGAAGAAAAGTACAATTAATAAATTAATATTGTACCTCAAAAATCTTGTGTAGGAGGTGGTGTTAACTCAGAGCTCCAATCTTGTTCGTTGGAAACAAACACACAATGATGATTTTCTTCCTATTACACATATCAAATATAAATACAAGTTTAAGATGCATCTTGTGTATTTCAAAAAGAAATTATAACATTTAAGACATAACAAACCTGAATTTCCAAAGGCTTTCTCCTCTTACCATTGGGTACTTCCATAGGCTTTTGAACCTAATATAATGCAAGTATTAATAATTAATAACTAAGAAATACATCATTAAATGAAATACACATGCAAAGTAACTAAAATTCTAACCTGTTTTGGTTTGCTTTTGCATCTTTTTTTACTAACATTCTCGATCCCATTTTTAATCCTTTTAGGAGCTCCTTTTGTAGTTGACACTTGTGGGTCGAATCCTAAGATATCAAACGTCACATTATTATCAACATTCTCTTTATCAGGATCATGAAAATTATAAGGACCTTCTAAGCCCATAAGAGAATTATGAACCATTGCACATTTTTTCATAGCTTCCTTTAGTGCATCATATGTAATGTTATAACTCTCAATGTATGTTGACCCCTCCTCACTCAATTTGGTGGCTTCTTGAAGCAGCTCATTAAAATGTTCCTTCTTCAAATGAACATCTTTTGGAATGTGTCTCGTGGTATTAACACATTTTGCATCTTTAGTCCATCTCTTTAAGATGTATTGAGCTGGGATGTTAAAAACACCAAATGATTGTAATACCGCCAACGCATGTCTACAAAGATACCCATTGTACTCAAATAGACAGCATAAACAAAAAATCTCTTCCTTACTTGCATCCCATTCTACCAAGAAGTTTTCCTTTTTTTCAAAATCTTGAACTTTTAAACTCTTAAATGTACCATATTCCGATGTTTTTTGAGGCCGGATAACATCCAAATGCTCCCAAAACCTCAACTTGAAATTTCTTAAAGACTTTTGGTGTGTAAACTTTTGACATTTGTTTCTCCCAATGTGAAGAAGACTTTAAAACGGGTTCTTGGTATATTGTACCAAAATTAGCATATGCCTCATTTTCTTCTCTATCTTGTAAAGTTACCATATATATTTCAACAAACTCCTTCAATGAAGTTTTCTTGTTCACATATTTATCAAAAAATGAGTCTATACTTTCAGATCTTTCAGTTGTAGACATTCCAGCAAAAAAAAGTACCTCGCATGTATATTGGAACCCAATGTTTACGATCCTCAAATAAAGTTTCAAGCCATTCATTCTCTATAAATTCAAATCTTTCAATCATATTCCTCTATTTCATCTCAAAGTCCCTTTAGTCCAAGAATTATAAATACATCTATTGAACATTCCCGTAAAGTTTTTCATATTTTCTTATAACATGACCAAGTTTTCCAGGAATCTTTCTCAATAGATGCCACAAACAAAACCGATGTCGTGTACTGGGGAATACCTTTGAAATAGTTGCAAGTAATGCACATCCAAGAAGTGTGGACTGAAAGTGATTATTCACACCAACAAATGGAGCAAACGGCATTTTGTATTTGTTTGTGATGTATGTTATATCAAAAGAAACATCTCCAAACGGCATTTTGTATTTGTTTGTGATATATGTTATATCAAAAGAAACAACATCTCCAAAAATCTTATAATCTTCTCGTCCTCTTGCACCAACTCAAAAAACATTTCTTAAACGTTGTTCTTCATCTAAATCCAAAACATAAAATAAAAAAAAAAATTAACATTATCTTCTTGTATATGCATAAAATGTTCTAACCTCACTTGAGCATCTCCTGATGCTAAATCCAAACGTTTTTCCTTATCAAAATGGTTTCAAATGTCTTTTTCTAAAAATCCCACATTCTCATATCCACCATTTTCTTTGGCCACTGCAGCAAAAATCTTACTTGTTTTCACCCCAACTGCATGTAAAGTATCAATGTTATGCTTGATGGAAGGAGATATGCTCCTATGACACGACAAATAATGTGTATGGTTAGAAAAAAGTTCATGATTATGTTCCTTGATGAACTCGTGAACAAACCATTTTCCATCTCGCCTTCTATTTACAAGTAAAATTGCCTTACAATCAATCTTCAAACAAGATCGTGGATTAAGTGCATTGGATTCTTGTTTAAACCAATACCTTGAACAAGCAAACTTTACATCAATAAATTCTCCATTTGCCTATTTTGACTTTGACCGCCAACTAGCTTTTATCGAGGCACCAAACCCCACAAACTTTGCATACTCTAGATAAAATGAAAATGCCTCGTCATGTGAATCAAATTCCATCCCATTGTAAAGTTCTAATTCTTTTCCCCTCCCCCAGTGTCTTTCACCATCCATCATATTTTTAGTTCCACATGAAACATTCTAGTTGTCACATTCCTCGTAGGCTAAATTCAAATCAATATTTAGACCCATGATTACCTAATATAAGAGAAACATTTAGAGATGTCTTCAACCATTATCTCCTAAGAAATTCTGCCGGCAATAAATTAAAAACTGATGCACTATTTTGCTTGCTAATAAAATTTTATATATAAAAAATTAACTAAACAGATTCTTCATTCTTTGCAAACTAATAAATCAACAACTGATGCACTGTATGATTTTTTTTCCTTTACAATAAATTTCTTAGCGTGTTGCACTTTATATAAAAAATTAAATTTTAAAAACTATATATAAATTATTTCTCTTTACCATAAATTTATTATATATATATATTATTTATGGAAAAATTATATTTGCGTCCCATTCTGTAGTATGCATTTCACTTTGTTTTATTTTCCCTATTTGGTCCAGTTTTTTCAAATAGCTTTGAGTAGAAATTCTTTTTTATTGAAGATATGTATTTATAGATTTAAAAATTTTACAAGGGAGTTCCTCCTCCGCACATGAATTACTATTTTGACATAAATTATTACATGAATTATTTTTACATAAATTTTTACCAAAACAACATTTAGACTCCGTGAAATGCAAACTGTTGATGTCAAAAATCTACATGCTCCGGAGTCTGTGACAATACCTGCAAGACAAGAGAAGTGATGACCGGCGTGGTGCCGGCCGGGTGCACTCCGACGGTCAAGTTAGTACTTGACGATTAAATATCCGATAAGGATTCAATATGAAATTTATGGCGTACCTTTTTAGGTTGACTGATCGTTTCTTTTATAGAAGCATTAATGGTAGTAGTTTTTCAAGCGAGATTCTCCCTGATCCAAGATGATATCGTTCCCTTCTTACAGGAATAGTAACTCTGGTTACATGTGGTATTATGATTCCATGGAGATTTTGGGTAAGATAAATCCCTTACCCTTATCTTATTTCTCTTTTGACTTTGAGCTGCCTATTATTTTTATCCTTATCACAAACAAACGACGCACAAAAATATTTTGACAAATACAGAGATGATAAGAAAAACAAAGAAGAAAAAAAAAAATGTACAGAACAAAAAAGAATACATACCTCTGAACAAAGCCGTTGAGTGAGGCATCGACGGATAAAATTAGCAAGTTTTTTCTAGTACAAGTTAGAAGCTAGCAAAAGAGAGAGACGTCTAGATAGAATAGACCCAAAAAAAAAAAAGGCAACATGATAGAACCCGTCACAAGGTAACTGACAAGACTCTTTTGAAAGTATGTTCCATAAAATAATATGATTAAAATATAATTAAGGAGACAATATCCGCACTCTACTTTTCTCCAATTGCACTACATTTATCTTTTTCTTTAAAAGAAATGACAAGAAGGCCTTGAATTCATTAATGCACTATCCCTTTTTCTTTTTTTTTCATAATTGTACTATCCCTTAATTTATAATGTCATAATTACCCTTTATACAACTTTAATATTTTTTTTACTTCTTTACTTTTTTTACTTTTTTTTTTCCTTTCTAATTTATTTTTTCAAAGGTCCTCTCAAAGAAAATAATTTATTCCATACTAATAATTTAATTTTTGACAATCAAAAGAAATAATTTATTCCAGAATGACTTTTATATATATATATATATATATATATATATATATACACACACACACACACAATTGAAAGGGATATTATTCAAATAAGTTAACTTTTTTTCTGTCAAAATATGTAATTTTTTTTTTTTTTTTTGATAAATTTTTATGAGTCATGTCAAAAGAAATAATTTATTAGATAAAAATAACTTCTTCTTTTTTTTGGTTTTATCAAAAGAGATAATTTATATATATATATATATATATATATATATATATATATAATTCCCTTCTTTTCATACTTTTTTTTTTTTCTTTTGGGGATGTTGACAAAAAATATAATTTCTTCAATAAATATTTTTTTTCGGGGTACTTTTTTTCCTATCAAAAGAAATAATTTTTTTAATGATTACTTTTTATTTTTTTGGTCCGGTCAAAAGAGTCAATTTATTCAACATAAATTTTTATTTCTTGGTCCCGTAAAAAAAAAAAAAAAAAAAAAAATTAAAAAATTATTCAATTTATTTTTGGATTAATTACACTGACACCTTCTCAGTTTTGGTTAAATATTACATTGAAATATCTTTTAAAAATTACTATCACTTAAATTCAATTTTACTTTTCCGTTACTAACACCGTTAAAATTATGCAAAAAGATAATTTTGCACCTAACCTTTTTAATACTTCATATTCCTAAATATCGACAATATAAAATGTCTGTTTTACCCTCATTCATTACTCTCACCCACCCAATCCCTCCTCTCTCTAACGCGCACAGCCTTTTCCTTCTTCTGCAACTTCTTCACCTCGGGTCATAATATCAACAATATAAAATGTTTATTTTACCCTCATTAATTACTCTCACGTACCCAATCCCGTCTCTCTAACGCGCACAGCCTTTTCCTTCTTCTGCAACTTCTTCACCTCGGGTCATCTTTAGCTGTCAAAGCAAGAGGTGCTGCTTTTCTAACCAGATCCACCACTCAAAAAGAAAGAAAAAGTGAGATGGAGCATTGAAGGGATTTCCTGGACAAATTCCTTGAGCACCATGTAGCTAACAGCGGTTGGATTCTTGAGAAGAGTAAGGCAGGGGCCAACTCATTGTCCTACCTCACAATGAGTTCAATGGTCCAGAGTTGAAGAAAAATACTGCAGATAGAGTTCCATTTGAGCACATCACCCGTATCTTCCCCATTCTTGGCTGACCTATTTGCTTGGAACTTGAAGCATTTTATTATATTTTCTGTGTTTCAGCATAAGGGAATATTAATAAATAAATAAATAAAAAATGATGGAGCAATACAGATCAAGAAATAACTGAAATGTGTCTCCATGTTACAACTCTCACAAATCTCACAATTATCACTCAAATGCCAATTCTTATCTTGTCTAAACTCAACCCTATTTCATGGAGTTGACAAAATGAAGGGGCATACACAAAGCATTGTATTCCTGCTCTAACATAGAATTTGTTGAAATTCACTTCAACTACAATCAATTTCTCATCAGAGTATTTCCTTAAACTAGTTTTTCAATTAAGAGTTGATGAGAATTAGGGGAATACATTCCCTAAGTTTATATAAGGAATTCAATTAATAATAAAGCAAAATTTAAAACATGTAATCCTATGTCAAAATCTTTGAATCATTTCTATAAATTGTTGTTTGAATCATTTTAAGTTTCTCCATGGTTAACTCTTTTGACATGATCCGGTTTCCTCTTGTCTCGCATAATCAATACTGGCAACAAATTCACCAACAACAACATCATGTGTTTATGGAGTTTTTGTGGCACTGGTGGTAGTGGGAGGGAGAAGAGGACAAGATATATAAGAAATAAAGATATATAATTTAATTTGTAAATTTACAAAATATTTAGGGATATTTTAGCCTTTTTTATCTAATTTTTTTTAGGTTAAAGAGTTCTTTTGACCAAGTGAAAGGGTATTTAAGTTATTTTACATCTCTGATACTATGGGCAGGTAACGGTTGGGCTGTGAGTAAAAGACAAAACAAACATTTCTAATATAAGTGATAGTAATTTTGGAAAGGTGTTTCAATGTGATATCTGACCAAACCTGAGAAGGTATCAGTGAACCTTTTATTTTTTGTGTTGTCAAAAGAGACCTAAAGTAATAATGATTAGAAATAAGAGAAGAAATTTAAAGGGATAGTTTTGTTATTTAAAAAATTATTGTTATTTACTTGTAAAGTTAGTGTTAGAATTGTCATCTCATTTAAAATTATAATGCAAACGTTGAAAAGTGAAATGTGAAAATCACCTCCTTATAAATAAACCACCAATAAAATCATGCGACTGATAGGGTGACTGTTGCTAGCAACCTCTTTCTTCTTCTTCTTCTTCCTTTTCTTTTTTTTTTTTTTTTTTTTATCTGGTCGTGAGTTGCGTGAAATTTAGGGAGAAATTCAACGAAAGAATTCGCAACATATTAATTGAAATACGACATATTTTTTATTTGGATGATAGTTAGTTCTCGTTAGTGAAGATGTATACCATTTTCATTTTTGATGTAGATCAATAAAAAATAAATATGTATTTTTTTATTTTCAAATTAGAGATAATATATGTACTTAACATTTTTTATTTAATAAATAAATATGTACTTTACCATATTTGATTTGATAATTAAAGGGGAACGTATTTACTTTTTATTAGTCCACATCAGTAATAAGATTGATGTACATCTTCACTGGTGAGGATCTAAGTATTGTACTGATTAAATTTTGCATTGTATTCTAATTATAGGGAAGTGTAGAAGTTTTTACATCAATTTATTTTGAAGTACAAATTTTTATTTTATTTTATTTTACTTCATTTGCAAGAGTTTGAATGTATATTTATTTGGGTAAACTGTATTTAATTCCCTTTAATTTATAACATTTTATAATAAACCTTCTTTTACTTCTGGCTTTTTCTCTAAAAAAAATTACCCCTCAACATTAGTTCACAATTTACTAAAAATTTCCATTAACATTCATTTAATAATTTAGCTATACATAATTTAAATTTTTTGTTTCTTTTCGAATCGTTGGATGTTTTAGAAGACATTTAAGGTTTAGATCATATTTTAGAAGAAGCCAACTAACTCATCTACTCGATATTAGTTGTCAATATTACGAATAAAATTATTGGATGTACCTAACCAAAATAAAAAATGTAAATGGTGATTATAGTTAGTTCTTAAGTTTCTCATCACTATGGTGGGAACAAATTATAATTTTAAAAATCATATTAAAAAAAAAAAAAATTAATTATGGTTTTCATCTTCTTGTAACTACAATATAACGATCTATGCTTGAAACTATAAATACCATTATTATAATAATTGTAACATTAATCTCGTCACTATAGTGGGAACAAATTATTATTTTAAATAGGTTTATCGTTTTCAGTATATTCAAAATTGCGTAATTAAATGTATTTAATTGGATAAGTGCTAAATTTATTCAGAATTAAGCACTAATTTAAATTATCAAACTATCACCTAATTGTTTCAATTTTCAAACATGAAAGAATTAATTTAAATAATTTCAAAACAATAACCATCTTAACTAAATAAAGTAAAACCACTAAAGTTCTATACAGCTATATAAATTGGTTGCAAACTTGCACAATATGCTATGTATATCATACCCACACGGTTAAAAAATTTCTCTAGGCCGGGTCTTAGGCAACGGCCTACTTACCGTAATATTACGCATAATTATGTGAAAGGTGTATGCTCAACCCTACACTTTTCACATAATTGCAACAATGTTTTAAATTTGGAAATCTGATTCTGAGATTTGAAAATAAAGTTTCTGTTAATCCTCTGATTATGGGATTTGAAAATAAAGTTTCTGTTAATCCTCTTAAATATAAATATCAAGGTAAGTGTAATGCTGAAGGTTTTTATTTATTTATTTGTTAGCGTTAAAACCATTTTTCAAAAAGCACTTTGGTAAGGTGGATTTTGAAATCCCTCTTCTGCCTCTGTTTTTTTTCTCTCCTCTTTCTCTTTCTCTTGATAAGGAATCGTCGCACACAGCGTCACCGGCATCAATCACTCCGCCAGCTAAACATATCTGCCGTTAGACACGTGATTACGTGCCGGACCCTGCAGCCATCATCACTCCCCGAGCAAGCGAATCTTCGGACCCTCATCGCTTCACTCCGGGCAGCTCTCGCCAAACAGGCAAAACGTCGCCGTTTGAATTTGCAAAACATCCTGCCGAACAGTGCCTTAAGGCACTGTTCCTGTCCGTTAAGAAATAGTAATAATAACACTTAGGCAAAACGTCGCCGTTTTTTAGAATACCGTCTCTCGATCTCTCCAAGATTTCTGCAAACTCGATCGTTCATGGCAATCGATTCAGCGACGCAGACGACATCGCTCGCTCCTGGGTTTCGGTTCCACCCAACCGATGAAGAACTGGTTCGGTACTACCTCAGGCGCAAGATATGCGGTAAATCTTTCCGGTTCGACGCCATCTCCGACACGGACATCTACAAATGCGAGCCTTGGGACCTCCCAGGTATCCCCTCTCTCTCTCTCTAACTCTAAATTTGGCATTCCCCAGGTCTCCTCTTTTCTCTTTACAACTCAATAAATTTGATTTCTTTTTTATTATTTGGTGAATCATAAGCTTCAATTCGCCTCTCTAAAACCCTAGCTCTAGCCCCTTTTGTCGTGTTGAGTTGCTTGGTCAATATGGGGTTTATGCTCATCTCTCTCTAATTTTATAAATATATATAATAACATGTGGATTGTCAGAGGTTATTACGTTAAATCACCTTCACATCAGAAGATCTGTACAGGGTGCAGATGCCTCACGATGAATGGAAACTTAGGATTCCAACCCCAATTAGTTGGCTATGAAAGAAGAAGACCAAAATTAGCATGATAGTATAGTAACATTTGATTGAGTTATGGCCTTAAATAGAGCACACAGGAAAATTAGGATTTATATAGCTGATTCCACTATGTATATATAAATAATATCTTTAGATATGTGACTAATTCGTGAATTGTGGGTTCTAGGTAAATCAAGGCTGAAGAGTAGGGATTTAGAATGGTACTTCTTCACTGTTTTGGACAAGAAACATGGCAATGGATCAAAGACGAATCGAGCAACGGACAGAGGGTATTGGAAGACTACAGGGAAGGACCGGGCAGTCCTGCATAGGTCGCGGACTGTTGGGATGAAAAAGACCCTTGTTTTTCATAGCGGTCGGGCTCCATGCGGTGAGAGGACCAACTGGGTGATGCACGAATATAGACTCACTGACGAGGAATTGGAGAAAGCTGGCATTGTCCAGGTGGGAATTGTGGTTGTATGTCAATGGTTATAAAAATCTGTTTTTGTCTTCCTTTTATATATGTTTTCAGTTTCTGACAAAAAAATATAAAAGAAATTGTTTGGTGCAATTGCATTTGTTAGCATGTGAGTTTTGCATAAGAAAATCTTACCAAAAACAAAAGTATTCTGAAAGCACAAAAAAAGTAATATGGGATTTTGATATAATATGGTTTTACTTTTGTTTTTGGTGGAGTAGGATGCATATGTGCTGTGTAGAATATTTCGAAAAAGTGGTTCAGGGCCAAAGAATGGAGAACAGTATGGAGCACCATTCATCGAGGAAGAATGGGAGAATGACAATGAGCCTGTTTTGGTACCTAGAGAAGGGGGTGCAGAAGAGCTTGTAGTTGGTGACGATGCTTTTCTTGATGAAAATGACGTTGAGCAGGTCTGTACTCCATTTCATTGTTGTATATTCATTAGTACCTCTCTCTCTCTCACTCATCCATGCTCACTACAGTGAGAATTGGAAGTAGGCTATCTGTTTTGTCAGATACTGATGCCCTATCTATGCATGATTATATGAATAAATGTTCCTGTAATATTTTATATTCAAATTCATAGGAGTGTAAATTTTTAGAGGGTATATATATATATATATATATTGCATGTGCATAGATAGATTTTGTGAACTGCTAGGAGTGAGGTACCTGTTAGGTGTGGAGTGTTGACAGGCCTAGTGTACTTGGAAAAGTATCCTACTTGTCCTTGGTTCCTCCTTCTTCTGATGGAATATATACCTAAAATTATAAGTGAAATTCTATGTTCATCAGAGGCACATATAAAATATTCACACATAATTAGTACATGTGACTTTGAGTGAAGCACACATTTTTGCGAGTTCAGCCAGCCCAAGTAGTTGACATTAAAAGTAAGCTTGGACATCTGTTAAAACCAACTGATATTGTTTATTGATTCTGTTACTTGTATCTCCTACATGATATATGTGAATTGCTTTATATTGCTTGCATGGTAGATTGGTCACAAACTTGTACAACATATATTGACTATTCCGAAATAAACTCTTCCAAATTGTTGTTGCATCATATTCTTCATCTTTCACTTCTTTTTAAGATACAATTTAGGTCAATTTAATTTTCTTACACCAGCAAATTCTTTTTTCTTCCACTTGTATTTCGGAAATGTCTTTTGCGCAATAGAGAAAGAGTTGCCAACCAAAATAGTCCCACCCTTCTCCACCTCCTCATCAGCAAGAAATATTGTTTATTATCTTATTTTCGTTTCTATTGTCGCATGTCTGTCTTTTTTTTTTTTTTTGTAAATATAAATAAATAATTGAAGCACGTCTGTCTTTGTTTGCGATGTTTTTACAAAATGCAAATTGTCGAGGCATTCCATTTCCAGACACACCCCAATATATGTAGGTTTGTGATTCTTGCAATTTAAAATGATTAGTTTTTGGCATTTTCCTAATTGTATCCTGTAGTTGTGTTGGGAACAGCATCTTTGGTCTGTCTGACTTAAAATTTAAGCCACATTACTTGTTTTTGTGATTTACCCCCTCCCCTGTTAGTTTAATTGTATGTGATGTGTTGAAACTCTGTACTTCCTTTTCCCAGATTTTAGCTGGCGTTCCATTAGAAACTGCTCCTGTTCCTTCGAATTATTATGTGGATTTTGACAACTACGTTGAGGAGTCAAAGACCGTTGTTAATGATGCTGAAAAGCTCTCAGTAGGGATAAGTGAAAATCATGGCTTAGAGCAGCTTGATGGCCAGAAGGTATTGGATTTGCCAGCACAAAACGATTTGGATGCCAAATCAGTCGAAAATGAATGTATTGGTGAATCAAGCAATCCCTGGAATCCGGAGCTTGCAGATTACTTACTTGATGAACCATTCTTTGATGCTATCAATGATCAACCATTTGATGGAGAATTCATTGAAACTGATGACCTTTCAAACACCATTGAGGCAGATCCCTCGGGCTCTGACATGCTTGAAGAGTACCTTACATTCTTTGATGCGGATGATGGCAGTTTAAAGTATATGGATTATGATTCTTCGAAGATGGTGGAAAGTGAGAATCCTGTATCTGACCAAGCTTCCTTGACTCAGATGGTAATTTTACAGTTCAAACTTAACTATATTTCCCATGTTGACTGCAATATTAAGAATTGGGATTTGTTATTTATTCAGTTCATTACTGTATACTATCAGGTGAATGGAGAAACCTACCAAGGGACTTGGGAAAGCCAACAGCTCCTAGAGGGATGTAATAATGCTTTTGTGGCTTCTTCAAATCAAGAGCCGGAAAAGTCTAAATCAGGTAACACTGAGAATTTTATTCTAGTTTGAACTAGCCCAGCTAGCATTAGAATTTCCTTTCTAGTTGCAGTATGAGTTGCATTTTACCTGCCAAATTCACCTACTTCTGTTAAACCTAATATCTTCTGATGGTGCAGCTACCAAGTATCTATTCAATCAGGCCAGTCGAATGTTGGGCAGCATCCCTGCTCCTCCTGCATATGCTTCAGAATTCCCTACGAAGAATGCAATTCTTCAGCTGAATGCTCCTTCTCAGTCTTCCAGTTCAGTCCATTTCACTGCTGGTATGATCCATTTAAGAAACTTGAATTTGAGTGGCATCGGGACAAACTTGACATTTGATAAGCTTGGGAACGTCAATGTCGTCCTCTCTCTTGGCCTGTCATACACTAATGTAAATTCAGCCAGTTTGGAACCGATGGCTAGCATATCGAACAAGGACAGATTGGCAATGTCACGGGGTTGGTTCTACCTTATTGTGTTCATGTGGGTCCTGATTCTTTTGATTAGTTTCAAAATTGGGTCCTATATTTATTCAGGTTGTGCTCATTGACTAGAACTAGCAAAAATTCGTGTCTCTGGATATTTACTCAGATACTCCCGATACACAACTTTACAGAATGTTTAGAATGTAATGAAATCATAGTGTTAATATATGACCTTGTTATTCCAATTTGACTACATTGGTGTGTTGTTTTTTACAATGATTCTTAGTGTGGACAAATAGTTAGTGTGGACATATTCATGTCTATAAAGTATAAACATGGCGGGTATATTCCCTGCAAGTATGGAGACATGATGAGTACAAAAAATCAGTAATTTTTTTTAATACCAAAGAGAACCAACAAAATGAGAGTATAAATAATTTGAGTGGCATCGGGACAAACTTGACATTTGATAAACAAATAACAATTACTATTACATGGGATCAAATAAAATATATATATATATATATATATTATACAAAGCAAATTACTTGGATTCTCCCAAAATGATACCCAGAAACACCTGAAAGAAATACTATAAATCATTGTCCCAATGTGGTCTCATGTTCTCACAAAATTCATATAATGATCAGTTTTCAGAAAATATTTCAAAATTCACTCTCAAGCATGTTCACCATATAAATACAGTGGCATCCCGCATGAGCTAAAGATTAGACCTATTGCTTGAGGCTACAATTGCGAGTAAACGTCACCTTTTTTTTCCTTCTTTTTGTTGGTAAGAATACAGCCGCCAAACTCAACAAACACATCTAAGTTCCAGTGGAAACTTGAACCATCGACCTCCCATATGGGAGGATGAGGAAATAGAACTTGACCTAGAGGCTTGGTGGTGGTCAGTTTTCCAGTGTTTAACCGTTCCAATTTTGAGGTACCGGCAACTTTAATGAGTCGCATTTACTCCTGTAATCCAGTTATCCACTTCCAAACACCACCAGAACTTTGGCTCTGAGCGGCTGTGGCAAGCTCCACCTCACGTTCCAACTCAGATTTCTGTCTCCGAAGTAGTTGAACCTCTTCCTCTATAGACTGCAGATTCTCCAGCATCTTCTGGAACTCTGTGATCTGTGCCTGGAGACACCATTATCAATGTTGATTACAAGTTTACAACCATTCTTATGAAAGAAGACAATAAATTTATGTTCGTAAAAAGTTAATATAAAAGAAAGGAAACCTCCAATTTAGTGCATCTTGATCTCTCAGCTCCCAGTTGACCTTTGAATGAACGGAATTCCTAAAGCAAATTGGTAAAAAGGATGAAAAACGATCATTGACTTATAAAACCTGTTAGCAATTTACACTAACGGGCATACCTTGAACAACTCGGCATGGGTACTTGAAGTTTCCTCAATCTTTTCCTTCAGACCAGAATTTTCTGCTTTAACTTCAGCAAGTAATGATTCCAACACCTTGTTTTCTTCTCTAATTGCGTTGATGTCAAGTGAAAGATCCTGTTGAGAGCCATTGTCCTCGACTAACTTAATGTCTGAATCTTCTGTTTTAATGAAGTCCAACTTTCCAGGTTGGTTTACGGCATATGCAGCAGTAACTGAGGCTGCCGTTGCTGCAGCTGCTGCCGACTGGAAAATCTTGGGATGTGAAGAGTCCCTTGGTTTGGGTCTCATAACAAATACCTAAAGTTTCAGGCAAGCACAGAAACCAAATAAAAAGATAAAACTGCAACGACATACCATACCAAGGCATCAGGAAAAGGAAATTGGTTCACGATGGAAAAAACTAGCATAGATTGAAGCACCGTTACCCAATAATTGGCTGAATAAATTCCAGTAATATAATGGAAACCTTAGTAAAGATGAACATCAGGAGAAACGTACATAAAAAGTGCTACATGATTTTAAGAAGATTTGGAAATGCAACAATGCCTCGAAGGGGACGAGTTATCTATTGCTTCAGTGGTAGGGCATAACATTAACATATTTCAGCAATACTATGATTGCTATTTCGAATCACTCAGATTCAGTTATGGACTGATTGTCTTGGGAAATACTTCAAAATCAAAGATAGCAAGATTGCAAAGTATATTTAAGGTGCAGAAGTTGCAAGGCTAGGAGAATTTAGAATAACCATGTAACAAGAGCCTACAAATACAACCTTGTAGGTGTAGACTGCAATTTTACGCACACGAACAACTCAGCTTGAAGAGCTGCAGTATCTCAATATTTCTCAAATCTATTCTTGGCAAAGAAGATCACACTGAGCATGACCAAAGAGAGATTCAAGCTTACTGATGCCAATAGGCATTCTTAGATACCAAAACCCTATCTAAAACAGGGTGCCTTGCTACCATTGGGAATTTGGTAGTGATCATGCCACTTCAAGTGAAAAGCAACCAACTTTTGCCATGTTCAATTACAAGGTTTCACTTTCTGGCACCGAGCATGTGAGATGCACTCAAATGTTCTACAAATAGAATCCAAGAACTTTGCTGCAACAGAAGGATTGTTACAAGCGTCACATTTTTTCTCCTCTTTTTTTTTTTCCTGGTAAAAGTGGGTGTACAAGCATCACAATATTGTTGCTGTAATAATATGGAACTGGAGCCAGAGATTGAGCCTCAAAAGAGTTTGGCATAGTTTTGTTATCATGATTAGCATGTAAGTGGGGCGCAACAAAAATCCTTATACCAATTTGTGGGGCCATGTGGTGAGCCATTTAAGCACGTTCTTTGTCCTCATCATTCCTTGGAATAAGATAAGACTTGGATTAGCATCATTTAAGCATCACTAGATGCATGCATCTTACCACCCACCATTGCTCTATCCAAGTATATTTATTTCCTCCAACGGAGATTATGGGCAGTAAGATACAACTTCTACGGTTCTACCCCCACCCCACCCACTTCTCCCAACTGCCATCACCATCTGATTTTAGGTTGGGATCAATTATTACCATGTTCAACCCACCCCGTTGTCATCCCTTGGTTGGATCCTTGTCTATGCACAGAATTGAATGAATAAGTAAAAAGTGCCAAATTCAGACACCATATAACAACAACAAAAACCAATTTTATGGTATCATTGTTCAGTCTAGTTCTTGTAAGTAAACTAAAGCATTATATGGGTTTAGGGAATACGTGAGCATACACTATTATCAATAATCTGCATTAAACAAGAGAAGAGAAGTAACAAACCAATGGGATAACTTAAGCAATGAATTTGATCAACAGGAAACTACCCAAGCCCTGTGATCGACCATGCCAGGCAGGCAATCGGCCAGATAGGTACATGCAGTCATGGAAAACATTACAAGTATTGCCACAAATAAAGGAACATAAAATTTCACTAATTTTAAATTGTCTTATGTAAAAACTACATGCTACAACCATGCCTTTGGGCAAGTTTTTTTATTTTTTTATTTTTTATTTTTATTGGTATCATGGGGTATCCCCACCCTCTTTGAAGGTGAAAAAATTGACTTGTCCCATTAATATAGGAGGTGGCTCACAAACCCAATGTATCAGATGTAGAAGGGGGTAGGAATTGAGTTTTGTACCTTTGGGTTCATGCCAGAGCCTCACACTATCTGGGTTACACCATGCTGGCAACTGCGACATGCGATATACATGGTCATACATGTAATACCACGACTTTTTCTTTCTTTTTCCCAACAAACAAAACATTTAAGTTAAATATATCAAAAAGTAACTGCTCAAGATACCTCATTATTATAATTCCCATTGTAGCCACCAAAGGCAACCAAAAGCTTCTCTCCGTTCAATACTGCCGAGGAAACACTGAGCCCCTGTTCCAATGTGCATATATAAATTATACCTATATAAAATGCATCCAAGTACACTTGTATGACATGGCAGTAATATAGAAAGCTCTTGGACAGAATCAAATAACAAAAATAAACATCTATTTTACAGTAAAATTGCACATGTACTTGCATTACTAATTCCTCACTCACCATAATAATTGAAGGTTAAAATCACACAAGAAGACATACAAAGATACACGATGCCAGAAATGAAGAAATACAGCTACTATCCTTAAAGAATAGGTAAACACACATCTCAAGATGCAATCAACGATTCAAATATTTCTGCAGAAAGTCCCTAAGATTAATTCAGATGACTTTTATATTGGGTTCAGTCAAGATGTTAAAAGATTATCAAAATTAGAATTTCAACAAAATATCAAAATTTGAACCTTTTTCCTTTTTCTGAGTCAGAATGTCAAATTTTGCAGATAGTGTGAAAATTATCAACAAATTTCTCTTATGATTTCAGAATCTCAGTGAAATTGTCCAAAATTCAAAATTTCCATCAAACTCAATGCATTCTTGCATATAGTTTAAAATTTTATAACTTTAAACCTTTCTGACTGGATCAAAGATGAGTGGGCACACACCTTGGAAGGAAATTTAATGGTGGTTTCCAGACTTTCAAACTAACAGTCACCTCACACAGTTTCTCAATAAGAAATTAAAAGCCTGCACCCAGCTCTAATAGAAATGTCAAGATACAAATGCACCAAAAATGAATTGGTGAAAGCCAAACAGTACAAAAATGGCAACAAAGCAATTATCGAAGAGGAAATGGAAAATTTTCAAGGCCACTTGCCAACATATAGAATGAGGAGCTGAATTTCTTCTTCAAGGGCACTTAATTGGTGCAATAAGAAAGTTCGGGCTATTAAGTGTGTGAATAATGGTTTGAGTATGACAGTAATTAATTTGTTCACATAGTTCCAAATGTTTTCTATGTTTATCTGAGTTCTTTTTTCTTTCTTTTTTTATTATAATTATTAGATGATGAAATTTGAACTCTGGCATCGACTTCAAAGTGCCCCAAGTTACAACTAGGCAAAGACACTAACTAAGTTTTCTATATAATTCTCTCTCTCAGGACCCCAAATTGGAGGGAAAATGTAGTGTAATGGCATTTTAGATGAATTTGTTCTTCAGAAACTACCTCTTTACAGAATGAATTCTTAGAGCCTCTCATGAAATTTAATGGAAATGTTCAAGTCTCTGGCAAAAGCAGACCACAAGGAACACACCTCTACAAGTCAAGCATGCAATGACACTTTTTATGTAGTGCAAAAGTATAATTACATGTTGTGATAATAAAGTAGCAGAGTACTAGCATATATAATACAATAATCTTTATGATACACGTAACTTCATCTTCTAAATTATGTAACTCATAGCACAAAAATAAAAAATTTATATTATTATAAATAAACACTAAAATTTATATGTAGCCATGTCCGTGTTCAATTCTTGTAGGATTCAAGATTACGTATAAGTGTCTTATCTTGTTGTGTCCTGTATCTGTGTTTGAGCTACTTAGACTAGAGGCCAATAAAATATTCAATGCCCAAAAAGGTCCATTAAGGTGTGTTAGAATGTTATATATATATATATGTGTTGGGCCATTATGTAATTACATTATATTAGTAGGCCCTTGTGTTATTAAGGAGACTTGTATCCCTTATATAAGCCTATATAGGCTTATTTGGTGCGTGTAGGTGAAATATATACAGATCTGTTCTCTCTGTTCTCTCTATCTCTCATGGTAAACAACATGGTATCAGAGCGGGTTGGAGTTGTGATTGCATCTGGGTTGGGTTGTTCTTCTACAAATCAAAATCAAGATCGAAGCCAACTCTGTTCTTCGCTGAAGATTTGTTCGTCGTTCTCAGATCTGACTCGCTGAAGATTTGTTCGTCGTTCTCAAATCTGACGCCTTTCGTTTTGCTGGTCGAGGCTTCCTTGGCTGTCGCAAGTTGCAGAAGCTCCATCATCGCGATCCCTCTCCGCTCCGTTGTTAGATCGCTGTTTTTTTTGTTGTTGTTGGGTTGTCGTCACCGCTGCAAGGGCTAGGGTGTGTACTAGCCTTGTTTTTCCATTGCGAATCTCGGGTGCTGAAATTTCTTGTCGGTGGCAGCGTTCTGGTTCTCGCCGGCGCTGATTGTGAAGGAGAAGGGTGGTGTTTGGCTGCAGGAGTGAGGCTATTCCAACCCTGGTTTACTAAACCTGGGATAGTTATTCCAACCCTGGTTTCGTAAACCCGGGATAGCCCAAATTCGGCCCGTTTGACCAGATCCGATCCGAGGTCCGATCCGTTTGTCCAGATCCGACCCGCTCGTACAGACCCGACTCGTTTGCCTAGATCCGACTTGTTCTCGGATCCGACCCGTTTGCCCAGGTTCGGCCCGAATACCAATTCTGCTTCATATTTTCTTCTCTGTTTTGCTGGGTAAGACATAGCCTCCACTTCAGATTTGTTTTCTCCCACTTCTGGTCTTCATTCTTCCATGACTTCTGTTAAACTCAATGGGAAGAACTATATACTGTGGGCTAAATCAGTTAAAATTTTTCTCAAAGGTAGAGGCCTTGGTAATCATCTGACTAAAGAGAAACTCAAGGAAACTGATGTTTCTTTTGATGCATGGGAAAAGGAAGATGCTCAGATCATTTCTGTGATGATAAACAGTATTGAACCCCAAATTAGTACAACTTTACTTTATTTAGATACTGCAAAGGAGATATGGGACAGATTGCAGCAACTGTATTCTGGGACAGGTAATATCACTCGTGTTTATGAGCTTTGTAAGCAGTATTTTCATCTTGAACAAGGTAGTCACAGTATAGAAGAGTATTATTCCAAAGTTATGGGCATTTGTGAGGAGCTGAATATGTATCAGCCCATTACTGCTGATGTTCGCAGTATGCAACAACAACGTGAGGACTTTAATGTTGTTCGTTTTCTTACTGGTTTGTCCTCAGTTTATGAGTCTTTTCGTTCACAGATTATGGGCAGTCCCACACTTCCATCTCTTGCTGATGTGTTTTCTAGACTTCAACGCGCTACACTTGTCAGTGATACCTCCACTTTGAATACTGGGCAGAGTGGTGAACGTTCAGCATTGATTGTTTCAAAGGGTGAAAATACTGTTTTCCGTGGAGGTCGTGGGGGACGCTCCACACGTGGCGGTCGTGATTCACGGGGAAGACGTGGCCATGGCAGGGAATCACGAAAATGTACTCATTGTGGTCTTTCTAATCATACTGTGAATTTTTGTTGGGACCTTCATGGAAAACCATCTAGTTATGCAAATCAAGTTTCCTCCTCTCCGAATGATGTTGCTTCTGGATCTCATAATGTAGTTGAATCAGATACAGTCCCTGTCTCACGTGATGAGTATACTCAGTTTTTGTCTTATAAGCAAGCATCTAATTCATCTTCCACGGCTACCTTTGCCCAGTCAGGTACCGCACCCACATGTCTATTGTCTTCCACTCGCAGTCCTTGGATCATAGACACTGGAGCATCCGATCATATGACTGGATGTTCTTCTCTTCTATCTGATTTTAATTCTGTACCTCCTTCTCAAAGAGTTACCCTTGCTAACGGTTCCTCCGCTAAGGTTTCAGGTTTGGGGACAACTCAACTTAGTGATTCCTTGTCTCTCTCATCTGTTTTATATGTTCCTCAGTTTCCCTTTAATTTAATGTCTGTCAGTAAGCTTACTAAATCTCTTCAGTGCTCTGTTACATTTTATCCTACTTTTTGTGTGTGTCAGGATCTCAAGACGAAGAAGACGATTGGTACGGGGAATGAAGCTAGTGGCTTATATTACTTTGATGTGGCACCTTATCCTGTGGCTCTTCAGTCTTCTCTGTCTCCATTCCAGTGGTACTGTCGTCTTGGACACCCGTCACTTCAAGTTTTGCAGCGTCAAGTTCCTAGTCTTAGTAATTTGAAATTCTTGTCATGTGAGGTTTGTCAACTTAGTAAGCACCATCGTGTGTCTTTCAAGTCTAGGGTTAATAATCGTGTCTCTAGTCCTTTTCATTTGGTTCATTCAGATGTATGGGGTCCAATAAAGCATTCTTCAATCAATAAATTTCATTATTTTGTGACATTTGTGGATGATTATTCTCGCCTGACTTGGTTGTTTTTAATGAAAGATCGTTCTGAATTATTTTTAATTTTTCAAAAATTTCGAAAAGAAATCAAAACTCAGTTTGGCTGTCCCATTCGTATTTTATGTTCCGATAATGCTAAGGAATATTCTGCAACCCCTTTTGATACCTATCTTAGTGATAAAGGAATTATTCATCAAAATTCATGTGTTTATACTCCTCAACAAAATGGAGTTGCAGAACGTAAGAATCGACACCTCTTAGAAGTAACCCGTGCTCTTTTGTTTCATATGCGCATGCCTAAACGGTTTTGGGGTGATGCTGTTCTTACTGCCTGTCATCTTATTAACCGTATGCCGTTATCTGTATTACATGGCAAATCTCCACATTCTATTTTATTTCCTGATTCTCCTTTGTTTTCTCTTACTCCTCGAGTTTTTGGCTGTGTCTGTTATGTCCACAATCTTGGTCCTGGTTTTGATAAACTTGACCCACGTGCCACAAAGTGTGTATTTCTTGGATACTCTCGTTCTCATAAAGGTTATCGTTGTTATAGTCCTGTTTCTCAACGGTACTTTATTAGCATGGATGTGACCTTTTGTGAGTCCGTCCCATATTTTTCAGATAGTGATTCAATTCTTGATATTACTTCTGAGTCGCTTCTTCCTGCGGTTCCACTTCCCTCACTTTCTCTTCAGCCTAGATCTCCTTTGCCTGCCCCGTTACAGGTGTACACTCGACGACCAAAGCCATCTGCTGTCGTGCCTCCTCCGTCGTCTTCAGAGTCTTTGGATCCAACACCTTCCACTGTGTCTGAATCCTTGCCTATTGCACTACGTAAGGCTCCTCGCTCCTGTGTTACTAAACATCCCATTGCTCAGTATGTCTCTTAGAATTCCTTATCGCCATCTTTCTCATGTTTTTCCTCTCAATTGTCTACTACATTTGTTCCTAAGACTGTGCAAGATGCTTTGTCTGATTCGGGCTGGAGGAAAGCCATGCAAGATGAAATTGATGCTTTGCATCAGAATGACACGTGGAATCTTGTTCCTTTATCTCCAGGTGTCAAACCAGTTGGTTGTCGCTGGGTCTACACCGTGAAGTATCTTCCAGATGGTTCCGTTGAGCGGTTAAAAGCTCGTCTTGTTGCCAAAGGTTATACCCAGACTTATGGTATTGACTATGATGAGACGTTTGCCCCTGTTGCTAAGATTTCTTCTATTCGTGTTTTGATTTCTCTTGCTGCTAATAGACATTGGCCTCTGTTTCAGTTAGACGTTAAAAATGCTTTTTTGCATGGTGACTTAGTCGAAGAGGTTTATATGGAGCAACCATCTGAGTTTGTTGCTCAAGGGGAGTCTCTTCACACTGTTTGTCGCCTTAAAAAGGCCCTATATGGATTGAAACAATCTCCACGGGCTTGGTTTGGAAAATTCTCTGAGGCAGCATTCAAATTTGGTCTTAACAGATGTCAGACTGACCATTCGGTATTTCACCAGCGCACTAAAGCTGGCTTCATCTTTCTTGTTGTATATGTAGATGATATTGTGATCACAGGTGATGATTCTGAAGGCATTGCTAAGTTGAAGTTGTTTCTGCAATATCGATTCCACACTAAAGACTTGGGTAAACTTAGGTATTTCTTGGGTATTGAAGTTGCTAGATCAAAGAAGGGTATAAGTTTATCACAACGAAAATATGTGTTGGATTTATTAGAAGAAACAGGTATGTTGGGTGGTCGCCCGGTTGATGCTCCTATGGATTCGAATACAAAACTTGTGTCTGATGAGGGTGATCTATTTAATGATCCGGGCAGATTTCGTCGTCTAGTTGGGAAATTAATTTATCTCACTATCACTCGACCTGATATTTCATATGCAGTTAGTGTTGTAAGTCAGTTTATGGGAGCTCCTAGAATGCCACATTGGATTGCTGTTCTTCGGATTATCCGATATCTCAAGCAAGCTCCAGGTGTTGGGTTACTATATAAATCAAATGGTCATCTCAGGGTGGAAGGTTTTACAGATGCCGATTGGGCTGGTTCTCCTTCAGATAGGAGATCTACTACAGGCTACTGCACATTTGTAGGAGGCAATCTTGTTACATGGCGAAGTAAAAAGCAAACGGTGGTAGCTCGATCTAGTGCTGAAGCTAAGTATAGGGCAATGGCTCATACTACTAGTGAGTTGACCTGGATACAATATTTTCTACAAGAACTTGGGTTGACAGTTGAAGTTCCTACTCCATTGTTCTGTGATAATCAAGCAGCAGTTCACATTGCCTCAAATCCTGTGTTTCATGAGAGGACCAAACATATTGAAGTTGATTGTCACTTCATTCGAGAAAAGATATTGCTTGGGAGCATCTCTACTCCATTCGTGAAGTCTGAAGATCAATTAGCTGATATGTTTACCAAAGCATTGGGTCATAACCGGTTAAGAACTATCTGTTCCAAGCTAGGATTATTTGATATATATTCTCCAGCTTGAGGGGGAGTGTTAGAATGTTATATATATATATATATGTTGGGCCATTATGTAATTACATTATATTAGTAGGCCCTTGTGTTATTAAGGAGACTTGTATCCCTTATATAAGCCTATATAGGCTTATTTGGTGCGTGTAGGTGAAATATATACAGATCTGTTCTCTCTGTTCTCTCTATCTCTCATGGTAAACAACGTTTATGAACAAAAATCATATATTATCCTTGTACTTTTGGAGGTTTAAAAATTATGGGGCAGGTCAAGACATATTATGTTATCTTGATGTAAATCTGACTTTTAGGATATCACTAAAGATGTTAACAGTCCACAATAATGTTAGGAGTTTATCATCTTCAGCGTGTGAATGTTGAGAAGCTGTAAAAGAACAAAAGAATAACTAAATGCTTACCAAAATATATATTTATGATTTTAAATTTATTCAAAAATAATATATGACCTAAAATTCTTACATAATTATGCCCTTAAAATTTCACTTGATGCTTCTGATATTACTTATTTAGAAACTATAGATGAAAGTCCAAAAAGACAATTCCAAATCAAGGCACGGAATATTAACCTCACTGGCCAGTGCATCTCTTTCCTTTACGCTTGTCAAAACTAACAAAACAAGCTTATGCATATTTAACTTGACAGTTTCTGGGGCACCTGTAAACAGAACCGATGGGAAATCCAAAGTCAAGAAGAATAAATAATCACATGCCAAAATAAAATTTAACCATCCAAGTTCGTACATACCATTTTTATTATCCCCACCACCAACAATATACCAGTTATCATCAATGGTGATACCTGCATGACCTGCCCTAGATGCCACCAAATCACCCTGAATTTGTGGTTGGGACCATTCCATCTGCAATACATGGGGACTTAACATACAAAAGAGTGATGTAAAAAAGCAAATAATTTAGAAATATTCCAGCATCTGTTAGAACTGGATAGTTTAGTTTCTTATACTTGTTCAGTCTACACAAGAAGAAAATTGTTCTAACATACAAAAGAGTGATTCTATTTATTTTGGTTGATAATTAGCAATCCAAGTTTGATAAAAGAATTAATACACATTAACAATTCAACATTAGGATCATATGCTCAGTTTCAATATGACTGCAAAATCAAAACAATATCCCAAAAGGACAAACACTTACAGTCTGCAAGTCCAGTACATGAAGATCGTTGAAAAAGATTGAATGAGAACAACCGCCAAAAATTAGAAGGTAGCGTTCTGCATGCACTGCAGCTGTGTGATCAAATCTGGGAGACGGAGGTGGCTGCCTGTCAAAGCACCACAAATTGACGCTAAATTCTACAAAAAGCAAGTAAGTTGCTGCCTGTAAAAGTAATGAAGATACCTACGTAGTCTCCAACACATCCCAATTCATTGTCTCTAGATTAAGAACATGGACATCATTCAGCAGCTGCCTGGTCTTGTCTTCTCCACCAAACATTATCAGTCTAGAACCAACCATTGTTACAGATTGCCCACTACGAGCTACCTGGAATATATCCCATAAGCAAACTAAGCAAAATTTCCTTTTAACTAAAAAATATAGCTTAACCTCCCGTAGCATAAATGAATCAAAGGAGAAAGAGTTGAGACACCTATTCCCTGGCTTATTTATTTCAGAAAACAGAAGACACAATAACATGAAATTCCCAAGACTAGAATATAAATTAGCAGTCACTGAAGTCAGTCAGTTACCGGAATTTTTCCAAAGGTCTCCATAACACCATAGTGATGTGATTCCAGATCAATGAACCGCACTACAAGAAGGTAGTAAATAAGAAATAAGGTTCAAAAGAAGATCAATTAGTTTCTTGCCAGTTTGAAAATTGATGTCAAGGAAAAAAAACCTGTCACACTGCCAGAATCATTCTTTGAAAGCCCACCAAGAAGAAGAAGTTTGCCCGCCCAATAAATCTGCCAACAGATGAATTCACATATACGTCAGTCAATTGATCAGTGAATACAGAGCGGAATCACCTTGTGAACGAATGAGATTCACATGAAACAGAACAGAAATTGAACAAGAAATTTCTGAATCAATATCTTACCATACTGTGACCCGAGGTAGGAGGAAGAACTTCCTGGGAGCTACTGTCTTTAGTTTTATCAGCATTTGGTTCCAATTGCAGTTTTAGAATACACCATTCTAAATTTATAAGATCAAAAACCTGCAGAAGTAGCCAATTATTTTAGGAACCAACTTCAAAAAGTAGAACTAGACGAGAATCAATACCTGAACATCAGATAGGTACCGACCGTTGCGACTTCCACCAGTAATGTACAGTTTTTCATCAATTACAGTTGCAGCATGCTACAGTGCGAGGAAAACTCACCGTGTCAAGTAAGTAACCCATAAAATACAAGTAAAAAAGATAAAGAAAATACCTTTTAAAAAAAAAAAATGACGCTAAATGGACTTGAAAACGGTTTTAGAGCATAAGCAATAAAATGACGCTGAACGAGAACTTGCTGAGCACAAAACTTAGGCTAATCTCTAGAACGAACATAACCTTGTAGCGAGCCGGTGGTCGTGGACCAGACACTGATAATGCTACCCACTGGTCATAGGTCATTGATAAGTGCCAATTACTACCATCTGTTCCCATACCAACTTTCTTGGAGGCCTCTCAAGTATTTCAATTCAGAGAGCTTAATGACTATCTGAAATAAGAATAACATAATGGATTAAATAATTATTCTTAGAACTTAAAAAGGAAAAAAAGAAAAGTGGAAACCAAAACTATACTGTAGAATGCACAAATCATGCTATGGAGAAATACATGATAGGTATAATAAACTCATCACAATTGGTAAGTAGGCATGAAAAATATATATTTGATAGATTGAGAATAATCCTTTAAATATGAATACATATGTGTATGGCATATGCATTCAAGTGTACGTGTTTGTATGCGTCTGTGGGGCCCAAGAAATGAATTATCCAATAACCAAAGATATAGAAATGAATTGAAGGTGATATCCAGAGGAGAAGATAATAGTCTAAGAAAATTGGTCATGTACAACAATAAAAAAAAAGAACCATTATGAGGTGATTTTGTTAGATTTAGAGGCTTCTCGAAATAAAATAAAAATAAAATAACGCTAAGAAAGACAAGACCTTTAATTTAACAGAAGTCTAGCTCTAAATAAAACCCAAAATGAGATAGGATTGGTGTACACAACCCAAATTATTAAGTCTTTGTTGAGTTGAGTTAAGCTGTAATATTACCATTGCCAGAACTAGGGTTTTTGGTAGGTTTAAGGTCTCTAACATCATCTAACTTATTGGAAATTGACGTAATCCAAGCATTTTTAAGTCAAGACAGAGTTGGGTCGGCAAGAAAAGGGAAGAAAGGAGAGGAAAATAAACTAATTCAACCACTACTCAGAATACTTAGAACTACGTTAATGAAAATAGTTCAATTCTTTTCTTTTCCACCATTTTCTTCACAACAAATCAAACTTAGGATTACAAGGATAGTGAAATTGTAACCCAATTCAACCATTTCAAGAATTCTTTAAAACTTCAAATAGTTCTGAATCGCACTAATACCTGTTTTGAATTCAATTGTTTTAGTTGAAATTAAACAATAGCAAGATCAAGAACATAGCATGAAATTGATCCAATTCAAATTCAGTTATTCACATGAACATCTTATATGAGTGTATGTAATGTGTATACATGTATCGATAATTCAACCATTTCTAGAAATCTTGAAAACTTCAAACAGTTCTTCTGATTTGCACTAACATCTGTTCTGGAACACTAATCACCACCATATCATCATTGAATTTAGTTGTTTAGTTGAAATTAAACAATAGCAAGATCAAGAACATAGCATGAAATTTAATCCATTTTAATTCAGTAATTGAATGAAACATATGATACGAGTTTGTGTAATGTGTATATATGCATCCCTAATTCAAATACTGGAAAAAAAAAAAAAAAAAAAAAAAAAAGCGGAGTATTGATGATACCTGAGTTGTTACAGATTTCTGGGCTGAGACTTGTAGCTGAAAGGTTGAGACTTGAGAGAGAACAATTGAAAGTGTCGGTTAAGATCAGACGGTGTGCGTTAAACGATTTCGGGGGTCAAATCGGTCTCAGTCAACGGTGATCTCTGCGTGACTGCGTGTTTGTGGGGTTGTGGAAATTCTGTAGTGCCCCCAGGTTTCGAACTTTCAACACACCATTGGCATTGGATGAATCGAGAGACCAACCTAGACAAGATTTGAAATTCACATATATATATATATATATATATCATATTTCATTTAACATGATATATAGAAAGTCTTACAACATCCACTGTGAAGATTGTTAAATTCATGTTTGATTAGCGTAATATACATAAATATGTGAAAAATAAATAAATAAAAATTGAGCCAATTGAAATTGACAACATGGATTTATTGATCACAGAGTCCGTTATTTAGTTGGCTTTAAATATTGAGTTTGTATGCCATTACTCTGCATATTTATGAAAAAATATATATAAATTAAAAACTGACTTTGACTTGAGTTCAAATAACTCTTAAGAATCTAAAAATTTATTCAATGAATCATATTTATTATGTCAATTATGATCGTAGATATTGAGAGGCCGAAGGCCCACCACAAATAAAGCTGTCAAAAAAGAGTTTGAAGCTAATCAAAAGTTCCGAATTATCAGTCCGCTTGACACAACTCTAGTAATGAATCTATAAGATCATGGAGATATTTTTAGGTGAGTTCCACCACTTTTCGTTAGAGAATTGATACAATTAAACTAAATCGACTTGTATTATTACATTTCGGGATTGATTGGTAGATGTATACAATCTTCCATCAAGAGTCGAAGTTTTCTTATTTAAAACCCGTGACCTCCAAACCATAATACAACCACCTTACCATAGCTTACCCTAAAAAAAGCAAACCTAGTACAGAGGCTTTCGCATTAATTGTTACATTGTTTTAGACAAATCTGTACTGATTTCTGTAGATCCATTTCTGTTTTCCAGCGCATAATGCTGTATGTTCTCCCATTCTTTTCCCAAACTGGAACATGGCTAAAAAATGGTACAATTTCTATCAGTGAAACAACAATTTTGTTACATATCTTGAAGTTTCTTCAACAAGATCCACATATGAGCCACTTCAATGGCTTACCTGATTTCAAAGATTGAAAATGAGAAGACTTGGTTTTATTATGGCAATCAGAGCAATCCCTTAAGTTGTATCAAAATACAAGCCATACAACATAGACCAAGTAAAAGTGAATAAATGCATAGGGATAAATCAATCCAAACATTTGCCCAAAAAGAAGCATGATATCAAAGGTG
Source organism: Cornus florida (assembly GCF_030987335.1). NCBI lineage: Eukaryota > Viridiplantae > Streptophyta > Magnoliopsida > Cornales > Cornaceae > Cornus > Cornus florida. Next base: position 31,431,783 of record NW_026775578.1, read on the forward strand.
ATAAACTATATCATGCACAAAAATTGTTTGATTTTGGAAAACGAATAATACGGATTCTGCCGTGATCTTGAAATCCGCAAATTCATTGCCATGCAAAATCCAGCATCTCGACGAAATAGTAAAACTCCATGCTAGTTTAGTTGAACTAAAAAAACATTTCACAGAGATGGCATCTGCTCAAGTGAGCATATTTTACATGATAGAGTTAGTGTATGCATCAAATAACCACCTACACTTCTGGAAGGGCATCCAACTGCCGAGGGTTTATAACAATAGATCCAAACAGAAACCAGAATTCTATTCAGAGGGCAATGACTAACTACTTAGTCTTGAGCAGCTTCCTCTATTTGTTCATCCTCCGGTACCCCGCGAAGATAAAGAACATTGTTACATCTGCCAATGAAAATACACAAATCAGACAAGTGCTAACCATTCATATAAAGGTAATTTATTGCTATAAAAATTCTTCTACAAAGTACATATATAATTGTGTATCAAATAGGCAGTATAGTTAATCAGCAAAATTTGGAGGTTTTTATGTGACGTTGAAGTGACACTTTGTACTCCAATGAGTACCTTGTTTCCAGTGAAATATTTTACTTACTATGTTTTACCCATGATGGAATACTATTTTTAATTTTTTCTGGAAGTTAAAGATAAACACACCAATACCCACAACATGGCCCTAATGGGGCTCGAACTCTCAATCTCCCCCTTGGGGAGGAGAGATCATACCATCCAGGTTAGAGGCCCCGTGGTGGGATAACTAATTTTAACGACAACTCTCAAAGCAACTCATTTAAAGGTTCGAGTATTTTAAGTCATGCCAGAAATATGCCTTGATCAAGAAAACATGATATTTAGTGTGGCCCTAAATTGTGCTGCTTGTCAGATCATCTTGGCAGCCAATTTGCTCTTCCTATCGGAGGATTCATCTCTGTGTGTGACTGTAAGCAGAGGGATTTAATTGCCCGTGATACTATAGTTTCAGATTCTCAGCTCAATATGTTTCATTGATGTCAAATGTTATTACGAGTAGCAACTTTTACTTCAGCTAAATGATCTGAAAGTAGAATGTCCAGTTCCATACGTAATAGATTAATTAGTTACAAGTTCCCTTAAAAGTTTCTATCCAGTACCAAGGTATCAATAATGCTCCAACAATCTGCAATTCTAAAATATTTAATCAATTGCTGAAGAAATCGGAAGCAACAAAAAGATTTAGCCACAAATAATGAGCTCAAAAGTGAAGCCAAGAAGATAGTGATTAAAGCTAAGCAAAACTCGCTAAATGACTTATATGAAAAACTAGGCAAGAAAGAGGGTGAAAAAGTTATTTTATATACTAGCAAAGAACCCAGATAGATCAACTAAAGACATGAATGAAGTAGATAATACAATTTTAGTCATAAGAAAATGAGGTATTAGTAAGAGGAAAAAATTACTTCTGAATTTATCAAGTGAGGGATACCTTAGAGAGGAAGTTGAAGTAAATAAAATTTAATATAGGAATGATAAACAAGATCACCAATAAAGAAGTAAAGGACACACTTAAGAAGATGGAGAGTAATAAAACAGTAGGTCCAGATAATATACCCAAACTTGGAGAACATTAGGGAAGGTAGGAATTGAGTGGCTAACAAAGTTGTTTAACAACATTCTAAAAGAAGGTACGGGCCCAAATGAGTGGAGGAAAAGTACAATAGTACCCAAAAAAAAGTGATATACAATAAAGTGGCAATTATAGAGGAATTAAATTAATCAGTCATACAATTAAATCAAGGATCGGTGCCAAGTCCATTCCTATTTGCAATAATTTTAGATGAAACAACAAAAGATATCCAAGAAGACATTCCATGGTGCATTATGTTTGCCGATGATATTGTGTTATAGTAGATACTTCTAAGGAAAACATAGCAATAAAATTAGAAATATGGAGAAATGCTTTTAGAATCAAAAGGATTGAGATTTAGTCGAACTAAAACGGAATATATGGAATGTAAATTTAATAAAGATTCAATTCATGATAATATAATGATAACATTCGATAACCGAAAGATTACTCAAAATAATCACTTTCACTATTTAGGATCAATAATACAAAAGGATGAAAAGATGGATAGTGATACAACTAGTAGAAATGGATCGGGGTGGACAAAATGGAGACAATCTAGTGGCATCTTACGTGATAAAAGAATAACAAATAGGTTAAAAGGAAAATTTTATAGGACCATTATTAGGCCAACTATACTTCATGGAGAGGAATGTTGGGTTTTAAAAAGGAAACAAAACAACGTCTTCATGTAGTGAAAATGAGAATTTTAAGATGGATAGTTGGAGTGACTAGAAGGTGTAGGGTCACAAATGAAAGTGTAAGAGAAAAATTAAGTGTCGCACCCATCAAAGAGAAAATAAGAGAGAGTAGACTTAGAGGGTTAGGGCACATAAACCTAAGAACTATAGATGCCCCGGTAGGTGGTAAGAAGAAGAAGTTCAATTTCCATAGAAGGTAAGAGACGGATGGGAGACCAAAAATAACATGGGATGTTGTTAGAAATACTTTAAAAAGTTAAAAATAACAGGTGATTTGGTGGGTGATAGATTGCAATGGATACAGAGAATTCATGTGGCCGACCTCATTCATATAGGAATAAAGCAAGGATGAAGATGATGATAGGCTGATCAAATCCATTGTAAGTAGCTCAGTAACAAAATTCCTTACACAATGCTTAATCAACCTCCCTCCCCCTTGACCTTCCTTTCAACTTAGCCTCAAAATTTCAGGCCACCATTGTACCCCTTCTTTTTATGAGTTTTGAGGAAAGAGGACTCATCACCACATGGCTTTACATAACCCATTTTACCATCCTAATCAATTAATAATACTGAAAAGAACTTCAATCTAATCCTATGATACAATTCAGGCCTATAATAGTGAAATCAACATGTTGAAAGTACTGTATAACATAACCCTTTCAACATCATGGTGGATTAGACACATCGCCCACGCATTTTGGAAATACCGTGTACAATACAACTTTTGTGGCACCTTCATAAACGGGAACTACAATTGATCAAAAACCTCGTCCATCAAGTTCAAACCGTTATGCTTCATTTGGCAGGAGCGAAGGATAGAAAAGAGGTGGGATGGAATAAGTCTCAATCATTTGGTAAGAGGGAGAATTGGAGGGAAGAGAAGGATGGAGGGATGAGCCATCCCTCATGGCCCACAATTTAAGGGTATATTAGTAAAACAACAACAGCATCTATTTCCATTTTACCAAATAAAAGGAGGGATGAATGCCATCCCTACCTAGAGATGTCTCATCCATCCCTCCTCCTTTCCCTTCTATCCATTTTTCCATCCCTACAACAACACATGGAGGAGAATAGAACATAAAATGACACCAAGGACTTAGCAGGAAAGACATTTCGAATTATCAACAAAGATGGTATTGGAAATTATGTGATTTACTACAAAACTGAAAACATCAATATCAATGGAGTTGGAAAACAATTAAAACACAAAATCGAGACCCAAATTTTTTCAAATTATGGTAATACAAATGGAAATTAGTCGCAGTTCAACCAGGTTTACTTGGAAAAATAAGAAAATGAAAGGAAGAAGGGGGGGCGGGGTGGAGGGGGGAGCGTCGTACCCAAATGGTTGCATAGTATGTGCAGAAACCAGTTTGATTTTTCCATATATCATTAAATCCACTTACACTCCTCTTCTTTCTCCCAAGAAGAAAAACCTCAAAAACTTTTAACATCTTATAGCTTTTGCTCTATCTGGTCATTGAAAATGTGGAGGAACTAAAAAAAAATTTCAAAATTACACAATAAAACCAGTGCAAACTACTAATATTTTCATTTTCATCTTCTTGGCAACTAGATAGAGCTTCAAGATCATTCACCTGTATGTGAAAGTTCTACAAAAATACATACGACTCAAACTTGAGAAACTTGCGTATCATGGTACTGTTAGGGTATTATGATTCAAGTGGAAAACTACAGCATTTGGGGAAGTTACCTGATTAGGATCTCTCCGAGATTTCCAGTGAATTGGCCCTCAATATATTCTTCAGTGTTAGCCAGCTGCAGATTAGATCACATAAATTATTAAAATGTATGTAATGCTGAGAAAGGTTAAAATAGCTCTAAAATACAGCAATTCCCTCACGCAACCATGGCAAAAAAATATAAATCACGTGTAAGAACATTATCATTTGGTCAGATTGCAAAGACAATCTTAAATTGCATAAGCTACTCAAAATGGTGCCTCAGGAACCACATATCAGGACTGTAACAAAAAGCATACATCATATACAAATAAGAGCAGATTCTGAAACACAGAGAGACAGAGACATGCACACACGCAAACAAGCATGCAAATACAAACATAATATCCGAATACAAATAAATTCATGATAGACTTTGTGGTGATACCTGCAAGTTCATGTACGAATCTACAGAGGCGAGATAACCTGAAAGGAAAACATATATTGTAAAAAGAAATTTAGATTGCAGGAAAATGAAGAAAAAAAAAAAAAAAAAAGACACAGAAAAAGGGGAGGGAAAAAATTGAAAGCAAGGTACCTTTGTATTCCATTCCCCATTTGAGTTTTACAATGACAGGCTTTCCAGTCAAATTGTTCAAGAACGGTTTTGGATTAACTGGTACAGTCTGCAATGTCCAGATAAATAATTAATGCAATTAAACAATCAAAGATAGCTCGTGAAGCATAAAATGTACTTTGACGAGAAGTCATAAACAATATTGCCAGCCAATGAAATGTAGCCCTTCGGTTCCGTATCACATAAACATACACCATCAATTACACATTGAAAAATTTATCCCAAAAAAAATAAAAAAGATTCACTCTAAACCAAAAATATAAACATTAGTAATTAATGTTCCATGGAAGGTAATCAACAAATCATCATTTTGGAGATGGTAAATAATTGATATGAGAAGCTTCAACCTTAGTCATGCTTAGTGAAAGTGTGATTCCCTTGTTCTTCTCTCTCTTTCTCATTTCTTCTAGTTATTGTTCTTATTTTCCTTATTATTTTTATTATTATACTTCTTTTTCTTAATTTCAAGCATTAAAAATCTACTGTCACTATGGTAGTTTTACTCGATACACACTTAACCCAATAAAACATACCTCATAAAACCTATTTTCCTTTTCAAAACCCTTTTAAGTGTAAACCGCCTGCAAGTTACTTCCTACAAAACCTAATTTAAAAAATCCAGTATCACAACCAGTCAATTAGATGAAAAAATCCAATTCACCAAGTCATATAAAAATTATAACCCTTTAAAAGGGATAAGATTAAAGAGCTAATATCTAATCTTCAAATCAGGAGAGCAAATGCCTCAGGGCTCAACCAAATGAAATGTAGATGGGCAGTTTGTGCAGGAATGAAATGCCTCAACCTAGGCCAGTTAGGTGTATATTTCTGTTCTCAAAAAAAATAAATAAATAAATAAATTTAATCATTGCTAGCATAATGAACTTACAACAACTATAACCCAAGTCGTAGTGTGTTCCCTAAGCCATTCCACAACAAACTTCAAAACCAATGAACCTCTAGCTAGATTGTTTACAGAATCCTTTTAAACTAATCCATGCAACCAAACCATTTATTCTTATTGATGACATTTCATCTCTAATTCACCTTTGAAAATTTCAAGGTTTACATGTGAAGTATAAATAACTTTATCCATACAACAAAAGCAAAAGCATCTTGCAATATATTTTGAAATTGATGTAAGATTGACAACATGAAAAACCTTCACAATTTATGACCTAAACAGGGTGGTCAAATTTGGTCCTACGAGCCTCTTGTCAACTGTTACAAGTAGAATATCTTAATAGTGCAATAGCCCCTTCCAATTCTATTAACTATCAAACTTCAAAATTATAAAATAAAAAATTACATACCAGCTAAAGAAAAAAAAAAAAAAAAATTAAACAAAGACTATAATTTTAACGTTTGAAAACTAAATTCATATATTACAACAACATATTGTTTGCATATCAGCCACGAATTAATACAGTGCATAAATTTTTATGACTTTGCAATGAGATTCAGCTCAATTGCAGTAAAGTTACTTTCCTGCGCATCACACAAACTGACACACGAACAAGTGTTTATCTGCTTTATTTTATAACTCCTTACACAAAATACATCAATTTAGACAATATCGAAAGCCTAAAATTATAAAAAATAAAGAAAGAGGAAAAAAAAAATCGGAATGCAACGCGATTTTGAACTAAAGCATAAGATCTCGGAAAATATTTTCTGGGAAAAGTAATAGAAGTATACAAAACCATATGAAAAGGTTGAAGTAAATCTTAGAATACTTACTGCCATTGAAGATGTTACGAGGATTCGGGAAGACTACTCCTCTTTGCGTCGCAGGCTAGGGTTAAGGTTAGGGTTTTGGAGTCGCAGGTTTATTTAGGATTTTACTACTCATAAAGTGTATATATATCATTATTAAAGTGCTTCAAAAATCAGACGGCTGCGTTAAACGACGTCGTGCGAGAGTTAATGTTACTATTCCCAAAAAAAGAAAAAAGAAATGAAAAAGACCCATATACCCACACAAAAAAAACATATTCCCTCCACCCTTTAAACTGCTTGAATGCCATTCTACCTCATATAGGCATGAAGTGAATGCATAGAACTAGCCTCCATATATAACCACTAACACGAATATTTTTAAGTGTAAAGATTCTAAAATTGAATTATAAAAAACATTTTTCTGCAGGCTATAGAAATACAGAGTATTTTATGCAAACCTACATAATTCCACACAAGTGTTAGATAATTTTAGAATGTCTGTCACATAAAGCATCAATATCATTATAGGTCCAGATTCTAACCATCGAACAACAACATATTTTTATATTATTTGTTTTAAAATGTTCGAACATGTAAAAAGGGAAACATAAAAGAAATTATATATTTTTCACGCATTTTTATTACGTTATTAATATAGTATATGTTAATATATAATGAATTTAATGTTTGAGAATTAAACTCTCGTAAGCAAAAAGTAACCTTCTAGTCCTTAACGTTAAAAAGTAGATGATTAATTACAATTTCTTGTAAGTTACTCTAAAAATTGTCATTGCTACAATTCACTATGCATACTAAGAAAAGCATTAAATGCATATGATTGAAGTAAAGAAATATACACTATCAGAATGGGATGAAATTCAAGTGAGAATGGAATAAAATGGTCATTCTCATTCTATTGTTTGGTTGTAAATATGAGATGTGTATGAATGGAATGATAATAACCATTACAGGGTTTGGTTAGACCAATTTAAATTTTAGAATGGAATAAATTTCTAATTGAATTCTCCAAAATATCCTCTTAGTAACAAATAAATTAAATAAAATTAACAAAATGATATTCTCTAATAATTTTTTAAAAATAAATTGTAGCAGTGGTGGTGGTAGATGGTGAAAAGCGATAATAGTGTAGGTGGTGGTGTTGGAAGGTGGCGGTGGTGGCAATGGTGGAAATTGGTGGCAGCAGTGGTAGTGGAAGGTGGCAGTGGTATTGATGGAAGGCGGTGACAGTATTGTGGTGGTTATGGTGTGACTATATTGGTGGTGGAAGGTAGTGGAAGTGGCGGTGGTGGTGAAAGGTGGTGACGATGGCGGTGGTGTTGGAAGGCGGCGGCGATGATGGAAGGTGGTGGTGATGGTGAAAGGTGGTGGCGGTGGCAGTGGTGGAAGGTAGTGGTGATGGTGGTTGTGATGGAAGGTGGTAGAAAGCGATGACAGTGGTGGAAAGTGATGGCGGTGTTGTTGGCGGTGGTGGAAGGCGGCGGCGGTGGTGATGGGCTATGGCGATGGCGGTGGTGGTGGCAGTGAAGGCAATAACAGGGGTGATGGTGGAAGGCGGTGGCAATGGTGAAAGGCGAAGGCGACGGTGGTGGTGGAATGTGGTGAAAGGCAATGGCAATGGTGGTGGTAGAAGGTGGTGAAAGGTAGCGGTCGTGAAAGGTGGCAGTGGTGGTTGTGGCAAACGGTGGCGGTAACGGTGGTGAAAGGTAGTGGCAGTAATGGTGGTGGTGGTGAAAGGTGGTGGTGGTGGTAGTGAAATGCAGTAGCAGTGGTGGTGGCGGCAGTGGTGAAAGACGATGGAGGCGGTGGTGGTGGAAAGTGATGGGCGATGGTGAAAGTTGGTGATAGTGGAAGGCAGTGGTAGTGGTGGTGGTGATGAAAGGTGGAGATGATTGTGGTGGAAGGTAATGGTGGTTTTTGGACTTGGAATATGAGGATGTTTTGAGAAGTTGATTTTTTAAAATAAATTACTTGGGAATGGAATGATCATTCTATAGGTTACTTTAAGTTGAATACCAAACAAATAAATGATTGGAATGAGCATTCCATTCCATTCCATTCCATTCCATTCCTCCGTACCAAACCGTAGTATTATGTTATTGAAAGTGTGTGCAAGGAATTAACCCGTACGACAATATGTAAGTTCAGGTATCTTGGTGCACGACCAGACTTGCTTGGACGTAAATGAATTATATCTATAGGGCAAGCCCGAGCAAGGCCGGTCATTGGATTGATCTATGTATTTCACATCTCGAATGGAATCGTGTGGCAAAACTCTAGTTCCAGAATGCAAGAGAGGTGGTGAGCCCCATCATTTCCCTCTCACTTTCAGAATTCGAGATTCTGAACGTGTGTCATTGTTCTTCAATATTTATAGTAACCGAAACTTCAACCTAACAATTTTGGAATCACTACTATCAATTCCATCAAAGAATCAAGAATATAAAAAGAAAACTAATCATTCTCAAATCAACAAAAATGGTAACAATCAACCATACAGTTCCAACAGCGACTGCCCTCCAGGAGAGCCCAACCCAATTTTTATACAAATCACTCCCTGAAGTCAAAATCCCTACCAAACAGCCCTTTATAATACCCCCATGGTTTTGACGTGAGGCATGAATGATCAAGAACAAAGAATACAACGGTCATAATGATGACTAACAACAATAAAGCTGATGATGAATATCAACTGAAGCCAATTAAGAGACCTCAGAATTGGAGGAGGGGAAAAATAATTTTTTAAAATTAATATTTCAACGAAACGATGATTCCTCAAAAAAAAAAAAAAAATTATCTCAGGCTTAGTATAACTTGCAATGCCACCTTCAACTCTCGGAAGCAGAAGCTACTTTGTGGAGTATCATGGCCTCTGCTAAATTAATTGCCTTCTGTGACCCTGTGATGGTCACTTTCCTGCCAAATAAGGTGTATTAAAATCAAATGAGTTCGAACATTCATTTTTCTGTAACTCACCGCCAATTAATCGATAGATGGCTTTAAAAAGATTATATACCTATTGGTTGTCCCGGACATGAAATCACCCCTATTTGATATTTTTATCCTAGCTCCACTATACTGCAAAATACAAAGAAAGCAGTTAGAGATGATGTAGGAAAGGAAGGAGCTAAAAGGAAACCCATTCGTGTACCTGACTGATCTCCATAAGATTTCTTCCACCACGTCCGACGACAATCCCAATATGCTCATCTGCAACACCAATAGTCACCGAGTTACCCCGAGGTTCCTGCAAAATCCCAGGAGGCTTCTGTTAATCAAACTCGATGAACTTATAAATGTTACAGAAAGAAAGTAATGCATGATAAAATCTATTACACTACTTGATGGACTACAGGAGATTTAATGCAGACTGAAGACAAATACACTTTATAATTGAATAACCCTAGAGAGAATGGAAGACATGAATGTCCACAAAATTCAAGTAGAAGGATAACACAGAGATGTTCTAAACAAGCTACAGAGCCCGTAAAAATCCACATTCGCCATTCTTAAGAAAATGTAAGCAATCATTCCCAGGAGACCACACCCGTAGTTGTGTTTTAGACATTTAAGTTGCAGTGATGACCACCAGCAGAGAAGGGTATATTACACTTTCGAACTTGAACTTAAGCTAATCCAGCATTGATCTATTATACAACATAAGAAAAAGTACCTAAACAACCACGACGGGCTTAGCCCAAGTCTAATATCCTCCTCATTCCAAATGGAAGGTAGAAGATTCGAGCACCCCCACCACCCCCCCAAAAAAATAAATAAATAAATAAATAATGTACCTAAACATCCCAACACTATTCAGGGATTTTCAGGCTAGGTTCCAATAAAGCATATAGAAGGATAGGATTCGGAAAACTCAGAGAGATACAGGATGGATACCAGTGGACCAATGTGTGTAAGAATGGGCGTCGCTTGTTCCTAGTGAAGCCCCACCTCATAGCACACCAATAAATAATTCTACATAGCCATCTTCTATGCCAAATCAAAATAGTAATATAGTCTACTGTAAATGCAATTACAAGTATTCTGAGAAAAATAAAGCATACATAGCAAAGAAAATATTTGAGGAGAATGAACCTTGCTATTCTGAGGTCTTCCTCTAGCTCCACTGGGGCCAAAGTTCATTGCATTGTATCCTGTTGTTGCAACAGTCGGAAGCATATATGGATTTGGAATACCAGGAAAACCAGCATATAGAACACCTAAAATTCAAATTTACGTAGACTAATTAGACATCATCTTTCGCTATTATACTTCCGAAATAAAACACTATCAGCAGCCACGGAGAAGCGTGTAATTCAAATCAACAGCAGTAAGTTCTTGTGTATCATAATTAACAATCAATGCTATAAAACAGAGCTGCATAATGACAAACTTTGTCAAAAAATTGTCCCCGCTATTTGTTAAACAGTAACAGGGAAAGCAGGAGGTTGAATAATAGATATCTAAAGAGCCTCTGATTTCCTATATACACAAATCTTCAAATTTCACATTGCCTGGCTTTTGCAGGGGAAGAATTCTCCCACTGGGGTTTAGGCATTTACAATTTTCACATATAAAGAAAACAAGCAGAATAATTTATGCAATGTATTCACCAAAGACCATATCAGAGTTCAAGATTCAGCAACATGCCAAGTTTCAAGGTGAAAGAAGCTCTCCAGCAACTCTTTACCAGGAGGAAGTAAAAAAAAAAAAAAAGATGAAGAACTAATCTCAGCTGGATCACTCAAATAATGAAAGATGATTACCTAATAACAAACTTAACTTATCAAGGTGAAAAAATTACATTGGTAAGGGAAGATAAATTTAAATCACAAACTTCCATTTCTAATTCCATATCATTAGAAAATTATATGAACCATTTTGCCAAAAAACATAACAAACACAGGTGGAGTTGATGTCCACTGTAAACAACATTCATTTTTTTAGACTTTTTTTGTGTGGAGAATATCAATAGAGAAATATTGTGCAAAGCTGGTATGCTTCCTATAGCACGTCATGAAAAGTGAAGCCACCCTTTTCCAGAAATATCTAGCATGAGCATGTAATATTTTGTCATTTAAATTGATAGAATCAATTGTTTTTCTCAAAAAGGATATGATACCATTGCAAAGAGATGAAGCAGATTGACCCCTAGAAAGCTTTGGGTAGATCTCACAAAGAGCATTGTTTAACCAAGTTACAAGATATACATTATCATATGACGTATAACGATGATAAGCTATATAGGATGCCCAATCCCACAGAAAAATTCCCTCTCAGATGCCCCTCCCCTCATTAACTGCCCTCACTAAATTTGATGCGTGAATAGATTGAATTGGATTTAGTAAACTAATCAAAGAAAACATACCTGCATATGTAAACGGTACACTAAAGGACTGCACATAATTAGGATCCTCCATCAATTTCAACAGAATCAATTCAATAGCCCTCATCAGTTCTTCTAGAGTACCAGTCAATGTTACTAGCCTATCATTCAACCCAATATAATTATTATTATTTGGGGATATCTTAATACGAGCTCGAGAGTCTTCGATAAATGACCTGTTCAAACAATACACAAACAAAACAGTTGTGAAAAAACACAAAACTTGTGAAAATAAAATAATAAATATTAGCTAGTCTCATGATAAACTAATTATTTACATATTGTTAGGTCAATCGGACTTAAGTTGGCATATTTTAGAGTCTGTAATTTTGTTTTTTTTTTTATTTGTTTAGCTAGAATTTTAGAAGTTAGTTAGTGCCAAGTTAGTTGCCTCTTGGTCAATGTCATTAACGAAACTCAATCTTCAATAAAGATAAAAGCATAATCTTCGAGACCAGCGGTATAAAGGTAAATTGGCATTACTATATACCCTCACCAAATTTAGGTCCGTGCATTCATGCATTAAGGTTTTGATAATTCATGATTTGATTTGGAAAAGCCTAATTGGTATGCATCAAAACTGTTTTGGAAACTTTCTTAAAATTTTATAACTTTTGGATTCCTAAGCACTTCATCGATCGAGCTATCAATCGAAGGATACTAAAGTCATGCCAATCGATTGACATGTCACTTGATCAATCAAGCCACACGGGAAAACAGGTGCTTTTTCAGATTTAAACACCAAAACCTTATTCTCTCTACAACAAGATAAATGCACAATCTCTCAAGTTTGTGTGACCAAAACAACTTAAAGCTTCCCCCCCCCCCCCCCCCCCCCCCCCCCCCCCAAACAAAAAAAAAATTATGTGAGGGTAAAAAATCAGTTTATAACATGCAAACAGCCTCTTTCTCCCAAATAATCAACCGTAGCAAACAGACGTGTTAGGAAAGACTGACAAATTAGGAGATGTTTACAGCTAAATCATTCAAGTAGAGACCGATATTTTAGGAAGTGTGGGCGATCAAAAATTTAAGGAAGCCCGAAAATGATAGATCTTGTTGTGATTGATACTTGAAGAGTGGTGCAAAATACTGGGTTTTCTAAGATGACATTTTAGGGAAAGTATTTGGTTCAGATAGGCTGATAGAATTTCCTGTGATTGGAGATACATGAAATATTTTCCCAAAATATTCGGTCTAGAATATAAGTTAATCAATAATAGGAGACTTCCAAGGAGTTCTATATCATGGATGGTCTCCTCAAAAGATGGGGAAGGGAGACGTTGTCCAACATTAGACATGGAAAAATTGTAAGGAGGATTTTTGAAGATGCACGGCTTCTTTCAAAAAGACTTTTAAGACAAGCAGCTCCTCCAAGGAATGTATGAAAGCCACTTGTCATAAGATGGTTAAAAGCAGTATTCTACTGCAAGTATAAAAGACAAAGACCACCCTTGAAGTCTCCCTACCAACATCAGCTCATTTATTATTCCACTATTCGTTTTACTAGTTCCTTATTTTGTGGTAAGATTTTTGCAAGTTTTTCATTTCGGCCTATATATTACTCATTATTTTTCAGTAACTTGGTAAAATTTGAAGTCTCTTCATTGAGGCATTATGAACTCAAGAGAAGGATCTACGCTGCCTTCTCACAGTCGCCTGGCCACTTTTCTAAACTCAGTCGAGCTGTCTACAGTCTACCCATGGGAATTCAGTTTGGCAGCGACCCCAAGTCCAGGACTATGGCACACGTGGGGGCCAGTACCAAACAAATGCTATTACATTTCCAAACCAAATCATAAAGAATACAATTGGAGGAAACAACTTTAAACATCTTCAGTGTCACCTAAAGGATCAGGTTGTTTATTATGACAGTCAAGACTAAGACTGAACTAACACTCATAAAAAAAATTATAACACAAAAAATTCAAAGTAAACAAAGGAATCATTTGCTTGATTAGAAAAAGAAAATAAAACAAATAGGAGAAACATGGCAAGCATGTAACTTTAACATCTCATGAATTACCATACTTAAGCTGACAGGTTCTTCTTCTAGTAGCATAATAAAAAATATGGTAACTAAGAAATGCTTTCAGCAATAAAAAACACAGCAAGGGGTGTTCATACTTGATGGTGGCACCTCCTTTCCCAATAATTCCACCACAAGAGCTATTTGGTGCAATTAGTCTCACTTTTGATCTTGGGTCAACATCATTACTACCGTCAACCAAAACCTAAGCAACAAATGGAAAATTCCTTTTAAAAAAATATTCAGAAGTCTATACTGATTAAAATATATGTCGATTAAATTACCTCACTTTCCAATTTAGCAAGAATTAAGTCCACTGCCATGAGTATCTCATCACCTGTTCCAGTAACCATAACAATCCTATCGGATGTTCCCGGATAAACTTCATGATTGAGTGACAACTGAATCCGTGCTCCAGTCTGAGCCTGAAAATCAGAAATTGCTGAACCGCCTTTTCCAATCACAGAGCCAGCTTTACCATTTGATACAAGGAACCTAAGGTATGTATTCTTCTTCGTATAATCTGGCAAATAGCAATTACGAAAAAAGACAAAAATTAGCAATAAGGACTAAGCTAGAATCCATTTACATGTTAGCCCACGCTTTGAGCAAGAAGAGAAAAACAGAATACAATGATTGGCAAAAACCATTAAAAAAAAAAAAAAAAAAAAATCACTTCAAATCTATAAAAGGAAAATTTCCTTTTTGGAAGTTATCTATAAAAGGAAAATTGATAGTTATCAATATCCAATTGCCAAATCAAAGCGACATCAGACCCACTGTGGATAAATTACCAAGGCTGACAATAGTAAAAAAAAATCATAGAAATGACACTCTTCCATCCATGCAATAATCCACAAACACAGTGAAGTGACTAAACTGTGAGAAGTTAACCCAAGCATCTTAACAGGTTTATAGTCAACAAGAAAACTGATGAGGGACAACTCAATTCTTAACTACCCTGATGCAGCAGAAAGTCATGAAACCGGCACAAATTTACTCTAAAAGTGAGAGCCAACTTCGCATGTGTCTCTGTACAAGCTTTGTTCAGAACAGTTGCCTCCATAAAATCATTGTATAAACATAATGATGATCAATCAACCAAAGCACTAAATAAGAAATTTTAATCAAGCAAAAAGTTTATTCGAGTTATCAATCAGGGAGCATTACAAAAATGATAAAACCAAAAGCCCCTTTCTACATACTAGGAAACTTTCAGATCACATGCGATGCTAAAATCCAATGAAAAGAAAATAATAGAGCAACAAATACATAGGGCAAACACATTTGCAACAACATTTATTTCCAAAATCTTCTATACATGCTATCAAGAAACCTAAATAATTGAATAAGTGGACCCTAATTACATGACCTTAACAAATTGAATGCAATTTATGCTATCCTACCATGATTTTCATGATTTCTTAGAAATGGCATTTGCTAAATACCAAGAATAAAACATTGTTTCAACCGAACTGAAATATGCATATATACTAAAATCTTTTTGTTCAATCTGCGGTCATCTAAGATTGAACCTCATACAGGTAATGTAAAAAATTATGGTAAGGTAAGAAACTGCTTCATAAGCTTTTAAAATTTATGTTCTTGTTATTTCAAGTAAAAATAAAACAAATTTTATTTCTAAAGCAAAAAAAAAGTATTTCCAGAATAAAATAGAATGTCAACAAATTATTCCTAAATTCTTGTGAAGTTAGTGAGCAACATTGTGGAACAAATGTCAGCTGCATTTATCAAGTAAAATGATTTTCTCAACAATCACTATCCATACACTAAACTTTCACTGGAAAAGCACAGCAAAAATAAAATTCAGAGCAGAAATAGCTCACATTTAAAATGTTGAATTTCAGAATAAAAATTGGAAAAGAATTCCGTCAAAAGGAGAAATAAAGCAAACTTCAAATAATCAACTTCATTCATCATGCAACCAATTAATTCGAGTCCAACTAATCAATTACAACAAAACACAATAATTCGACTATTTCTAGGGTTTTGATTCAGTTAAACAATTATCAAAAGCCACCAAATTCTGAAGAAGCTCACCTGTAGTCTTTCTAGAAGAAAAACAGAGTGATAAACAAATAAGAGTTCTGATATAATTTATAAGCGATAAACATTGAAGAAAATTCAAACACACGCAACGCTAAACGGAAAGCAGATTAGATACCATAGATCTCAATGTGTGTGTGAGAGAGAGAGAGACGCACTAGGAACCGATGAACTTGGAGCCGATGCACTTGGAACTGGTGATTTGAGCGGCGGAGAACGCTTTGGTGGAGCCTGAGTGGATGAAGCGTAACGAAATCCTGTTGATTCCATTTCTGATTATCTTCGTTGACGAGGGAAAGAGAGAGAGATATGTCTGTATGATGTATATGCATATAGAGAGAGAATGAGAAGAATGGCTAGAGAGAGAAAGTGAAGGTGTAGATGTGATTGAGGACGAGTTTTAGAGAGAGAGAGAGAAAGTGGTTGTGTAGGTGTCGATTGTGGCGCGAAATATGGGAATAGAGTCTGAGTTGGGAGGTTGTAATGGTCGAAGACTCGAAGCATGCGCTAAGCTGTAGGATTGTGCCAGTTTGCTCTCTGCGCTCTCTCTCTCACCTCTTTTCTGTTCGCGAACGTCAAAACCGCCTTTCATATGGTGTATTTTTTTCTCTTAATACAGAGCAACTAACTTCTTTGCCCTTTCTTTTAAAAATAATAATAATAATAATTATACTTCCCTATGCTTCATAGATTACTTAAATAATAATAACCTCTCTTATAATTTAAAAAATAAGACTGAAGGTGAAGTGTTTACGAGTTACCAAAATTTATTTATTTTATTTTTACTTTTTTTTTAGGTTATATGTACGAGTGTTTTCTTCAAATGGCATTAAACCTTTTTTTTTTTTTTTTAGTTGGGGCTCACCCGCACTGTCTCCAATGAGGTTCGAACCCCTGACCTCCCTTTAGGAGGTAGAAGCCTTGTACCGCTAGGTTACAGGCCTGTTGGTAAACCTTTTTATGTTGGTTTGGTGTGTATAAATGGAATGGGAATTCTCATTCTATTATTTGATTGTAAATATGAAATGTGTTAAAATAGAATGATAATAATCATTTTAGTGATTGATTGAATCAAATTAAAATTTAGAAAGAAATGAATTTCAAAATAAATTTTTGAAAATACCCCTAATTGACAAATAAATTAAATTAACAAAATAACATTTTTCTAATTTTTTTTTAAAAGAAATGGCGGCGATGGTGGAAAGCAGTAGTGGTGTTTGAAGGCAGCGGTAGTGGCGATAGTGGAAGGCAGCAGCAGTGGTAGTAATGTGATGGTGGTGGAAGGAAATAGTGGTGTGGGTAATGGTAGTGGAAGGTGGCGATGATGGAAGGCAGTAGAGGTAACGGTGGTGATGGTCGTGGTGGAAGGCAGTGAAGGTGGCGGTGGTGGAAAGCGGTGGCAGTGGTGAAAATCAATGGCGGCGATGGTGGTGAAATGTGGTGGTGGTGGTGGAAGTCGGTGGCATTGGTCAAAATAAATGGCAACGGTGGTGGTGGAAGGCGGTGGTGGTGGAGGAAGGCGGTTGCGGTGGTGAAAGTAGGTGGCGATGGTGGAAGGTGGTGACGGTGGAAGGCAGAGGTGGTGTTGAAGGTCTGTGGCGGTAGTGGTGGTGGAATGTGGAAGATGGTGGCGGTGGAAGTCGGAGGCACAGGCAATGTGGAAGGTTATGGTGGCGATGGCGACGATGAAAGGTTGTTGAGGCAACAACGGTGTGGTGGTGGTGGAAGGCGGTGTGGTGATGGTGGAAGGCAGCAACTATAACAACCCGAACCCATGAGTCAGGACCGTTAACCGGGCCCCTACCCAAACCCGAGGTCAACAAAGGTACAATCGTCATTTCCTATGTCCATAAGTAGTACTCAATTCATTCAAAAGTCCAAAGTATGCTCTAAACTACAACTCAGAAGAAAAAGTTAAGGTGCAGGTCGATGGGTAATGTCAGCCGGCTGATGGCCGTTCATCGGCCGGCTAAAAGTACATGGTTGGCTGGCTGGCTGAGATGGTCAGTCGACCGAAACGATTTCCAAAACTACTCACTCTCAGGACTTTAGGAAAGAGAGCTGTCGGCCAATCGATCATCCAACATCGGCCGATTAACAAAAGGGTTCGGTCAGCTGACAATGCTTATCAGGCGGCCAAAACAACATTATCACTAACACGACCTACTGGAATACCAAAAATTGCACTGTCAGCCGGCTGATGGTCCTTGTCAGCTGGCCGACAGGCCTGAAATGCTGCTATCTGTAGCTAAAACATCAGATAAACTAGGCCCATTGTGAGCTGACCTGTACAAAACCTGATATACAAACAATTTCTGAATTCACGGCAACATAAATAGCATTCCTGAGATAAATATATTAATCAACTTCCCAAATTACACATCATTTTCCATACAAAACACAATATTATACATAGTCCCGAACACATCAAAATACTATCAAAATTAAACTTACAAAATATGGTTATGCTTTACACAAAACAATTACATTCTTCCAAAGTGTTGTTTTACATAAAGGAATGGGGTCCTTTATACAAAAGAAGGTGAAATAACTTATAGTCCGCTAAACTTATGGTGGATTTTCTTCCACCACCTCCTTTCCCGAGCTTAAAAATATTGAGTTAAGGGGTGAGCATCAAACCCAGTAGAAGTCGCCTAAGACGTTAGTTTTGAACTCCCTTGAGTCACATAACACGTAAGGGAAACGAGATGAAGGAATCATGCTTTGGGGTATGTGGAACATTACAATAAGCAAAAAATATTCCCAGCATATAACACAAGTTCTACTAGTGCCGTGCATGATAATGAAATGTAATGCACTCCGTTTCCAACTTAGTCTAAATCGGTCAAACCTACAACTTTTGAAAACCCGCTAACTGACTTTACCGAGGCGAGATTGATGACTATCTTCGGTTCCAATTATGGCAATGCCTGGCAACCGTTATAGGGTCTAGTATCAACTTTTTCACGCCCAATACCGGGCCGTGCTCCCTCTAGATCAAGCTAGCCCTGAACTCGCGAAATCCGGTTTATTTAAAAAAAAAAAAAACAAAAACTTCCCTTCCATTATCAAAAACTTCGCTTTCAATATAAAGAAATTTTTTCCTTTTCAATCCATTTCCAAAACCCCTCTTTATGCCATGATATGCCATATATAACCATTCATTCTCAAAGTCATGAGTCCATCATTATACCAAGAACAACTCCATCATTGCATATTATAATAATTAAGGAAAGATTATGGCAAGATTTAGAAATCTCATACAACCAGATCAATCATCAACCAAGGTAAAACATGTGCAAATTCAACTATAAGCATGCTTATTACATAATCACATACACAATAACATAATTTATCATATCAAAGGCATTAATAAACCCTAATTTCATACTAAAGTTTAATAATTCTATAGACATGATAAAGAAAGAAGAAATTTACACAAATAGAACCAAAACTTAGGTATTAGGAGGACCCCTACTTCAATTAGAGTGCAATTCCACAAGAAGCCCCAATTTCCTTCCCCAAACCCTAGAATTTCGAATTCCCCAAAGGTGGCCAAACGGAGATTGGCTCCGATCAAATCGTAGATCTTGACAAGCTCTCCGACTTGCCGCAAACAGCACAAGCAAACTCCAAATGGTTGGAGAGAAATCAAGATTTGAAATTTTGAAGCAAAAAAGGAAAAGGAAAAGAAAAAGAAAATGAAAGAGGGAGAGAGAGAAAGAGAGAGAGAGACTTATGTAGAGAGAGAAAAAGAAAGAAAAGTAAGGCTAAAAAAAATGCCTCTAGGCCTTAAATGAAATAATAGTGGGTCTCATCTCCCAAAAGATTTTTCTTTTTCTTAAATATATAAATATACATACTGAATCACATCCACATAAATTTAAGCCACAATAATGCAAATATACAGAAATTAATTATGCATGAAATAAAATTGACCCATGACACCACTCCCGAACACAACAGTCTCAGTAGCAAGTCCTAGCCGGGACTTCCCGGTCTGAAAAACAGAAAAGTGCTGAAATGGCCACCGATACATTTCCAAGAGTTCTAAACCCAAAGAGATGTCACAAACCACTATCTGACGCATCCGGCACACCCCACGGTGTCTGGTTAGTAAAACGAGAAAAGACGAAAATACCCCCGAAAATCATAAAATTCCATAAATTGAAAAATGATAAAATTTAGGAACATTACAGCAACAATGTTGGCTGTGGCACTAACGATGGTAAATGTAGTGGAAGATCGCAATGGTGTATGTGGTGGTGGAGGAGGTAGCGGTAGTGATGACAATGGGGGCGGTAATAGTGACAGGGGTGGTGGCAATGACGGTGGTGGTGGTCGAAGGTGGTAGTGGTGGAAGGTGGTGGTGGCATTGGTAGTGGTGGTGAAAGGCAATGAAGGTGGCAGTAGTGAAATGCACAGGTGATTGTGATGGTGGTGGTGGTGGTGGAAGGAGGCGGCGGCAGTGTTTGTGGTGATGGTGGTGGTAGTTTTTAAACTTGGAACATGAGATTTTTTTGGGAAAATGATTTAAATTGCATACTAAACAAATGAATGGTTGGATTTGGCAATACAATCCGTTACATTTTATTCATGCACACCAAACGCAACATTAAGGTAAAACCAAATAACAAATTCGTGTGGGCATGAGCCCAAAACGAACAATATTATATTATGTGCTAGAGTAGGCTGTTACAGTATTAAGTTGAGAAAATGAAGTTAAAGATAATTTTAAAAAAATAATAAAATATTAATCACAAGAACCTAATTACTTAACTATAGGGAGATAATTGATTAAAATCTTTTGGATCTAAAAAAATCAGTGGGGCCAAGAGTATATAATGGAGTATTTTTCAAAAAGTTAAGTGAGGGCATTATTAAAATTTTAACAAAATATTTAGATAGTAATATAAATAAAAAATTTCCAGTGGGGGCATCTTTCCCCATTGGGCCTATGCTAGGTCTGTGGCTGTGGACAACCAAGGGATAGGGTTTCAAACACGAGAAAATGACTAATTGGTTGTAACTCGTGGTCAGACTAAATGGGCCGCAAGTTGATTTCGTTAGCACCAACTATTCCAAACACCCATGCAAAATATTTTGCACAGGTGCAACACTGGTTTATTTTTTTTCCTTTTCTTTCCCTTATTCTTTAAGGATGTGTTTCGGGACTTGCTTTGGGGTTTTAAATCAATGTTTTAGTGGTTGAATGAGAACATTTTAACTTGATTATTGAAATGGAATCTCACTTGCATTCAATATTTTATTTTTCATATCTTTTCAAACCAAAAACGGAACTTATCCAATTATTTGCATTCATTTGTCATCGCGATATGATGTTAAGGTGAGGTTAATGTTGGGTTGGCTAAAGATTGTATAAATTAGTTTTTTATTTTTATTTTTTATTTTATTTTATTTTTTTTTCATTTTGGACGACTATAATTTGTAAAAGAAATTGTGTCTCATTGTGTTTCTATTTTAGAATTGAGATTGATTTGGTAACTCTTTGTAGGCAAGTGGTATAATTCTTGTCTAACAACGAATTGAGTTTTGAAGACTTTATAAGTAGAGATGGGTTTGGGTAGAGAGGTAGAGAGAGAAAAGAAATAATTGTGGAGAGATAGAAAATGAGTTGAGTTTGTGATAAGAGAAAAACTGTGTAATAATTTTTGAAGTAAGGATAGTTATTTTTCGCTTGTAGATGTAAGCAATTTACCAAACCATATAAATCTCATTTTTATTTGTGTGCGCGCTTTTATCTAGGAATGCAATTCGAGATTCAAAATTTTATGTAATTTTTTGAATCATTATTTATTTTAATTACTATCTATACTCTCATATACATTTTGCTTTTAACCTAATCCATAGCTAAGAACCTTTCTAAACTTGAACTTTGGATCAATTTCTAGGTCAACGGTGTTTCCACATCAAATTGAAATATAGTACTTAGTTTCTCTTCTTTTTTTTTTTTTTTTTTTTTTTTTCATTTAATGCCTATTAGTGTTCCAAAAGTCCCTTTTCGAAGTCTTGGAGAGGAAGACACATCTTGGGTTGACGTATAACGCAACTTGTAACTATATATAGGCATGAGCCACCAGCTATTATATTCGCCAATTGTGAGTGTGAAATCATAACAAGTGGTATTAAAACCATGGCGGCAACTATTACAGAAAGAAAATACGTGTTCGAGAAATTTGATGGAAGAAGGAGCTTCAACCTTTGACAAGTTTGGATGCGGGATTTACTAATTCAGCAAGGTTTACTAGAAGCTTTGGGTAATTAAGAAACTGGAAAAGATAGAAGATGCAGGTTGGGAGAAGATTAATTCGAGGGCAACGAGTGCGATTTGATTGACGTTGGCGGATGATATTGTGTATGATGTGATAGAAGAAGATTCAGCAGCGGACATATGGAAGAAGTTAGAGAATTTTTATATAGGAAATAATCTCACCAATCGGTTAATCTTGAAGCAAGAATTGTATTCCTTTAGGAGAGAAAAAAAAATTAAAAAAGGGGTAAGCCTACAATATCATATTGGTAAGTTCAATAAAATTATTTGTGATTTATCTAATGTTAATGCCAAGTTAAGTAATGATAATAAAACAATTATTTTGTTAACATCAGTATACTCTACCCATAAATATTTATTCAATAATTTGCTTTATGGGAGAGATACCATCCCAGTAGAACAAGTTAAGAA
This sequence comes from Cornus florida, assembly GCF_030987335.1. Classification (NCBI taxonomy): domain Eukaryota; kingdom Viridiplantae; phylum Streptophyta; class Magnoliopsida; order Cornales; family Cornaceae; genus Cornus; species Cornus florida. The sequence goes on from NW_026775578.1 coordinate 31,454,340, forward strand.
TGTTTTGTTTTCTACTGAAAAATTGAATAATGAGAGAGTTATGATGCTCAGGCTCAAGCTCTTATTGCTTAAGAGAATAAGAGATTTGGAGCTTCAAGAAATTTTATGCCATTGTCAGAGAAAATATGCTACAAATGTGGAAGTAAAAGGCATATTCAGTGGTATTGTTTGGAAATAAAACAAAGTGCATCCACTCATATTATGGTGTTTGAGAATACAAAAGAATGTAGTTATAATGATAAAGTACTATTAAACATTAATGACAAGGGAAAAGCTAGAGAGTGGATACTTGATTCTATTTGTTCCTTTCATGCATGTCCTTGTACAAAGTGGTTTGCTACATATAAATGTGTGAGTGGTAAGGTAATTATGGGGAATAATGCTTCTTGTATTGTTATTGGAATTGGAATAATCAAAATCAAGACAACGAATGGTTTTGCAAGAACTTTAATGAATGTGAGTCATATTACAAATGTTAGAAGGAATGTGATCTTTGTGGGAGCATTGGATTCCAAGGATTGTTGGTGCGAAGTGAATAATGGATTAATGAAGATTAGAAGAAGACCACATGTTATGCTTTTGAGAAGGAATGTCAATAATCTCTATATATTGTTGGGAAATACTATGCTAAGTGGAGCAATTGCAAAGACAGAATGGAAGCCTGTATCCAAATCTGCTAAATTGGAGGATTAAGAGAAGGAAAAAGTATTGGCAATTGCAAAAGCACCAACCTTTATTCCACAAGCAGGAAGAGTTCGATTTGGTGATGCGAAAGTAGATTCCATGTTTAATTATTTAAACTTGGAATTTGATAGGAATAGATGAGTGTGGCGGAACGACGAAAAACGACAACAAAAAATAAGATGTTAGATTCAAGATGGAGAGATCTTTAGTCAAGGTGGAGTTATGGAGGAGCATGTGAAGACGAATTTTGAGCCAGTGGAGATTGTTGGGTTTGTGGCTCAAAATTGCATAAATGAATTTATTTTTTTACTTTGGAAGACTGAAATTTGTGAAAGAAATTGTGTCTCATTGTGTTTATATTTTAGAGTTAATATTGATTTGATAACTGTTTGTAAGTAAGTGGTATAATTATTGTTCAACAAGGAATTGGGTTTTCAATACTTTATGGGTTTGGTTAGAGAGGTAGAGAGAGAAAATAGATATTGTAGAGAGAGAAAAAGTGAGTTGAGTTTGTAAGAAAAGAAAAAATGTGTGATAAAATTTTGAAATAAAAATAGTGGTTATTCGCCAATGGATGTAGGGAATTTGTCGAGTCACATAAATCTCGTTTTTACTTGTGTGTGCTTTTATTATACTATTTTGCCAATTGTGTGTGTAAAATCCAAACAATTAACATTGCATTGTTGATGTATCACTTGTGGTGTTGTTAACCGTAAGGATTAACGTGGTATCACTTTCGCATTTGGATTTCGGTTTCGGGTTAGATCTCCCTTCTTTCCTTATTTTCTTTTCATTTTCTTCTCATGGTTCGGGTCTTTAGAATTTGGGGCGAGACAATTTTGAGAATCTTTGATTGATAATTTTATGGGATAATTCCATAAAAATGGGGTTTTTGGGGAGTCAAAGGACAAAAAAATTAAGTAAAAATCAAATTTTCCAAATTAATGGAATTTTATGAAAGTCTGACATGGACATGGAAAATTATATATGTCATCTTTTTATTCCCAAAATATCCTTTTATTATTGTTATGAAATTATATGCTGCTAACCCTCTCATAGAGAGAGAAATTCATCTATGACAACCCTTCTTCTCAAACGAACAACCAACAATCCCATCTCCCATCTCTCTCTTTCACACACCTAACAAGGAAACCCATTTTTTTTATAAAAAAAAAAATAGCAAATCTTTTTTCTCCCCTTTATGTTCCCTCTAAAACATCTTTTCCTCCAAACCCGATTTAAACTCAAAATCTATATCAAGACAAAAGCAAAATCAAGATCCAAGCTAAGATTCAAAAACCCAACACGAAACATCTTGAAAAAACCAACACAATCCTTTGTAATGGTCGATCCACGACTCGACAATACAAAAGGTTGATGCAAATGCTTCTGGATCCACAAAAAATCTTCAACTGGGTCTGTGAAATCCAAAACACACCATAAAAATTGGAATATTCACAAATGAGAATTGGGCCTTTCTCCATTTTTCTTGAAGGTTTACAATATCAAAGTAACAAATATCTACCTTTCAAAAAAAAAAAGAAAAAAAAAAAGAGTAGCAAATATCTCTTAATTTCTTGGGTTTGGTTGGACATGGCGACGTTGGCGAGGGCTTGGGCGTAGCTTCCGACAGTGTTGTAGGCCATCCTGGCTTCGCTACGTCGTTTTCGGTGATTTTGACGACGTGTTTTGGGAGTTTGAGGAAACAGGAGATGCCAGAAAAGTAAAGTTTGAGAGGATTGGCAGATATGTGTTTCTCTTCTCTTTGTGTATATGAGAGGGGTAGTAACATAATTTTATAACAACAATACAAGGGTATTTTGGGAATAAAAAGGTGATAAACAGTAATTTTCCATATCTACGTCAGACTTTCATAAAATTTCATTAATTAGAAAATTTTGATTTTGACTTCATTTTTTTGTCCTTCGACCCCAAAACTTCATTTTTTATGGAATTATCCCTAATTTTATTCCTAAACTTAGATTCAAGTCAACTATCTAGTGTGTCTAGCCTTCTAGAATTAGACACTAAAAGCATGTATGGAGTTGCTTTTTACCAACTCAAATTAAAAGTGCTCATAGTTTAAAAAATATGTTTGAAATTTTGTTTTAAAACAAAATAATGACTCGTTTTGCATTGTTGTTGTAATAGTTTATCAGCAAAGTTGACATAAACTTGTTAGTAAAAATAATGTTAGGTATTTGGAATACATATCATGAAAAGTACTTTTTACAATTAAAGTACTTTTATATTTGTTTTGTAATAATTATTTTTTAAACAATTCTATAATTAATTTTACAGTATTGCACATTGAAAAAGTGTTATTGTATTTGATGGTAGTATAGCTTTATAAGAGAATGGAATAAAAAAAAATAAAATTTGATGAAATTGTCTAAGAAAAAACAAATACCTAAAATATAGACACTTTAGTTGGAACACAATTTTAAAAATTAAAATTTTAGGATTCATTCAAAGCTCAACTGAGTTAAAATATATACCATTTAAAATTATTTATTTATTTTCTTACCAACACTTAAAATCAAATTTTAAAAAAATAATAATGATTTTAAGTGGATCAACAAACAAAATGAGTTATGTGCTTAAATTTTGACAACCATTTCTTATAGTTAAAAGCTATTTTTTTTTTCTTCTTAACTCTTAAAAATGTTTTAGGCCAGTGTAACAACCCACTTCATCGCACATTTTTACATTGTTTGTTCTTGATTTTTATCACAAAAGGTTTCATACCATCTGAAAATATCATTAGCGCATATAAGTACTTAACCTTACTCTCGGCAATGTGAAATTGTATACCCATAATCTGACGACATGATAGTTTGCTAGTACTTTGCACCCACTCACGCACCGTCCGCCCATACGGTCACCACATACAAATGTTCTACAAATTTAAGTATTTTTTTTTAAAAGACAAGGTTATCCATTTTACTTTTCAAAAAAAATAAAAAAGCCCTCGTTTCATCAAATCAATAAAAGAATGCTATTGTAAAGTTAGTATTGGAAGTGTTTCAAACAACATTGTTTCTCAACGCTAAAATAAGCACATTTAACCAGGAAATTGGTTTAATATCGCCAAACACTATTCCTCTTTCTAACAAATAAACAATTAAACCTTAGTCATTGAATTTTGAGTGAATTGCCAATGAAGACAAAGCCCTTGTATATAGAGAGCTTGGTGTCTATTCGAGTAGACACGAATATATATGATTCCGAATGGTTCATTTTTAATTATTTTTAATCACAACCTTATAATCAAACGGTTATTTTCACGTAACTTTTTGAGAATTAATCGAAATTCAACTTTCAACGGTTTGTGTATTAAATTTATAGATTAGATTTAAAATTAAAGAAAAAATAGTTTAAAATTTAAACTAATATATTTTTTTAAAATTTCAGATTCAAAGCCCCTAATTCGTTGCACCTCATTAGTATTATTTTTGTTAAAATAAAATTTTGCCTGAAATCCAATTATCTCTGATACGTTGTTCAAAAATTCAATTTGTGCCGGAGTTTAATTCAACAAGTGGCTGACGGGGTGAAAAATTTCAAATTTGGGCTCGCAGAGTAAAAGGACAAAAAACCGCCAAATATGAAAAAAGCGTACGAAATTCAATTTCAAACCAAACAATCTCCACCGGCCATTCCATTTTCAAATCGACGGTTCACATCCACGATCCAAGTCCCTCGAAACCGACCAATTAGAGTCCACATCAAAACGCCTATATAAACAAATCCACATCTTGCTGCGTTTCATCAGCAATCACCAAAGCCAAAAGTTTATCAGCTTTTCAGTATTTCTGTTTCCACTTTCTTTCTCTTAACTTTCACTCACTCTCTCTCACATGGCGCCCAAGGCAGAGAAGAAGCCGGCGGAGAAAAAGCCCGCAGCGGAGAAAGCTCCGGCGGAGAAGAAACCCAAGGCGGAGAAGAAGCTGCCGAAGGAGGCGTCTTCAACCGACAAGAAGAAGAAGAGGTCGAAGAAGAATGTGGAGACCTACAAGATCTACATCTTCAAGGTCCTGAAGCAGGTCCACCCAGACATCGGCATTTCCAGCAAGGCCATGGGGATCATGAACAGCTTCATCAACGACATCTTCGAGAAGCTGGCTCAGGAGTCCTCCAAGCTCGCCAGGTACAACAAGAAGCCCACCATCACCTCCCGGGAGATCCAGACCGCCGTCCGGCTTGTGCTTCCCGGTGAATTGGCTAAGCATGCTGTGTCTGAAGGCACCAAGGCTGTCACCAAGTTCACCAGCTCTTGAAAATTAGGGTTTTTAGTTACGATTTGTGCTGAATCGGTTGTTATCTGTAGTTGAATTAGGGTTTCAGATGTAAAGCTTTTGCTGTTTTGGCTAAGTTTATTGTAACTTGTTATCAATGATGAATTGAATTTCGATTTCAGTAACCAAGTTTATTTGCCCCTTTCATTTGGTGCCCTAAATTTGCTACATTCGAAATTGTTGGAAAAGTGAACATAACAATGGCGCATTTTAGCAAGGTTTTATAAACGCCGAACATTGATCAGGGCACTGCTGCATTTTTTTTCATTTATTTAAACAGAAACAATATTTTTTTTTATGGTCTATTTGTGTGATTTGAATAATTGCGCGCTTTAGCCTTTTTGATTTAAACCAGTGGCGGATTTTAGTTAGAACTTGATCTTTTTGAAACATTAGAACCCCTGGCTTCGTTATGGATGATTTGAACCAGCGGCGCATCCGAGCAAGAACTAGTCTCTGAGAGGACGAACGAAGATTGTGTGCGTCATGCGCTTTCTAGATTTGGACATCTTGGGTCCCTCACTAAGTGGCCCCACATCTTGGCTCCCTCACTTGTCTGTCTCCGGTACAAGTTAGCGAAACTTTAGATGTCGACACTAAAGTACGCAACAGGGTCTTGGCACCCTTACTTACACGCGTGGCCTTATCCTTAACCGCACAAGTGCGCTCTCTTTCTGTTTCGAGTCCAAATCCACACACACAAACACACACTTTAAGCCGAAGCTTGTTACAGAGAAGACATGGCATTAGCCTCTTCTTCTTCCACACATTTGTCCTCTCTTTCATTTCAGTTCCAAAACCCTAGAGCTTCTCTCTCTGTCAAACATGTTTTCTTGAGTTTAACCTCCTCTCCTGACGAATCCTCCAAACCCTCGCTTCGCATTTCGGCCGATTCTGCCCCGAAAGCCCGATTCATCGGGCGACGGAGCGAGTCTGTGTCTGTGAGACAACAATTAGAACGGCCTCTAAGTAATGGTTATGGAGTTATCTGTTTTGAATCTATGGCTATTGTTGAATGATTGATTGGTATTTGCAACAATTTGACTGACCGTTGTGTTTGGTTGCAGGAGAGTATATGAGTTTACCTGCAAGTCAGTACTCTGTTCTGGATGCTGAAAGGATTGAGAGGGTTGATGACAACACCTTCAGGTGTTATGTGTATAGGTTGAAGTTCTTTGCTTTTGAAGTGTGCCCTGTTTTGTTGGTTAGAGTTGAAGAGCAACCAAATGGTTGTTGCATTAACCTCTTGTCCTGCAAGGTATGTGTGTGTGTTTTCATTTTGCTTAATTTGTTGTATTAGACTATCATTTTGTGACGATGCTTATTAGCATTATTATGTTGATCAATGGCAGCTTGAGGGCTCACCAATTGTGGTTGCACAGAACGAGAAGTTCGATGGTAAGGGATTCATTTAGTCTTATATTTTTTGTTGCAGTATGCTACATTCAGGAAAATGCATACTTATATTTGTATTACATGGCGAAATTGTACTATTATACCATAGAAACATTAGTTGGATGAATTTGGTACTCTATTGTTATGAGGAAGAGCTTTGATCTTTACGAGTCAAATAAGATGTATATAGTCAAATGTCTACCATTGTCCAGTGGAAGGCGTTGGGCAAATTGATTTCAAGAGCTCTTCGTTTGCAAGTAGTGTTCAATTGATTATGCTTACGGACTATCATTGTCATGGCAGTAGATCTCAGGGTTGATGGAACTATAATTTGGTTCTTTTTGAGATGGATGTTTATACACAATGAACTTGACTAGAACCGTGTCATGTATATATCATTAGTAGTTCTGATTATGTAGCTAACTGAATATATATATTTTTCCTGAATTAGTGAATGGAACTATAATTTGGTTCTTTTTGAGATGGATGTTTATATACAATGAACTTGACTAGAACCGTGTCATGTATATATCATTAGTAGTTCTGATTATGTATCTAACTGAATATATATATTTTTCCTGAATTAGTGAATTTTAATTAACTTCTGACTAAATCAAGTTGATCATTAGTGTATTTCGTTGCATTCAAAGTTTTACCTGGTTGTGGATACTATTTTTGAAGCTAAGGATTTACAATCTGCTTGATAAATTCCACCTCCTGGAAGATTCCTACTCTCTGGGTTTTTTGTGTGCCCTTTTTTTTCATTGGCTTGTTTATCCTCTCGCATTTACTTAGATTCTGAATTTTTTGACCTTTAGCCTTCAGGCACTGGCCTCTCTCTCTCTCTCTCTATATGTATATTTATATATATAAAATCCTAGTTTGACCAAGGAAGTAACCCAATATTTGCGATTCTCTGCTGTCTCTCTCTCTGAATCCTAGTTAAACAAAGGAAGTAAGCCTAACTTTGAGTCCTTGTTAAATAATTTATCTCTTTGCTGTAACTTAGAAACATCTGGTTGCTGTGATGCTACAATCATCACAATTGCCAATCTGCTGGGTGTGGCAGTGTGACACATCATGCGAGGAACTGAGAGGGGAGAAATCCTCTATAGTACTTGGCAATTGCAAAGTAGTTGAGGAGTTGGACTTTTGCTGTGTGCCATCACTTATAATGGACTTGTTTGTCAAAGTGAAAAACTTGACATAAGAGTTCCTGTAATGAACTAATGATCATTCCGTGTCATTTGGTTCTGAATTGAATATGTAATGCTTTTTCAGGAGTGCTTTGACATTGATTTGGTGTGGGCATGCAGCTTCTATGGTGAATATAATATCGTGCAATACGAATCGGAGCAACTCATTGACCCAGCAACTCACTTCAGATGCAGTAATTGAGGTGGTGATTGTTCATTATGTGGCACATTGCTTTATAAATGATTGTGGATTTTTCTCACGGTTGCTGTTGGCATTGTTATGTGAACTCCAGGTCAGCATTGAGGTTCCCTTTGCATTTCGAGCAATTCCAGTACAAGCCATTGAATCGACTGGCACCCAAGTCCTCGAACAAGTATTGAGGATTATGCTTCCTCGCTTTATGGCACAGGTTTGTAAAAACATCTTTTTTAATTTATTTCTCTGAAAGCAGAGTAACAACAAAGAACCTTGTAGGCTTGTACTAGGTAATTTAGTCTTGTAGCATTCGCAAACTCCGTTAATTTATTATATAGCTGTTATAATTCTGTCACATCTTCATAATAAGCTGATGTTGTGATTATTTTTGTGCTTTATAAATCTGAAATATCTGATTATTTAATTTAAATTTTAATATGTCCTGTGAAAATGGTGACATCAACAAAATTGAAATATATTTTTTGTCAGTTTATGGAGTTATAACTTAAGGTTCTTGGCATCTTGCTGATGGTGTTGGATTATTTTTGTGCTTTATAAATCTGAAATATTTGATTATCTAATTTAAATTTGAATATGTCCTGTAAAAATGGTGATATTGACAAAATTGAAATATATTTTTTGTCAGTTTATGGGGTTATAACATAAGATTCTTGCTGAATCATGAGAATTTACGTTTCACATGTGATAACCTGTCAAATCCTGTCTCCGCAACATTTTTTTACCTGATACCTACTGTATTTGCTCTAAAATTTCTCCTCCTACCTTTTACCTCCTCTCTCCTCAGGCCTCATTGTTTCCTGAAACTTTTTTTTTTTGTGGGTTTGGCAAATAAACTCACCCTATGGAGGAGAAAGTATTAAATACCCCGGGGGTATGGTACCCCCGAGTTGTCCCAACCTTGGATGTGGTGGGGCCCACCACCACATCCATGATCCAATGGCTCCCACTGCCCGGGGTACCATACCCCGGGGTATTTAATACTTTCTCCCTATGGAGAATTGAACCCTCAATCTTTGGGAGGTAGTGGTGAACTGATGCTGTTGCAATGATGTGGTTTTAAAATGTGAAGCTGAGTTCAACCAGGACAAAAACGTTGGTTGAGGCTGTGAGAAATGATATGATGGCATATGAATATATGATTTACTAGAAAAGGTGGTCTACTCTCCTAGATCTAGAATGAAAAAAAAAAAAATCCAACTTCAACCAGACCCCAAATGTTTAGGGTAACCTTGCATGATTCAATGCAGGTTGCAATAAATATGAAGCTCACACCTATCTGTGGAGAGAAAATCTCAATAAATGTTCTCCCAACCAGGGATTTAACCCAGAACTATGCTTGAATCGTTTATGCAAGAACATTACTAATTTATGTTCTCCTTAATTATATGTATGAACATGAAAATTTCGAATACAATTAGGGGGCAATTCTCAAAATGTTTAAGAAGGCACTTGCCTCTATGGAAAAGGTTTACCTTTCAAAAGTAGTTGAATGTAATTCCACCGCGTTATATAGTCTTTGATTTCCTCTTCTTATTTCCTCATTCCAAGATCTCTCTCTTTAACCTTGTAATTTTGAGGAGCATGAGTTTTGGAACAAAATAGTAAAGTCACGGTAGCATGGATGACGTGAAAGATGTTTTGCCTTTAAATTTTGACATAAGATGATGGAATTCTGTTGCTGTTTTTTTCTTTCTTTCTTTCTTTCCCCACTGCTCCTGCTGAGTTTTAGAACAAATTCTATTGCTCATATCAACAAAATGAGTACTTTGAAGTAAATAATAGGGTGAATTGCAAACCCACCCAACACCATGCCTGGGAACTATGCATTGACCAGCATCTAACCCCTTCAACCATTATTTTGACATTTAACCCCCTAAACTATCCCGTTTTGTAGCAAAATCCCCCTTGCCGTTATTCAGTTATTGTGCCGTTTAAAAGTGAATGGTACAATAGGCCAAACTTGTCACGTGACCAATAGTGAAAATGACAAAAATACCCTTCTGACCTTTAATACCAATTAAAAAGCCCTAATGTCATCTTCTTCCCCAAAACACCCTCTCTCTGTCTCTCTATTGCTCTCTCTCTATACATCACTCTCTCTTTATGCGCGCGCGCAGACATACATACATATATCTATAGCTCATGCTCTCTCTCTCTCTCTCTCTCTCTATGTATGTATATGTATGTGTATATATGTGTGTGTGTGTGTGTATGTATGTATGTATGTATGTATATACATGAAGTCAGTTGTGAGCTAAATTTCACAACCTAACTTGGAGAATATTCTATATTGGGTTTGCACCGTGAAGTGGGTTTGCAACCTATTGGGAGCACCGAGAGGTGGGTTTGCAATTGAAAAGATGGTGTCCGTCTTCAAATTCTTAATCTCTTTGAATCTATTGTTCAGACTATCTTCCTTATTCATTTCAAATTTCAATTCAGTTTGCTGGCCATGCCTAGAATTTGACAGCATGACGTGGTCTAGAAATTTGACAAAAGAATTTGATGGAGGATCAGCTTCCTCTTTCTCTCTGTCTACACACACACACATATATATATTGGCCATACTTGTGATTCTAAACCAAACCAACACACATTTCCCATACTTGTCGATTTGTTTTCAAATTTCCATTGCTGATTACTCTGATCAAGTTTAATTACGGGGCATGCACTATTCCTTATCTGTTCCCTTCGGACAATTCAGAAAGTCTACCCCCACTGAGGTCTCCTTGATCAACCTCTTCTTCAATTCTATTCCCTCTTACCATTTAACACCTTCTTTTACGTTTACATTTATTCTTTCAATTGCGCAAATAGCTGGTAGTATATTATTGTTAAGATTCTTATTTATAGCAGCATTTATGAGTAATATAAATGAATATTTAAGTTATTAATTAATTTTAAAACCATTACATTATTGATAAATTGGGTTTCACAGTTCATGCATGATATGTTTTGATTTTCGGTTGGTAAATTGCATTAAACCCCCCTCTAATTATGCATAGGTTGGGTGAATTGTCAATTTCTGATTGGCTGTTGAGATTGCTAGCTTCCACATAATCCGCTTAAGTGAATAATTTCCAAAATGTCAAGATTCAATTCATGGTCAGGGTAGGAATCTTCAACCAATCTGGTCAACCTCCGGAGGAAGACCTAAAGGAAAGAAGGGTCGGGAGAACCAGTCCCGGTTATTCCCTCCGCTGTTCAAGAGCTAGGGCCAGTAATGCTCTGATCAGAATCTTTACAGCGGAAGTGACTGGAGGGCTGACAAGATGGGTAAAATTGTCTTTTAACATTTCCGTTAACGGCAGCTGACAGTTATGTCCTTAAGTGTACATTTTTCTTAGTTCAGACTTAAGGGGGTTAGTTGCAAAACCCTAATAGTGTTTTTTTTTTTTTTTTTTTGAAATTAAAATATATTAAAAGATAGTGTTAGCAGTAATGTAACCAGACTTTACCGCGACTTGAGATTATCTGCTTATAGTTGTTGGGTGTGATAATTTGGTAAGGAGGCTGGAGTGCTGGACTGACATAGATGTCTAAAAGAACAAAAAGAATTGCCACAACTTAGGACAGTTTGTTCACTTTAACTGAAAAAATCATCCCACAAAAAATTTAGGACATTATGTAACTGGCAAGATTCGTAAGAGCTGTCTAAGAGAAAGATATCACTCTCTGGTTACATCATGAAATTGTTGAGCTTTGGTTTAATCAAGTACCTGAGTAAAAGAAACAAGCTGTAGCACTTCTGCTAATAATATTGCGTTGCATTAATGGTTTGATCATGAGGGTGCAATACTTAACATAGAACTTTTAGATTGTAAGCAATTTCTTTTAGCTTCATCAGTAAGATGGAAAGACCATTTTGCTGGGAAAGAGTCAATCAATGAATACTCTAAGAAGTTTTAGGAAGCAAAACTTAAACATCCTGACTAGTTAAAAATTGAAATTAAGGTTGAAAGGTGGTGATCCCACCCATTTATATCCTGCTTTTCCATGAATACTTGACACATTTTTGAGCAAAGGACTGCTTCTAGGTTGAATTCTGTTATGATATCTATTTCTTACCTTAAGAATCTTTTTATGCTCTATTTGGTTCACAGATTAATGAGGGAAATTAAAAGAAAATGCAAAGGAAATCATCATCTGTTTGGTTTCCATGGAAAACAGGGGGAAATGATATGCAAGGGGGAGAAACAGATAATTTCTGTAACTTTCCATGTCACTTTCCTTTTCTTTTTCCCGATTCCAATTCTATATAATCAGAAAACAAAGTATGTGGGATATTATTTTCACTTTCCTTTTCTTTGCCTTTTTTTCACTTGATCATCAAACCAACCAGAGTTTCTTAGAGTTGCTGATATCAAATTAGGATGGAAAAAGTTGGTGTACAAGTTCTGTTTGGAAGGGTCGTTTAATAAACACATCTAGGTCTTGTCTGGCATATGTGCGCGCGCGATTTTCTGTCAGGAAGTTTCTGCACTCAAGGGTTAGAAAAGCTCCGTTCAAGGCCTTCTAAGGAAAAAAGAGAGAATGCAAGATAGGCTAATGAAACATAACTAATACTCTAATCTGTGTGGATGGGATTTGTCATTTACAATGATAGATTTCTCCTAGTTCATTTGCTGAGTGTTCATTTGTTATAATATCTATATGCATGCCTTTGATACACCAGACTGTAAACATTCTTCTAGAAGATCTAGGAAATTTTGTTACTAGGTACGAAGTGGTTTTTTTTTTCTTCACTAGAGCACTGTTGTTTGTGCTTGAAGGGGCCTGACCTGCTTATGGGTTTTAAGTTCGGGAGCAAAACCTTATATTAAACTTTGCCTTTTTCTTTTTTTTGTTTTTCTCTCCTCTTCTCCAGTTCATACCATTTATTTACTTAAAATGTTTTGGCTAAGATTCTGTTGTGGTGGTTGATTTTGGTTGGCTTTCTATGAGGTTGTTTTGTGCTCATTTTGGATATTTCTGCTCTGGTAATATATATATTTTTTGTTTCCTTTTGTGGTTCTGCAGCTAGTAAAGGACTATCAAGCATGGGCTTCAGGCGATACCTCAAGGCAGGCTCTTGGAACAGGTGAGATTTGAGATTGCAGAAATGGGCTAGTCTGCCAATGTATTTGATTTATTGGCTTCTTCATTTATCTGTTTGTTTTGTACCATTGACACCGATGTACCGCTACTACGTACGTTCCCTGGCTTTCTTTCATTTAGAAGAAAAGCCAAGAAATCTTATTTAAAAAGCAAATATTTTCAAACTTGTTTGAATCAGTTTCTTTCATCATTGCTACCACTCCCTGACATATTTTCTGCCGGTCCACTCTGTTTGGTTCATTTCATCTAAATGCAGTTCATCAAATTTTTGGACTGATAAAACTTTGGCATGATTGATTGGTTAAAGGTCTCGGAAAACCTCAAGGCAGGATGTCTGCTTTCATTTATTATTTGATGTCGGACGAATTACAATTACTTGCTTGGATGCATCCATTGCTATTTTACAAGATTGCCTCTGCTGCCCAAATAATGTTCTTGTGACTTCAACTAAAATGATGGTTTCACAGAACAGCCAGCAATTAGACAATGAACCATTTCCAGCTACTTTACATTAAGGGTGGCACAAAATGTTGTAACTCAAAATTTTAGGGTATAACTCAGTTTAATTAGTACACCTAATAAGGAAATTATTTGAGATGTTTATTAGATATCTATTTGAGAGTGGTCACTAGTTTGCTTATCCTACTAAATTTTTCTATGATTCAGTAGACTAATGTACATGATGGGATTTAAATGAAGACAGGTAAAGTTTCTTATGTGGAGTATACAAAATTTTCAGCTGAAATACATGAAGGCTGCGTTCGGTTGTATGGAATTGAAGAAAATTTTAGTTCAATTTTGAGTTGCTTTTTTTCAATTTCACCAATTCTAATTTTTAAAGCTCCAATTCCATGCAACCTTGAAAACTGGAATTGGTGGAATTGGAAAACAGTTTAGTTTAAAGTTACACCAATTTTTTTTTTCCTATTCCACCGATTTTTTCCCTTTCCTCCTTTCCTTTTAGTTGGTGTATGCATTTTCACATGTAGGCATGCATATGCTTGTTTACATCTCTATTGTATTTTGTTTACATGCATCAGTCGGAGAGTATTAGAAAAATGGAAATATATAATTTCCAGGTTTGGAAAGCTATTATATTTTGCGAGCGCTGGAAAGCTTGAAAATATCAACAATTTTTTATTTTTTTTTTATTCTCAAAATATAGGAGTAATGAATATACATCCACCAAGGGCAATATTTTTTGCTTTTTAAAGTAGAAGGAGAGTTAAGTTCTCTTAGGATAAACAATGACTCTGAAACAACATGATTGGGGCTTGTTAGGGTTGTGAAGGTATCTCTTACCCAAGTGTCCATGCAACACTCAAAACCCAGACTCAACAGTGGAGTTTCTCAATCTATATTCCAAAGCCAAAAACTCTCAATGCAAGTATCTATGCATGTCAGAAAAAGACCCAAACAAATGGATTGGACCCTCAAGTCATATTAAGGGCAACCCAAAAGAAATTCACATGATCAAAACACAGATCCTAACCCAACAATAATCACTAACCAAGGATAAGTGTAGGCTTCAAGTCATGTTAAGGGCAAAATGTAGGGTTCAAGTCCCACTAGATCCTAACCCAACAATAAATTTTTTTCTTCTTCTCTGGCTTAGGACACATGCAAGATCTCTTATTAGCTCCTTAATTAGGAGAAAAATGTGGGTTCAAGTCCTAACAATGACGGTGGTGTTAAAAAAAAGAAAAAAAAAAGAAGAAGAAAGTTATGGGTAGAAGAGGGCTTGTACTGTTGGATAGAAAAAATAAAATAAAATGAAGCTCATTGTACTTAATTTAGGAGAAATTAGATATTAAAGATGGAGGAATGTAATCCACAAATTTTACTCAATTAACTTAAATCTCTCTCACACACACAGTAGTAACACTAAGAGACAAGAACTACACTAAATTCTGAATACGGTGATGGAAAAAGTAGTGATTTGCTCCACAATGTAGGGCATGGGTATCTTAGCAAATCTATGCATGTTCCCCTATTCATTCACTTAATGCCAAGACAGAAGAGAGCAAGACAGGAAGAAGAGGCCCCCAAGTGATCACCAAAAAAGTGGCATGTCAATGTGCCACTTATAACCTATTAAACCATTCCTATATATATATCTATATATATATTTTCTCCAAGGGGCAAATTAAACTACTTATGGCCACATTTTGATGTCTTCACTTTATTTCAAGTTTTTGCCTAGTAATCTTTCTTACTGGCAGAAAAAAAAAATGTGAGATGCCAGGGGTGAGATAAAGAAAAAAAATTAAAAACTTTTTCAATAATAATTAGTGAATGGAGTGAAATAGTTCTATAGAAATATCCAAGATTTGCGAGTAATTACACATATTCAGAGTTAATCTTCAAAGGGTATGCTTGGTTTGTAATTCTGAAAACAATTATCAAGAATCCGAAAAAAAAATAGTTTTTAAAGAACAATAAATTCATTAATTTTTTGAACATTATTTGTCCATTTTAACTATTTTGCCAACAATGATATTACATCTTATGACTGTTTTTTTCCTGGTTCACATGAATCTTTCAAACGCATATTTAATGCGCAGACAGCTAAAGCTTACTATTTTACCTACCATGAGAAATTTTGATACAAAGAATCTCAATCCTTTCATTACCAATCAAATTTCATTAGCATTTATAGTCGGTGATCATAAAGCAAGAGAATTAATAAGGTCACCACTACACTATCTCTTTCAAATATCACTTGTGGTCCCACCATAAAGTAATCAAAACTTTTTGTATCACCATTAACTACATGGAAAGGCCAAATGTTGAAAAATCTCAACATTAGATATGGAGAGCTCAATGCAAGAATTATTATATGAAATTTGAAAGAAATCGGAATAATAATAATAAATGAAGAAATGAAACAAAAAGAGATACAAGGCACAGAGATCAAACTTAGCCATTTTTATTATTTTTCAATCAAGTTATATAAGTTTGGATCACTCGCGTAACAACGGATCTAATGGTCTCTAGTTCAGATGGTATAAGCTCTTCCTCCCCTCCAAAAGGGAGGTTGAATGTTCGAGCCCAAATTGGATAAAATAAGAAAACTTTGAGTGTTCGAGTCCAAAGTGGGGACAAAATATGGGTGTGTACGCGTATTTGTTTACTATTAAATAAATAAATAATAAAAAAGAATACATGTGAGCTTGAGCTTGAGCTCTGCCTAAATTGGATCTCAACCCATGTCATATGTCGGGATCCACCACAAAATGTTACTCCTATTTCATTTTAAAAAAGGTTATGTTGTTAAGTACTGGGTTGAGCCCAACTTAGACATTGGGCTGGCCCATAATCGGAAACAAATATATACTTCCTCAGCAGTGTCTAGAAGAAGAGTTGGGTAGAGAGATTAGCTTAAACCTTCATCCATCTTTGCCAATTTGCACTCTACTTATTCATCTCTCTCTCTCTCTCTCTCTCTCACACACACACACACACACACACATTGATGACTTGCATATTATGAAATTAAATTTACAGATACAACTACTTTTGTTCATGTTGATAAAAAGAAGGGCTCATGTTTAAGAAATGTTGTCATCAAAGAGTAGTTTAGGGACAAACTTTCAATGGCTTTAAAAAAAATTTCCCCCAAAATTTTTAGAAAAAAAAAAAAAAAATGACATCGAGATTGAAATAAACCATCCCTCTTGATTCCAGAAGCAAAATAAAATGTTTTTACTTTTAAAGGATTATCTTCATAAACACTATGGACAACCTCAACAATTTAATTAATTAATCACCAGCCATGGTAATTATAGTCCAATGTCAAGTATTATATATTTTTTAATTTCAGATTTAGAAAATGACTCACAGACATATGGATATAATAAGAATTTTCATCTATCCATGATGATCATGTGACAATGACAATTTTGAGAGGACACTGATAGTCTTTGATTGTTTTAAAATGATTAGCAAACTAATTCATAAAGTCATTGTATGCATGAATCTTTTAGCTACAAGTTTTGTTTTTATAGAACTACTTGTAAAAATAATTAATTAATCTTTGATGACCCCCCAATTAATTATTGAATTCTTGGATCAAATTATTGAAATTAAATCTCCCATTCAATATATTTGGAAACAAAATTGACAAATTCCCTTCTACTTTTGTAGTGATTAGCACTCTTCTCAAACATGAACATGAATATATATATATATATATATATTTGGTTGGTAATGTCTCTCTTCATTAAAGATTTTGTATTGACTAGGCCTAGGCTAGGTATTAGTACAATGTTAGGTTAACTATTTTCATATATACCACTTAAGCATAACCTAACTTACATTAGGTCACTGTATGATGAGATAAAAAAAGGGAAGGAGAAAAGGTACATGTTTCATCAGGGAAGCAGATAACATGTGCATGATGTTTTTGTGACCAAAAGTGAAAATAGTAATGGACAAGAGGTTTAGGTCAACATGCGTTACGATGAAACGCTAAGCTACAAATTTATGTTGATGATATTATGTTCGTATTACTGGCCTATGTGCCTTCACGTACAACGGAACAAAGAAAAAATAACAAACATGATTGAAAGAAAATTATAGTTTTTTTTCCCCCCCGACATGGATTGGACTCATCAATACATGGACTACACATTTCTATCATTTTAATAGTATATTGAAAATCTATCAACAACTTAGGATTCTATCTCATGCCATCACTAGGCCACCACCCATGAAAAACCCTAGAAATCAAGCAATGATATAGAGAAGTGACAATGTGATTAATGTGTATCCCAAAGATGCCACCATTTCTGACCTAGTTATTCTATGTGGTAGACCTACCCCATGTAACTCCAAGAGTGCAGTGTTGTGATGGAAGAAATGATATTCTGGCTTCTTGGAGATGGAGTTTTGCAAAAACCCTAGAAAATGATATGGGGGAGAGAGGGGACAACATGCATGCAGGTGAAGGAATGAATGACAGATAACCTAACATAAACTATATATATAGTGTATACACTGTTTTTCAATCCCAATGCCTTTGTCTTGATGCTAATGTACTTATATATATAAATCTCATTGTGTTATGGCCATACACAAGTCATACCTAATCATGAATGTTCTATCACTTTTTTATTTTTATGTTTATACAGATAATTATGTCTATTAATTCAAGGATTTTCTTCTATATATATTTCTTTTTCTCACTAATGTCAAATCTTATCATACATAGTTCAATACTTCAATTATTGAGTAACCTTATAGACCTCTATTTTCAGTCTTGTACAATCACTAGCACTTTCCAAAATCTACACACTGTGGAGTGAGAATGACTGCAAACTTTGGAAGTAATGGAATTCTAAATTGTGCTAATGAAATTCTATCACAATTTATACAGAAATTACCTTTCAAACAAAAAAATTTATATAGGAAATAAATAAAAAGAAACCATGAGTAAAAATGACAGTTAATATATAAGAGTAATTGCTTAAACTTGGTTTTGAAATGAATTGAGGTAAAAAAATAATGGAGCTTTTTAAATCCAATGCTAATTATACAAGCATGTGTTCATGCATGTACTTAAGTTTTTTAGTGTACAAATTATTGTATTTTAGAGTATCTCTCAAGTTCTACCTCTTCTATCTACTAGTATGCAAGTTAATTGAATTAAGAAACAAATATCATAAAAGTACGGTCACATTAATTAGTTGGGCAAAGCCTCGGACATGTCGATTATAAAAAAAAAAAAAAAAAAAAACATGACAGCAAACTTAGTGCTGAAGAGAGAATTGCCTAAAATTTGTTTTGAGATGGATTGAGGTAAAAAATTATATATATATATATATATATATGCTGTTTTCTCATGAGCTTTTTAAATCCAATGCATGCTAATTATACAAGCATGTAATTTAAGAAATTTTATTATACAAGCATGTGTTAGTGTACTCATGTTTTTCACTGTGCAAATAATTGTATTGTAGAGTATCTCTCAAGTTCTAGCTCTACTATATACTAGTATGCAAGTTAGTTTCTTAGTGTTGCATTAGAAAGAAACATACATTATGAAAGCATTGATTCTAATTCTAAAAGCGGATTGGCATGCAGTTAATCAAGCTTCATAAAAAAATTAGAATCCTAGATCTTCTATTTGCAAGAAGAAGAAGTGACCACTTAGATTAAGCTTTGGTCATTTTTTTTTTTTTCAATTTTAATTTTTATACTAACTATTTATAGAAGGAAAAAAGAAAAGTTGATATATTAGTGATATGACCATAAGAATGTGCCACTCAACTTGGATTGAATCTAAATGCAATGATTGAGAGAGAGAGAGAGAGAGAATTAGACTCACATTTGGGCTAATTTAGGCAAAACTGTATGCAAGTCATGTCCTAGTGTCCTACATATATATTTTATTTTATTTTGTTGAAACAACAATTCATGCGAGGGGACACATTGTGTCCAAGTGTCCTACACATATATTTTATTATTTTGTTGAAACAACATTTCATGCGAGGGGACACATACATACTTTATTCTATAGTGTTCATACTACTCTCGTAAATTATGACTAGATTCTAACACGAGTTGATCTTAAATAAATTCGAGTCATAAATAGATTGATATTATTAATTTTTTTATAAACGTGTCGGGTTATAGTTAAGGGAGTTCAACATGTGTAACCCGTTTAACATGTCATAATCATAAATATGACCTATATAATATCTTGCCTGTTTAAATCTAATTATTATGGACAGTTAAGTCATTTTAACATAAACATTCATTACGTTTTATAATTTTTTTTCTTCTTATTTTGAATATTTGGGTTAATTGTGACAATTTTTTTCTAGTATTTATTATTTGATTGAATATTAAATGTCTCGTTTTAATAAATAAGTCATTAAACGGAATAACACGTTTAATAAACAGATCGGATTAGTATTGAGATTACTAACATGATTATTAAATGGATCGGGTTTGAGTTTACCTATTTAGTAGAATACCCATACAATACGATTATGACCCACAAACACGAATTGCTACTCAAACTGTAACCCTCCTAAAAGGAATGGTACTTTTTTTTTTTTTTTTTTTATATGTTTTGGATTGAAATTAAAATGTACTAATGCAAATGTTATATATATATATATATATATATAGAATATATCAACCAGGAGATTTACCAAAATAATAAATAATAATTAAAAAAAAATTGAAGCAGGAGAAAATAATGGACGTATGTCGCCATGTAAGGTGTTTTGGCACGTGGCTTCCCACGAGGAGAGGAAAATTCCTGGTGTTAATGCGACAGAACGTAGACCCATGCATTGCATGTGCCTACATTGGGACTCCAAAAATACCCTACGAACCATGATTGCCTTTGGTGGATTTTAGAATGTACTGCTACTTGTAGTATTTTACACATGCTTGGACATTCCTCCGAGTGTGTGTGTGTGTTTTTGTGTGTGAAAGAGGAAATATGAGTATAGTTGATTTTTTCAACACCCCAAACACGAATTTTATACAAACGCATTTCAAAGTTCTAGGTTATTTCTTTAATAGAAATTAACTTTAAACACATGCTTACAAGTGAAACACAAAATGATATATTTTCTTATAAAATAAAAACATAATTGTAATGATGATATAGTGTGTGTGTATATATATATATATAAAACAATCGTTATAGAAGCCCGAGGTTCATGGCAGGTATTAATCATCTGAACTATCAAGATAACTGCATCTTCTAAATAATATTGGAATAACTCTTAAATTAGAAATTAAAACTTAATAAAAATTCTATAATTGCCCTGTTTAATAAATTTTTTAATAAACAATATTTCATATTTATTTATAGTTGTGTCCATGCCGTATCGTGCCATACTTTTTGTAGTTGATCTCTACGATACTTAGGGCCAGTTTGGTACGGATGAATGAAATTAAATAGAATAGAATGAAGTTGGGAATGAAACGAGAATGTGAATGAAATGTAATGGTCATTCTCATTATATTGTCTGGTTGTAAATATGAAATGATGTTGGAATTAATTGATAATCACAATTCTAAGTGGTAGGGGTGGCAGAAAGCGGTGGTGATGAAGAAAGGCGGTGGTGGTGGCGAAAGGTAGTGGTGGAAGGTATTGGTAGTGATGGTGGAAGGCGGTTGTTGTGGTGGTGATGGGGGCAGGCGATGGTAGTGAAGGCCAATATTTTCATTCCTTCGAAGGAAATTTTATTCTATTCGTTTAATAGTGGAATTAATTTTTATTTCAATAAAATGATCATTCATATTCTAAATGTCATACTAAAGAAAGAAATGATTGAAATGAAATGTTCATTTCATTAATGCTTACCAAACTAGGTTTTAGAGTATAAGTTTCTATTTTATTTTTGGTATTCATGTTTTTATTTATTTTATTTTTTTACCATTTTATTTATTTATACAGAAACGGCAAATTATCACCATGCCAGAATAAGATAATCAATATTTGAATATTGCAACAAATACATAAATATGATGTTCCATGTATTATTGCATTGTCGCATCTTACAAGGGCCTTTACTCGATTTGACAAAGATGGTTGGACTGTTAGACTTAATTGGAACAAGAGTATGGTTGTAAACATTTTATACAAATTAATTATATCAAATTTTGGCTTATTTCCAATTTACCCCTGCACTAATTAAATAACTTGTAATATATTTCAATGACATACAGTAGGCAGATATTTTCATAACTTGAAAGCATTTGTTAGGGAATATAACAAATATCTCAGTCGCACCCATTCAATAGTTTAACTTGATAATGCATGCCTATTCCAATTTTATCTTTATTTTAATAATGATAATTAATGTGCGTTTTAAGGGAAAAAAAAAAAAAAAAAAACTCTGCAAAAAACTCACCCACTAGAAATCTTATGAATATTTAAGTTACATTCTTTTAATTACTTTAAACACTTAGGCTCTGTTATTTTTATTTTTTGATGTTTAGTAATCATCTAGGTCGAGTCCATTGAGTGAGATGTGTAAAATAATTTGTTTAAAATTGATGGATAAGTTATTTTTGTTATGTTTTATTTATTTTTTACAACCAACAAACACCAAAAAATAAAAAAAAAAATGTTTTACATCCAAACAAACGATTCTTAAAGTATAATGTTAGCTAATGTGAATACTGTTCTTACCAAAAAAAAAATGTGAAAATTTTTAGCCATTTGAATCATTTGATAGAAATAGGATAAATTACATTTACTTTTATTGTGTTTTGAATTATTACTGTACCTCCTTCTAGTTTAATGTGTGTCACAAATGAGTACGTTCTACCATTTGTATTACCGACGGTTAGATACTATCAACGCTGATGTCACAAGTTTTTTTAACTTCATATCACAAATATGTCCGTCAAATTAGGGGTGTAATTGTCTTTTCACAAAAAAAACATTGGACAAAAGTGTTGACCATCTTCGGCAGTTACTGAAATAACTCTAATAACATGGTTCATTTTGTTAGATATATGTAATTAGAAGGGAGACAACTCTAATAATTCGAAATAAAAGAGAGGTAAGTGCAATAATCCGAACTATAGAGGAGGCAAGTGTAATTTAACCATTAAAATGACTGTATAGTCTATGTATGGTTAATATTGTGGTTGGCTACAGGATTAGGTAGCTATCTTTTGATCCAAACAGTACATCATTTATCAGACAAGTAGAAGCAGTGTGTGGGTGGGGCATGTTGGCAAATAGCTACACACACACTACTATATATATATCAAAATGAGAAGGAAGCTAACAAGTTTAACAACACATCCTATGAAATAAAACACACACTATAATACAATGTTCATGGAAAAGATGGCCAATGAGAAGTAGTTTTAAGTATGGAACTTCCAATTATAACATTTTTATTTTTTTTAACTTTCTTGACTTTGAGGGAAAGCAAGTTTACAGAATCTTAAAAAGTTTCAATCATCATTGTTTAATTTGTTTGATACTCCCTTTACATGTTAAAGAGGAAAAGGAAACAAAATGGTATCAAATCATTTTAATTTAATGGAGTGGAATTGGACATTAATACAGTTAAATTTATGTAAGCACATGTCTGTTTCTGCGAGGTGAATTTGGAAGAACTTTCACCTATGTATTTTGTTATTCGTGTCATTAACTAATTGTGTTATGTCGCATAGTAAAAATACTTTATGGAGGATTAGAATTAGCAAATAAGAAAATAAAAGAACATAAAAAACATATATATATATAGCGAGGTGAATTTGGAAGAACTTTCACCTATGTATTTTGTTATTCGTGTCATTAACTAATTGTGTTATGTCGCATAGTAAAAATACTTTATGGAGGATTATAATTAGCAAATAAGAAAATAAAAGAACATAAAAAACATATATATATATATATATATATATATATATATATATCTTATATGTGCGTTAAATTTGAAAAAATGATTAGAGAAGGGTTTGAGGCCAGTGTTTGGTTACAAATTTAGTCACGTGCATACCATTTTTAAGATATAAAATTATGAAAATATCCCTTTTCTCTTCCAATAAAGCCCTTGTATATAAGAAGAAGAAGAAGACGAAAGAGAGAGATATTATCATTTCACTTTCTTTTTTTTTCCTTCTTCTCCTTCAGTTATAGAGGGACACTTTAATATTTTCAGTATTCAGTCCCTTATTTGTTCAAAAATTAAATGTTAATTTTTTTTTTTTCATAACGTATAAAAAATTATAGATTCTATATGCATACCATTATATGTTTTTCACTCAGCAACCCTAAAATCAAGTACTATTTTTCGATTTGTGTACATCTAATCATAACATAATAAACTCTCTGAAGTATCAATTTCTCCAACATTCTTCACTATCACAACCCCTTCCAAAAAATAAAAAGAACAGGAAAAAAAAGGAAAAATGAAAAGGAAGAGAGGGACATATGAACCTCAAGGGTCACCATCAATTTGCTGTAAATATGAATATATGATTAGACATAGAAAATTAGCACAATAAAATTGTTGTGATCATTGACCATTTTGACCCTGATAATTGATCTATTTGTACATGTAACTGAAGGTGGGCATACACATGAATGAGAATATAAATATCGTTACCAAACGAAATATCCTGCAAAAAGAAAACAAACAAGACATTATTATGGTAGTGTTCTTTTGTAAACTTCAGCAGAGGAACAATTATTCAAAAACAGAAGACCATTCATTTGCTTTATTGACTTCTAGTGATTTACAAGGTAATAAAGTCCAAAAAGAAATTATTAGATGGAAATATCAAAAAAAGAAAAGAAAAGAAATGAAAAATGAAAGAAAAATTAATTTTCTAGTAGGTAATTGGTTAGGATGAAAATTTATTTAAAAAATGGTAAAAAAATATCATATTATAGTTTAGATACCTAAATTATTCTTATTTTATAAAAATAGTAAAATAATAAAGAATTAAATAATAATAATGTATATAAAAACTATGGAGTTTTCAATTAATTTGGACCTTACAAACTATACTACTTATTTCATTTATATATGATGGAAAACAACTAAAAATGGAACTCAAGTTAATTAAAATCCTATCAATGATAAAGTTATTGTTGGATTGCAATTCTTTAAAATTCAGTATAAAAAACGTGTTGTTGGTCTCATCGATGAAATTGTTTGGTAAAATAGGAACATAAAATAAAATGTGCTGCTTTCATGTGAAAATGAAATTTTTCCGTATTTTGTGTAGAAAACATTTTGAGAAAAATAAGAAAAATTATTAGATGGTCTGGAGCATTTGATACTTGGTGGACCAATTTAATCTAGACCGTTGTTTAGATTTCTTTGTAATATAATAATATACTCTTGTGGGGTCATTTTTTCAATCGGGAAGTCTGAATTTAATTAGTCCACCAAATGTTAAAGGTGCAAGATAGTCGAATAATTTTTCGAAAAATAGAGGGTTACAAGAATTCTAATTATTAATTTTATTTATTTTTATTTATTTTTATTTTATATATATTCAAACTTCAAAAAAAATTTAATTTTTTTTTATTTCATTTCTTTTCCCGTTAATTATATTTAACCAGACAAACTGTTATATGAATAAATGGTTTAGAAGGCTAATCTCACATTCATGTAATTTTAAATGGATTAATTTTGATTTAGACATCATGACAAGACCCATTTATTACGTATAAGTAAATTACCATACCGACCTCACATATCTCATTTCTTGTTATTACCTTCGCTTCCCAACACATTCAAGTGTGGCACTTGGTATAACACCTAGTACCAATTGTTGTTGGCTGGACAGATACTTAACTGATTCAAAATTTTAAACTATTGATAGTAATACATACTTATTCATATATATCTATTTTATTTTTTATTAAAATTCGACGTGAAACACTTCTAACAAAAGTATCATACAACGTTAATAATAAAAAAATAAAAACTAACTGTTATTCATCAGAAATCATCGACCATTAGAGACAATCTTGATTTCGACTTCTAAAATCCTCTTTTTTTTTTTTTTTTTTTTTTTTTTTTTTTTTTTTTTTAAGTTCATTGTTATCCCAAAGAAATATTCGCCAAGAAGTTGGTAAAAAAGGGAAAGTAGGTATATTCTCCCAAAATAGTTGGTTGACCCCAAAAAAATGCAAAATCTTTGGAGTACAATATTCAACATCATGAAGGGCTTTGAAAGGGGCAGCCCAACACCCTCCACCCCTCAATTTGCGTAAGAGTAAGACAAGGCCCTGATTTCCCTCGTGCCCTAATCGAGACATCTATATGGTCCTTCCACCCTATAATAAAGTGTCCCCAAATGTCTTAATTCGGTGCTTCTCTCGTCTATATCCCTCTTTTATACCATAATTACTCCCACCTTAATCTTCTACTTTTGTCTCCAAATTTTGTGTTTTTTTTTTTTCTCCCACAATATACAATTTTTTTTTTTTAATTTTTAAAATACCATAATTACCCCACCTTAATCTTCTACTTTGTCTCCAAATTTACAATTTTTATTTTATTTTTTTAAAAAAAAGAAGAAGAAAAAGGAAAAAGTTGGCAAATTTTTTGGTTGTGGTCAATGAAATTTGGCCTAAAAATAAACTTCGAATCATGGTTGGGATGTTTATAATTCGTGAAAATATTTAGATTCTCTTCAATAAGTTTGAAGTTTGAACTGAACTAGTTTGAAGTATAAGTTTGAGAATGAGAACAAAAAATATTGATACAAAGTAATGTCCAAAAATTAAGCTTAGGTTCAGTGTTTCAATCTCGAATAAATGGGAAATATGTGACTGTGAACTAAAATCTTTTTGGTACTGTTTTCATTTTATTTCTCATTTTTTGAAATTGTAGAAATAAAAAATGATGGGAAGTTCAAAAATAATAATTTTGGAGCTACTTTTTTCTCAAGTAAGAACAACCATCCTCTGTTGTTCCAACAATCCTGCAAGGAGAAATTTTTTACACGGTCTTGGTCAATTACAACTTGACCACATTTTTTCCTAATGCCAACAACCCGATTGGTTAAAAGAGTTCTAATGCACATTGAAAACTCGAATACTCAAACTCCCCTTGTGAGATGAGGGAGAAATAATATTAGGTTAAAGCCATGGTCATTGTGGATTTTTTAACTCACAATTGACTTGAAATTTTTTTTTTTTTTTACAGTGAATAAAATCATTTTAGATAATTTATTGAAGCGAAAATAACAAATTATTATTATTATTATATCGTGATAATGGTTAGTAGGAAGGAGGAGAAAAATCGAACTCTAAACACATATGGTGGGGGGCCACTAAAGACATAACCCTTTTACCACTTGGGCAACACAGCCACACCTTAAAATAACAAATTATTTATAGGTAAGGCAACCTAATAATCCAAGGATCTACATATTAAAAAGGAAGCTTCCTTTTTCACTTTTGCTAAGAGGAAGCTTCCCCTATCCACAGTTCCACAATAGTTCCCATTTCTTGTCTATAGCAAGAATGTCTCAACAAAGAATAAATAAATAAAAAAGAAATAGCACTAACTTTATTTTTAATTTTTATTTTCTTTCTGAGATAACAATATAACTCTAAATTTGAGGATTACCCAGAAGAATTTTTTATTTTTATTTTTATTTATTTATTTATTTCATTTAATTTTAATTTTTTTCACAATAAACTCACAAACTCATTTGTCTCTATGGAGACTTGAATTCTCATGCCTCAATTTGAGAGTTTAAGAATGTGCTATTGAGTTATAATCTTTGATTTGTTTTTAAAAAAGATAATTAATATGAATACAACAGAGTTATATAAATCTGTATCATGCAAATGGAAACATTATCCATTTTTTCAGGTATTTAACAAAATTCTTTTGATTAAAACATTTTTTCTATTCGAGTGAAAAATAAGAGTGACATTTTTGTATTTTTATAATATCACTATAAGAAGAATTGTTTGCGATAGCCAAATGCAAAATCATCATCATGAATATCTAAATTTAATATTTTCTGTAAAATTTTTAGAAAGAAATGCACATTCTCGTAAAAAATATTACAATGTCTATGATAGGATCAAAATAAATATATTAAGATAGGATCAAAATAAATCTATATTTCTAATTTATAGAGAAGCATTACTCATTTAGATAAATAAAAAAACAATTATAATTTTTAGCTTTATCGAACAACACCTAAATTTAAAGAAAATGTTAAAATATTCTTTTTTTTTTTTCTTTTTTTTTTTTTAATAAGAAAATGTTAATATGTTGCCACTTACAACCTCAATAAATACCATAAATTAGAAAGTAAAACTTAAACATGAACTTGTAGTTTACATATAAATCCAAACTACATTTTTAAAACATGGAGCAAAATATAGATTTGACCAAAAGTCCAAAGGAACCTAGCTGATAAAGGTTTCTTTCCTTTCTTAATTCTATTTATTTCTTTCTTCGATTTAACATTTTTATTTTTTCATCTTATTGGTGTATGTGTATATATATATATTTCTACCCTTATAAATAATTTTTATGTGCCATCACCCAATAACCTAATTGATAAAGTATGGAGTTCCGTTAAGAGGGTGATTGTATTTGAACCCCCCTCTCCAATAATTAGATTTAATTTTGTGAAAATCATTTTATAAAACTAAATTAAAAAGTCTGTTTTTATTGAAAACTGATTTTTGAGTCTCTAATTTTCATTCACGAAACAAGTCTTGATTTGAATAAAATATGAGTAACAAAATTCGAATCAAAAGTAAAAAAATAAAAAAATAAAAAAATTTCAAAGAAAAGGAAAAAGAAAAAGACAAAAGAAAATGACAAATAGTAAAGGGAAAGATGATGACGTGTCAACACATAAAGCAGATGGATCGGCATTTCTCTCCTTCATTCTGTCTCTCTTTTTTCTGCCCAAAAAATCCGCGGTCTCACTCTTTCGTTTCTTAAAACATCAAAACAAAAATTAATTTATATATATATGTATATATATATATCTGGATATATATAATTTATATAACTTTCTCTCTCTGTTAATTATAAATTCACACCATCCTCTCCCTCTCTCCCTCTCTCTCCTCTTTGAAGAAATTTCTTCTATCTGTTTATTGTCTCTCTTACTCTGTGTATTTATCTGCGAAACTTAGGGTTTTGTTTCTCACACTACCAACAAACAACACACAGCTTCAGAGGTACGTTTTGGTTCAACAATTTCTTCCATATTGTTTTGTCTCAACGATCTTACTTCACTCCCCTACAATTTCTTTTTTTCATTTTTGGTTTTGATCCCGATTTGGTTCAATTTCATTCTTCCTTCTTAATTATTATTATTATTATTTTTAATTATTTACGTCGCTTTTGGATTGAACAATTTGATTTTGACCTGCAATACCTGTAATTTCGTCAGGGGATGTGTATCGAACGATCATCAATCTCAAAAATTTTAGGTCAGTTTTTATGCGTGTGTTTTCTTGTGTTTCGATCTCAAATTAGGGTTTGCTTTTGTTTTTCTATTTGTTGAATAGGTTATTAGTTAGGAAGATCTTTGTTTTAGGTCTAGAAATGGCGGTTTCTGTGGATTGAAAAAGGTCATTTCTGGGTAACTGAGTGTGGTGCTGGGTGGGTACCGGGTAGGAGGTGGGTTAGGATGACAGATATTCAGCAACAATTACAGCAGAAGCCTGAGAGCACTGCGGATGCCCGGTCTGAATTTGAGCGGGGGTTGGAGGAATTAATGCGTGGGCATTTGGATGATTGTATGTCGTATGCATCCTGTAGCTCCTCGCGTAATACCGAGGATGAGGATGATGAGGGTGATCAGCTTGTGAGGAGGAGGAGGAGGTCGGATCTTGATGGTGATGACCTGGCTGAATCTTCTGCCGCCCGGAGGCGTCACTCTCGCATTTTGAGTAGGTGGGCTGCCCGGCAGGCCCAGGAAATGATTACAACTATTGAGAGGAGGAATCGTGAGACTGAGTTGATGGCACTTGCAGGTTTGCATACCGTTTCCATGCTTGATTCGTCCTTTTTGAGGGAGTCGCAGTCTCCAACTTCAAGGCGGCAGGGTAATGTTGAAAGACCGAGTACCCGAGCATCGTCTATTCTGCAAATGTGGCGAGAGTTGGAGGATGAGCAATTGTTGAGTCGAGCCCGTGAAAGGGTAAGGGAAAGATTGAGGCAGCAGAGGAGTGTTGAGTCTAATACAAATCTGTCGAGCACAAACATGTCTGAAAGCCGGGGGAGTGAGAATCAGGTTAGTTTGGAGGATGCAAGTGAGAGTGAGAATGACTTTGGAGCATGGTCCCATGATCAGACGGGCCAGCAGAATGAACATGGAGACCGTGACAGTTCTAGCCGTGAACAGTCTCCTGATCTTGGTGAAGTTGAGAGAGAGAGGGTTAGGCAAATTGTTCGGGGATGGATGGAGACTGGCATTAGTGATCATTCATCTAACATTGCTCAGAGGAGCAATAGTCCAAGAGCAGAATGGCTGGGCGAAAATGAGC
The DNA here is from genome assembly GCF_030987335.1 of Cornus florida. Taxonomy (NCBI): domain Eukaryota; kingdom Viridiplantae; phylum Streptophyta; class Magnoliopsida; order Cornales; family Cornaceae; genus Cornus; species Cornus florida. The sequence goes on from NW_026775578.1 coordinate 31,484,211, forward strand.
GTGAGAGGGTTAGGATTGTGAGGGAGTGGATGCAAATGACAAGTCAACAAAGAGGTGCCCGTGCTGGGCGGAGGGAAGAACAAGTTGCTGGAGCTGGTATTCAAGTTGACCAAGTTCGTGTAGGGTCGGTTGCTGACCATGATGAAGGCCAGCCAGAGCATATTCGCAGGGACATGCTGAGGTTGCGGGGAAGACAAGCTCTACTGGACTTGCTCGTGAGGGTCGAGAGAGAAAGACAGAGGGAACTTCAGGGTTTGTTGGAGCATCGGGCTGTTTCTGATTTTGCTCATCGCAACCGCATTCAGGTCAGTTGTTTGTCATTGATGTTGTTTAGTGATCTGAAATGTTGTTTGTACTTTTTAACTTGTTCAACCATGCTTAAATACTTGATGCATGCTTAATGATTCCAGCTGCATGGAATGATATGGATGTTAGTTTTAGAACTTGAACAGATTGCTGTGAAATGGGAGTGGAATAACAAAAATGCATTGGATGCGCTTGACAGAATCTAAAGACATAATGTAGAATGTTATGTGTAAATTGAACATTCTTTCCTCTGTTTTATCTCCATTTTTTGGAACACGCAAGATATGGTTTCTGATAAGTTAATATTGAGATCCAATTTTGGTTATGCAACTTCAGTATAAAGTTCAAGGTTACAAGATGGGCCTGATCCAGTAGTTCTGGAACAAATAAGCACGTATGTACCATGTATGATAGAGAAGAATTATGTCTTTCTATACTGCCACTGCTAGAAAATCCTCACAGGATATTATTTATTTCATTTTAATGGGAAAAAGAGTATTGAGTTTTTTATTTTTTATTATTATTATTTTTTTGGGTCTTATAAAATTTGTACGGTGCTTAAATGGTGAAAAAAGGACTTTTGTAGTCCATCTCGAGTAGTTGGGTATTAAATATCTGCTGGGATAAGTTCGATTTAGTAGCTTGCGCCCCCCCCCCCTCCCCCCCTAAAACAAATGATGGAAAAAAGAAAAGAAAAGAGAAAGAAAAACATGTAAAAGGTGAACCCATTGAATCTTGTCGCCATGCATTTATGCATTTTAGATTACACCTGCTTAAGTGTTACCCAAAGAGGTAGGTTATTGCCTACTAAACCTTTATACTGCCTAAGAAATTGCTTTAATATGATGTAGTTAGTCATTATATGTGCAAGGTCTTATAGATCCTTAGTTTATTGAAAGAAAAGATTATAGTAGTACGTTTGATGATGATTAGGACTCTTATTACATGTCATATTTATATCTTCAGTCCTTTATACAAGTAAAATTTCTCTGGAATAAGCTATCTGTTTATTGTAGCTCACAGTCTATTTTCATGTGTGATTATTTATAGCATATAAAGACTGAAATAACCTACATCTCAGGGTTCAAATTTATTCTGGAATGTGGAACTGAATTATTTATTTATTTAGTTTTGAGTCCCCTCGACGAGTTTCCCTCTGAATATGTATGATATTTAGCTTGCAGATGTAACAATGTCTTGAAAATTAATACGTATTTTTTCCAGTCATTACTCAGAGGCAGATTTCTGCGAAATGAAAGACCTGTTGAGGAGGAGAGACCACCTTCAATGGCTGCAGGTGAATTGGTTCAGTTAAGGCAAAGACACACTGTTTCTGGATTAAGGTAAGTATCTATATCAGGAATTTTTTCTTAATTTTTGTTCTCATTAGTGGATAATTTGGTCTTAGGGAGTAAAATATGATGGTGAGATCTTTTGTGCTTTTAGTATGATATGGGGATAATTATTCAAATCTCTTTTGTCTTAATACAACAGTGATAAATTCGTTATTAGTTTCTCTGTGTTTCTGGTCTACGATACCGCACTGAATTTTTTAAAAGGGTCAAGAAACTACAGATGGTTAATTTCAAATTAGATATGAATAGGAAGGATTTTTGACACTAGTATTTATTACAGTAATATTTGGTAATCTGATATTTTTCCTGATTTTAAGACATTAAATCTATGGCTGAACAAGACTGGGAAAGGTAAATAGGAGATTGTGACATCAGATTGTCTTTTATGGGAGTCCAGTGGGGATCTTATATCTTTCCATATATCTGCTAGTCTATTTTGGGATATCAGTAGGGTCTAATATCCTCCTACATATCTGATTGTCTGTTTTGTGAAGACCAATGAGATCTTATCCTTATTCTATGAAGAATTTTCAGCTAAGGTATTTTGGGGTCATCTGATAATGTTTTTATGCTCTCAATATTGCTAGACTATGGTAGGAATAAATATTAGTGAGAATAGTAAAATAAACAATTTATTACACATACCCTGAATTTATGATCCAACACTGTACTACTATTCTAGTTTATCACATTCACATTGCTAAATAAGATATCATATCACACACACACACACACACACACACACACATATATATATATATGTCTAATAGTTTTATAAGTGGCCAGAACATATATGAGAAAGTAAAGAACAAAACAACTTCCCGACTTTCCATTAAAGGTTTCTCCCTTGCATAATTACTTACTTTAGTGGACTCTTGTTATATTGTGGGATGAGCGCCGATTTAAATTCTGTAGACATCCCCTTCTTAAGGAAGGAAAAGAAAAAGAAAACAGAAAAATAGAGAACAAATTTTATTGTTTGAAATGTTTAGTTTTCCATATCGACAAAAAACAAATGTCACCTCCAATGAAAACTCTCATGTAACGTTATAATCAGCAGTTTTCTCTTTCAATTCCATGGACCAGATAAATGGTTTTAGCATTTAATGAGCAGCAGTTTTTTGAGTATCTCTGTTTATTTTGCGTCACCTCTGTGGTTTATTAAATTTGTAGTACTTTCCTTCTAAGCAAGTATATATTTAATCTAAGCTCTTTTAATAATGTATCTTTGTAATTGTTTATCAGTATATGTGCATTTTTAGGTTATGCATGTATGAGTTCGTTAGTGCGTGTTAAATGACACCATTACCCCTTATTTTTGTCAGGGAAGGGTTCCGCTCGAGGTTAGAAAATATTGTTCGCGGTCAAGTAAGCAACCATTCTGATACCCCATCTAACAATAATACCACTGGTTCTAGAAATGATCAGACTCATACAAATGCTACACAGGAGGTCCAACATGAAAATCATGAGCAGTCACAATCTAGGAGTCAGGAAATTGAGATCCATCACTTGTCGGATCATACTGGAAATTTGGAAAGCAATACAGCTGTTGAAAGCATTAATCGGCAAGAAACTTCTAATCAGGGAGAGGATTGGCAGGAACTAGTTACTGAAGATGTGAGAGGAAACTGGCAGCAGTCAACCTACGACGAGTTTAATGAATGGACAGCTGGCTCTGCAGAAGATATGGATGGAAATTGGCAGGAAAATCCAGTTAATGATTGGCCCCAGGAAGCGCCAGGAAATGAAGGTGGAGAAGAAGGTCATCCTCAAGAAACCCATGAGGTTTGGCATGAGGATGGCTCTCGGGAAGCCGTGGAGAATTGGTCAGAAGCACCTTCTGACTCCCGTAGGTCCCGGCGTTTCATTCCAGTTAGAAGAGTCAATAGATTTCACCCACCTGATGATGATAATGTGTACAGTATGGAGCTCAGGGAACTTTTAAGCCGGTATTAGATTTAGATTGTTTTTGAAGGCCTTCAGTTCTATGTTTGAGAAATTTAGGATTTTTGTTTACATACTTTCTTTAATGTGGTCTTTTGTCTGCTGTAGGAGAAGTGTTTCCAACCTTCTTCGTAGTGGTTTCCGTGAGAGTCTGGACCAATTAATTCAGTCATATGTGGAAAGGCAAGGCCGTTCTCCCATTGACTGGGACCTGCATAGAAACTTGCCCACTCCTGCTTCACCAGAGCAGGATCCGGAGCAACAGAGGGACGAGCAGAACGAGGATCAGCATGATGCTATTGGCAGACCTTCACTGGTGCTTCCATCTCCCCCAGTGCCCCCGCCACAGCCACTTTGGCACCAGGATTTGCATCATTCTAGTTGGCCTCGTCACAGCATGCATCGTTCAGAAATTGTGAGCCATCTTTTATTTACAATACTAGGCACTTTCAAATTGTAAATTGAAATTTGGTTGCTCTCGCCAGGTGTTCTTTCACAATTTTAGGCTAAGTACGATGTTACCTTTTATGATAATTTGAAGGAAGAAGGATTAACTGGAGTCCTATGCAAAAATGATTACGTCCATTGTTTTATATATATCATTTATAGGCACAATTCATCTTGCATATGGTACAGGATTAGTTTCAAGCTAGTTCTAGGTCATCAATCAATTGAGGTCATTCACATTGATAGAATTGGAATGGAAAATGACATTTTTAGTTACATTGGAGCAATTCTACTTTAATGGGTTGCCTCATCTGACGAAAATTCAAGATGTGCAAATCTGTTGCTTTGAGAAGTGGGATCTAGAAAATATGAAACATGCAACTGATAGAGGTGTTTGAGGCATTTAACTACTGATTTTATATTATTATCACCTTTGTTCTTTCATTCTGGACTAATCTATAATGCCAGTCCCGCTTTTATTTTGTAAGAATCTTGCTTTAGATTCTTCCTTCTTATTTAGTGCTGGGTTTAACGGCACTTGGACTGACATTTCTAGATTTTAGGAGATCAAAATCATCTTATTCTTGGGTGTTTTTTTTTGAAAATTCTTACCTTAAAAATTTTCTGACTATGTTGATGCCTCTACCTATTTCTATTTCCATTTTTAACTGAATTTGGTAGCTGATTTGGAGCAGGAATGGGAGATGATCAATGATCTCAGAGCAGACATGGCAAGGCTTCAGCAAGGTATGAGTCACATGCAGAGGATGTTGGAGGCATGCATGGACATGCAACTGGAGTTGCAACGCTCAGTCAGACAGGAGGTCTCTGCGGCTCTGAATCGGTCATCTGGTGGAGAAGGTTTCTGTACATTTTCAATAGAATAATCATTTTTGTTTTCTCACTACTTTTAAAAATTGTCTTAAGGAAATGTGAACATTATTATTTCAGGGGTGGCAGAGACATCAGAGGATGGATCTAAATGGGGTCATGTAAGGAAGGGAACTTGTTGCGTTTGTTGTGACAGTCAAATTGATTCTCTTTTGTATAGGTACGCCTGCTTTTACTAATTTTCACACACACACACACACACACACACACACACGTATATTTGTTTATTTTTGCGCGTGTTAATGCAAAAAGAAATTTACACACTGAGAGAAAGAAATGGTTATCACCTTTCCTTCCTTTTCTCTTCTAAATTTTTTTAAACAAGGGTGAAAAAGTGATCATCTTCTCAAGGATAACTACTATTTTTTTTTTTTTCCTTCCCATTTTTTCTCCGTGACTCCCGCCTCGATTGTTTTATGTATATATTTTTGTGTTGATTCCTTTCTTTTTCTGAAAAACTTGTGCAGATGCGGGCATATGTGCACTTGTTCAAAATGTGCAAATGAGTTGGTTCGTGGCGGAGGAAAGTGTCCGTTGTGCCGGGCACCGATCGTTGAGGTTATCCGAGCATACTCCATACTGTAAAAAGAAAAGCTCAAAGAAAGAAGTATAAATAACGGAAAAGAATGGGCGATGAGATCCACGGCGAGCCATTTTCAGTCTCAAATCTCTCTGAAGCTCCTCAGGCTCTCCTATGTAGAGTGTTTAGTTCCCCTTTTCTTTTTTTATTTACTTTTTTTTTCTTCGATTATATGTGGAATGCTTGTATAATTGGAATAACAAAATGCCACTTTTTTATTCTTCATTCTTGCGTAAATAAAATGTCCCCTGAAAATTCTTTTGTTTTTTCTGCTCAGTCCTTGCTCATGATAACTCCTCAACTTATTCTAAAGTTGGTACTTAAATTCTGTATTAAAGTAACAAAGTTGATATTGTCTTGGATACTTTTCCATGTGAGTTATTGATCAAAATATTCCAATTGGATTTTAAAGAGAAAAAAAAAAAATAAAAAAAAAAAAGATTGTTTTTTCGGTAATTAAATCTTGAAGGTTAACCGGTGTTGTCGATATGCAAGGTTTTAATTTGACTTGCAATAATTAATTTATGACCTAATACATGACTTTTGACAAGTGTAACTGATGTCAAATCATTTTTTGTTTTGTTTTGTTTTGCACTCATCTTAGTTATCTATGGATTAGGAATCAGAAATGTAGCGTTACGCAACATAAGACTACGTACATCACTTATAAATCAACAATGTAATATTATGCAATGAAGGATTGCTTAAGCGATATAAAATTATTGTATTTGCTGCACATGACATAATCCTATGGCACAAGAGAGGATTCGGGTTCACACTAGAAACTTGGTTATTTTTCTCCCTTCTCCAACTCAATCTATCTCTCGGTAATAGTTCAGGAAATGGGAGAGTCCTCGAGTAGATGCTGGTTACCAATTAATATGAGTTTCAATCCCCTCTGCAAGAGGGGATTCTATGCACCTGTCTTGTATTGCTAGTGCAACCGTTACATTTAAAAATTTAATATATGAAATAACAATGTAACGTAATTATTGTATAAGAAATGTATGAGCATAAGACAAACATAGAAGATCTGGTTCCAACTAATATAAACGTGTTTAGTAAGACATTCCAACTACTAATTGATGTTGATCTTATACACCCACCTACAAGTCTTTCAACATTTAAGCTTATACACCTACTAGTCTTTCAAACATTTAAGGTTTTGTACCCCTACAACCATATGAATGATATTATTTATTGTATTGTATTTCAGCACCACACGCATGTTAGGAATTATGTTTCAAATTTTCATTATTATTATTACTTTCTATTTTAGAGTGTATTTTTTATGGTAATTTCTTATAAAGACATGAATTGGGTTCTAAGAAATTATAATACTTGTCTACAAAGGAATTGGGTATGTGATTCTATAAATAGACACTTAGGCTATTGTCGAGAGTTATGAGTTGAGAGAGATGTAGTCTCATGAGGGAGTACGTTGATAGTAGGAGTGAGTTACGGGTTTGGTAGAGTGAACACTGATGGCGAGAGGGAGTCTTGTGGAGTACACGGAGAATTCGGTCAAAAATTTGTGTGCATGGTCCGGTGTTGAAATTCTCTACTATTGTAATATCTCTACATATATAGTGATTCTCTTCTCATTCGTGGATGTAACCCTGATTTTGGGTGAATCACGTATATATCTTGTGTTATGGTTTGAATTGTTGTTTTATTTCTTTCTTTTGCTTCCGTTGTTCCCCAACAACATAAACACAAACACACACACACACACATATTATTGAGTTTAAGATGTGTTGGATCACCTAAGAAAGAGGCTTATTTGAAAAGAAAAGAGAACTTAAAAGTTTTTATGAAAAAAAATGACATATTATTGAGTTTAAGATGCGCTAGATCACCTAAGAAAGAGGCTTATTTGAAAAGAAAAGAGAACTTAAAAGTTTTTCTGAAAAAAAAATGATTCTGTTTTGAGAAACATTTTGGCTACATTTTTTTTTTTTAAATTATTATTATTATTATTATTTATCACCTTGGATTCTCATGTTCCATATTATATATATAGAAATGTTCACTTGCTCCTTAGAAATGTGCACACCTCTTAAAATATATACATGCGCGCGCACACATACAGAGGAATGGATTTTGGCAGACTGGGTTGATATATATATATATATATATATATATATATATATATATATATATTTTATCCTTGCAAATTAGGGGGATAAAAACTTAAACATAGATATACCTGCTCGAAAAATTGAACAATCTATCGACTAGGCCACTAAGAGGCTGAACTTGAAACCATAGCTCTCGAGCTAAAACGATGGGTAGGGTTGTCTTGTCTGACTAAACCAGTCACAACCTCATTTGGGCTTCTTCTTAGCCTGGACCTTCCAAAGCCCAAGAAAATGAAATGTGATCAATTGCCAAGTGAGAAGGGCTTTTTTTCATTTTTTATGGTTCCATAAGCTTTGAACAATAAAATATACTACTGTTATATATAGATGATGATAGTCAATAAAGTCTTTAGGTGGTCAATAGCAATTAACATATGATATCAAATATAATAATATAACGTAATTTTTACTTAGGATTTTTCTTACATACTATATCAATCACTATCAATTATAAAAGTTTAAGACGCTAGAAAGGGTGTAAGAAAATTTCATAAATTTACCTAGTGATAATTAAAGTCTTCTTAATAATTCTCATATAGAGCATAAAAATTCCAAATTATTTCAATAATAGAGAAATAGAAAAGCAAGAGCACCTAAAAATTTTGACTTCTATCATAATTAAGTAATCTCTCATATATTATATTCCTTCCACACAACTCATTTTCGTTTCAATTGATTTTTTTTTTTCAATGCATGCATTATATGCATATTTGCATTGCCTTCAATGCCTTTGAATGAGTGCAATTTGTTCATAGAATGACATTTTCAGATCTAGAGAAGACCTTGTGGTCAAATATAGGACCACAAAAGTTGTAAGCAAGACCAGCCAGTTTGATAACAACAAAAAAAGGGTCAGATTTGGTGCTTCAAGATTTCAAAGTCTGATATGTTCATTTCACATGAATAATTCCTTCATAATTTAACATTGAATAAGGTTTTGAACTAAACATTGTATGAAATGAAGTTAAGGTTAGCATCAATCAATCACTACGATTCTTCAATGCATTTGACTAATTCTGAATCTTGTTTAATCAAAGTTTTTCCATCTGTTGACAGAACTTCTCTCACAAAACTTTTAGTGTTTCTACATGTGTGTGTGTGTATATATATATATATATTTTAAACCTGATTAGTCAACTATTAAAATCTTCATATTCTTTAAGAGGAGGTGAGGAGATCGGGTCCGGTCGAAAAGCGTGTGCGACCGGGTATGTGAGGAAACTGATAATTTTGACGTCACATTTATACATGTTCAACTAGTTCATGTATGACCAAAGATCATGTAACGTATTAGTACTTTAGCCTTCCAAAATAGAAGGTCTTGGGTATGGGTGGCCACGGATCGGATCAGATATCAATCTTAATCCGATCGGCTCCCAATGGATTGAAAAAAAATTAATCCGCCATCGATCTGTGAAACAATGGATCGAATCAGTAGAACGATGGATCGGATCTGTGGATTAGGATTTTTTTCTAAATTGTCAAATTTATTTATTTATTAACCATTGCCCAATTGATAAAATTTCAATTTATCAACATTAGTTCATATATTTAAATAATCATGAACTAATACATTCTTTGAGTTCATTAAATGGTGATTAACTAATTAAATTAATTAATACATTCTTTGAATATATATATATATATATATATATATATATATATATATATATATTTCGCGGATCAGATTGGATCCCAATTCATGAATTATGAATTCAATTATTTTGAATTCGCCACCGATTCGTGAGTGTAGCAATTTGATCCAATCCGATCGGATTCATAAATTATTTGCCCACCCCTAATCGCGAGTGTATTATTATTTTTTTTCAATAACAAAAAAATAATAAAAAAATAAAAAATAAATAAAAAATAGTTGATGTATGAGTTCAACTAGTTTTTACGAGCTCTATTTTAAGTTTGGACAATTTATTAGATCCTTATTTTTAGGATAAATTACTCTCAAGCCCTTTTAACTTTTCACATTCAGATTAAAATTTGGTGTAAACTAGGGTCAGTCTCCCCTGAAGCTTGGAGAAGTTACAAGTTACAACTGGTTTGTTCATTAGTATGTTTTTAGTTACATCTGAACAAATAATTTATGCAATGCTAAAATTATCCTTCAATGAATCATTGATGTTATATGTTTACCCTCAACATTTAATTTATAAGAACTTAAATTATATTTATAACACACATTTTTTAGTTTATAAGAATTTAAATTACATTTATAAGACACATTATTTACATTGATAAGGGTATCAGAAAATTTCAACCGAATCCATTTCAAAATAAAAAATTATAACTCAACCTAGAAAATAGAGGAAGGAAATCACCCATTTAGAATTGCAGAATATAATAATCTCACTGATTTTGTAAAGCATTTTCACTAATTTATCTTATTTTTAATGACATCATACTAAATTATAAGTTTGTAACATCTTTTTTCTATAAAATTACCACTCACACCTCTCTTCTAGGCTCCACACTTTGTGATTGTTGATTAAAAATGAAACTTTTATAAACATGCTAAATGTGAATGGTTAAGATACATTACCATTAAAAATATCTAGGTGCAACTTTAAATACATTCTTTGTGACGTGAATGGAAACTCGAATTAGTTTAACTCAAAACTATTTTTTTTTTTTTTTTTTTTTTTTTAAGATTTAATTTTTATACATTAAAATGGTTTAGTGACATAATAGGTACTGTGATTGAGGTATTTTTATTCAAAGATTCAATCTTTACTCATTAAAATACTCTTTGGGACGTCGAAAGGAATTCGAATTAACTCAAAACTCTCATTTTCTTTAAAAAATTCAACCTTTATACATTAAAAAGGTCTAGTGACATAATAAGTACCTTCATTGAGATAATTTCATTCAAAGATTCAATCTTTACTCGTTAAAACATTCTTCGTAACGTCAAAAGGAACTCGAATAAGTTTAACTCAAAACTCTCATTTTCTTTTAAGGATTTAATTTTTATACATTAAAATGGTCTAGTGACATAATAGGTACCTTGATTGAGGTATTTTCATTCAAAGATTCAATCTTTACTCATTAAAACACCATTCGAGAAGTTAAAGAAAACTCGAATAATTTTAACTGAAAACTCTCATTTTCTTTCAAAAATTCAATCTTCATACATTAAAAAGGTCTAGTGTTTTTTTATTTTATTTTAGAAAACACTAGTATTCTAAATATTACTATTAAACTTTTTAAAATCCTCTAATACTTCACAACCACCAATGAATGCTCTATAATCCACTCTTCGCATGTGCCAAGCAGAGTTTTCCTCGTCGTTTGTTAACAAAGGCATAGCATGATAAATGAAATGGATCTCTGGTCAGCCTTGCCAAACATAAGCAAGTCATCTGCCATAAATGTACCAATTTCACCTTTTTCATACCTCCATGACAATTTCACTTTGGTAAAGGAAATCAAATTTTTAGTGGAATAGATGCAACACGTTATGTCGTTGAAAGGCGAAAAAGTAAGTACCACTAAACTGTAATCCTTTGGTCAACATGTTTTTTTTTTTTTTTTTTTTTGTTATTTTGATTGTGATTTTGAAAGCCTTTCTAATCTCCATTAATGATTGTTGGTTTTAGAAATTATGATCATGACTTTAGCATTATATGCATATAATTTTTATTATTCTTATTTTTTTGTTTTTCCACAGGATAGGTTTTGCTTTTTGTCGTCGTCATCGTCGAATGAACTTGTTTTCCCCGCCCCTTGTAATTTTGTAAATTCTTTTTGTTTTCTTATGCATGCACATGAATTACACACAAATAGTAATATGCATAAACTAAACATTTTTTACTGCAAAAAAAATAAAAAAATAAAAAATAATAAAATAATAAAATATAGCCAAATCATGCATGGAAAAAATACATGGCCAATTTTAATTTTTTATTTTTTTTAAAAAATGAAATTGCTTGGTGATTCAATATTCAGATCTTGTGGGGACACAAATAGCTGACTTTGGGGTCGAAATGAGCAGAATTATTGGACCAATTAGCCATGATATTTCTCTGAATACTATTCAGAATTGATTTATTCAGGTCAAGTCTTCTAAGCATATATGAGAGTTTTCTAGAGAAGTCCACCATGTTGGCAATTCAAGCTACTCATCTGCGAATGATAATTATTTTACTAATTTCACTTTTTCACTTTTCCACTTTTCCACTGATAATATTAACTTTGACAAAGCAAAACCAATTCTTTATATAGTGGAGTTACAACACGTTTTTAGTTAGTTTGATTAAAATATGCATATAATAACCTTTTTTGACTGCAAAAGAAAAAAGAAAAATCTAAATCATGCATGGAAAAAATTAATATATGACCATTTTTTTTTTATTACTCCGTATGAAATTGCTTGGTCATTCACTCGAATCTTGTAGGGACACAAATAGCTGACTTTCGTGTGAATAATTATAAGACAGATATATTCCAATTAGAGATTTTTTTTTTTTTTTTTTTCACATTATAGGACATATACTAGCTGCGTTTTCTCTGAAAGTGACTCAAGGGTAAATGCACCACATTGGTCCATATGCTCACTTTTGTCTAGGGTTGTTTTGTTTTTGTTTTTGTTTTTGTTTTTTTTTTTTTTTTTGTATAGTTTTACCCTTATGAGAATGCCTTATACATTGAGAATCAAGAGATTTAGCATTCACTACCCTTCACAAAGAAAAACAAAGTAACAAGAATGTAGCTTGAAAAGCAAAAAAAAAAGATGCTCTTATTATATACTATTCTTCTCAAAGTATAAGTTCAGTTTTAAGAAATACATGACCTCCCATTTGATCATTTTTATTTTATAAGCTGCTAATATAGGTTAAATTTGAAGAAAAATATGACCTCCCATTTGATCATATTTACTTCTATAAGCTTCTACAATAGTCAAAACAAATAGATTTTTACATGATTCTAATATAATCTATGTTTCTCCTTCAAGTGATCAATTTCCTAGACTCCAAGAAATTCTTGCTCTTGGGTTCACAAGATGAAACATATTCAAGAAAAGTGGCGAAGTCTGTGTCCATGTAACGCCTCGGATTGTCTTCGTTAATGAGCTTTGGCGATGGACGAATCATGCTGTCAAAGGGCAGACTGTGCAATGAAGCAACTGAGATTCGCGACTTTGAAGAATTCACTAGAACCCTATGTAGCACACTCTTGTATCTGCCATTGCTAAATATCTGTCAAATTAACAAGCAACCCCAAAGATTAATTAAACACATTGAACCATATCTGTCATAATTAATAAATATTGTATGAAATGAAGTGTTCTTGTATTTATGGTAGTTAGGTTTTGTGTGTGGGTGTGTCATTTGAAGAGAAATTTCATAAATTAGTTGCAATTGATAAATTTAATTAACTAACCTCAAGATGGTCACCAACATTGACAACAAATGAGTTTGGAATCGGCTCGACTGTTACCCATCTCCCTTGATGCTGTATCTGAAGGCCCTTGACTTCATCTTGAAGAAGAAGTGTGAGCAAGCCATAGTCTGAGTGAGGTGGCATGCCAAGTGTTAGGTCTGGTTCTGGACATGAAGGGTAGCAATTCACCACCATGAGTTGGCTACCATCTTCAAATTCTCTCAAATTCTCGCTCTCTCCAATGGTCTCCACCAATCCCAGGCTCTCCAGGATCGCCTCCATTAGCATTAGGTACAAGAATTTAGTTTGCTTCGAGTAGTTTGTCGCGGCCTCCCTGTTAATATCAATCAAAGTAAGAAAAATTAGGATCGAACTCGAATACTCCCAATGGAGGAGGGAGCGAGAGAGTCTCGTGTACTGGACTAATATTTTTACTTACACTAATTTATATTGATATATATATAATATATATCCATATGCATGCATGTGGTCAACTATTTATTTATTTATTTATTTTTAATAGTTCACCTTAAGTCCACAGGAGAAGAAGGCCAATAGGGAAGAACATCTGATAAGGGCTGGCAGCTGAGCTTCAAGAAGTCTCTCCAACAAAACACACCATCTTTGTTTTGATTGAAGCTTGTTCCATACCGGACCGGTGACCGCATATCCGATGACATGTACTTTTCTCTCTCATCAAAGGGGAGCTCAAAAAATTTCTTACCTACATCTATCATGCTGCTTATAACATCTGTTGCCATGCCATGGTTTATCAACTGCACATATCAATCCAACAAAAAAAGGTTAATTAAATATTCATTTAGCTAGGTTTTGACATTTTCATTCATTACATTAATTATACATAAAAATATACATATATACGCTTATATAATAAAATAACAGGAAGTAGCCCTCAAAACTAGTTCAAGTATGCATAATATTGCATGCCTATATTAATATAATGCTCTTAAATTAAGAAGCATAAAATTAAGGTCAACCCCCACCTGAAAAAAACCATAGTCTTGGCAAGCTTTTGCAATGGAGTCAAGAACTTGGGACCTGTTGGAACCTTGCAACTGAGCGAAATCGATGACAGGTAGCTTGAGATTAGGGTTTGCAGCATTGTGATCATCCTTTCTTGAATAGGGTTGTTCCGAAACCGGCAATATGTATTTTGTTGGAACTTTTTTAATCCCCCTCTCACATAGATGTTTCACTCCTTTCTGGTATAGTTGCTCATCTTCTTTGGTGTTTTCATTCACTGCCAAACTCATTGAAGGAGACATGGATACAAACTAGTAGTATTACTATATATATATATGTATATTGAGATATATATATATATATATATAGAGAGAGAGAGAGAGAGAGAGAGAGAGATTAGAGAGAGAATAGGGGTGATGAAACATATGAGAGGAGGTGGTGTATATATAGGAGAAAAACAATGGGAGTAGCAGTGACAAGTTTTTGTAAAACAGGGGTAGATTCATAATGGACTGCTTCCACCAATTCATTCCTACAGCATTCAAAACCATTGACTTGGTATAGTCTCAGTCAGACAATTACAAAGCGCTGCTGTGAAGAAGATTGTACCTATGGCCCCATTTTTCTAGACTTTTTCAAATGTTATGGACCTTCAATTCTCTCTCTCTCTCTCTCTCACTCATGTAATTATAATTTTACTAAGACTTGTACCCTTCTAGGAGATGGCAAAATTTAACAAAACTAGGGAGTGTCCATTGACTAGGTTTAAAAGGACAGATTTTATGGATGACTTGTAAGACTAGGTTAGGGTTACTATGGCTTCCTTATAATAAAATTTGAAAAATGATAAAGAGTCCAGACTGTGGTAATAACGTCGTTCTTCACTCACATAAATTTAGTTGGATTAATTTGAGAATTGAACTTCTATCACAACTCCCATATTTTACTCATGAATTTTTAATCGTGGCATAAGCATGATTACTTAATTATCATAGTACCCCTGTCTGATGCCTCATAATTTTGGAACATGGGTTGATCAAGTTCGCGCATAAAATCAAAAAAATATCAAAACAATTAAAATATTTAACAAGCACATATTATAAAATGAAATAAAAAATAAAATAATAGCTGTAGCAAATTAATAAATAACGAACTTATAAGGGTGATGCATGAATATGGTGTAGATGACTGTGTATAGGGCCATCTATATATAGTTGACCTTTAATTGTAGGCGTCACTTGGCTCCTGTGCTGATGATGCTAGTGATTTGAGCCAATTACTTGCACGTTGTTGAACTGTTTTATATAAACAAAACCTCAAAGCCCCAAATTGATATATTTTTATATATTTTATCATATTACTGGCCTCAACATATATATATATATATATATATATATATATATTATATTATATTATATAGACTTATGTATATGTTATATTATATTATATAGACTTATGTATATGTGGATAAGTTTTACTTGTAGATATAAACTTTTTAAAACACTGGAAGACATTGCTTCCAGTGACCTAGGTTATTGAGGGAGATATCCTTAGATTTTGTACTATGAACTTGTAAGGGTTTGCCATTAAGTCACTCAACAAAATAAGAATTTGTTTTTTCCACACAAGTATAGGAGCAGAGCCACAAGTATACTATGTAATTAAAGTTAGGAAATTTTATACATTAATTATAAAAATTCTTAAATTTGAGCTTTTAAAAATATAGTTAAAAAGAGTAGAAGTTGAAAAATTACTAAGTTTCAAAGAGATTTATTTTCAACTTATTTTGAGAAAATGAGGGGCCAATTAAATTTTTTAATGAATTTTAGGGGAAAAACAAACAAAGTAATTAATATTTAGGGATATAAATAAAAATTTTAAGAAAATTTGGGGGGCCATGGCCATTGCTGTCCCACCCCTAGCTCCACACCCGCACAAATACCATGTCTTAATTGTCATCAACAATTATATTTTGTTACATAATTAAAATTGTATCCTATTAGTTAATGTGATTATTTATTTAGCCGGTGATCATGTTATCAATATTGGGCAGATATTATATATATATATATATATATATATATATATTTTTTTTGAACGTTTTGGAAACGTTGAATTGTGGAAGTCTCTCAATCTAACGACTATGAAGAGTTACTTTTTTTTTATTTACCGAAAAAAAAAAAAAAGAGTTACTTTTCAACCAAAATGTGGGTAAACGGTATTGAATCGTTGTGCCCGTTAAGCACGGGCTCGCCACCTGTGGCCCGCCTTTTCTCTCTCCTCTTTTAAGTCGAAGTCCCCCCAGAAACTGATTGTTACAGTTTTATATATATATATATATGTGGATAAAGTGCACTAAACCACGCTTAAACTTTCTTCTCATTCTTAATAAACTATGAAAAAGACACTTAGTTCCTTAAACTATCTAAATTGTTATAAATGTTAAGTTACGATTAGAAATTTAATAGAATATCTGGCACGTGAATGGCAAAATTTTTTAAAAGACAGAATTAGCCTTATGGCATTCAATAGATAAAATATGATATATATATATATATATATACACACACACACACATTTGTGTGTATGTACACGCCATTTTCTCACTGGTCATCTTCTTTCCCTCAACCCAGCCCTCCATCTTCAAACCCTCTTCCAGTTGCTGGGACACATTCACAAAGAACTATTTTATCTGTTATAGTCATGAACGAAATAAAAAAAATAGATGAAAATCTCAATTTTGTTCGACACATTATTCACGGTGGGTTAAAAAAAATTTCCACTTCCAATTTTGTCAATTGGGTGATACATGAAACATGTACTTCAATTTGGAAACTACCTTTTTCTTACTGGAACTTTTTCTTTCACAAACACGACGACACTCGTAGCTCTCTCTCTACATAAAACATATATATATATACACACAATGTGAGGACGAAGAGTAAAGCACGATGAGAGAAAAAAATGAACAGAAATCCCACAAACCCAGATCTTTAAAGATTCAATTTCATCGTAATTTGAACAAATTCAGCAAATCGGATGGTCAAATTACAATGGGTTCTTCGCAGTAAATTGTCCCGATTGTAACGGAGGATTCGTTCGAATCTTTACTGCTAGAGCGCGCCGGCGATGGATATTCACGGTCTCCGCCGGCGTCCCCGATGATGATTGCTTTGGCAATGGACGTGGTTGTGCAAATATCACGGGGCTACCATGTTTCTCACGAGCGTGGATGTCGTCGTCAGATTGTAGGTAATAGTTTAGGATTTCGATGACCGGAAATGAACTGTCTTTCCTCATGTCACCGGAGATGGTGGTTTTGTCCACTGTTTATGGTGTCCACCGTCGGATAACTTAAAAAAAAAAACAGAGGGGAGAGAGAGAGAGAGAGGAGAGAGAAGAGATGACCTAAAAAAAGAAAAAAAAAAAATCAAATAGTTAAACAATATTGATAACATTGATGTGCTGTCACTTTTTTATTGGACAATGAAATTGTTTTGTCACGTGGCAACTGAAGTTAGCTGAACTAATATGAGGGTGAAAAAGTAATTTACTTTTTCTGTTAACGGCTTATTAACGTTTTATACTCTGGTGCAACAAAATAATAGTTAAGGGGGTTTTACTTATTTCAGGAGTTTTTTTTGCAATCCCGTCATTAGTTTAGGAGGTTTAGTGCACTTTACCACATATATATAATAATAGTTAAACTAATATGAGGGTGAAAAAGTAATATATTTTTTCTGTTAACGGCTTATTGACGTTTTATACTCTGGTGCAACAAAATAATAGTTAAGGGGGGTTTTACTTATTTCAGGAGTTTTTTTTTGCAATCCCGTCATTAGTTTAGGAGGTTTAGAGCACTTTACCATATATATATATATATATATATATATATATATATATCTCTGGTTGAAAATATAAATATAGCGAGGAACCAAGCTAGGGTTTTTTAGTTAGGAATTTAGGATTGGAGAGTGGTGGGGGATGCCAAGCTGTTCCACAGTGTCTGGCTTGTGAGAACCATTTGTCCTTTCTTCTTCATTCATTGCATGGTCTCTGAATCCACAAAATCAGCTACCACAGAACATTGTATTGGATATTTTTTAAGTCACCTCTCACTTGTCATCTCTGTCTTGTCCGTGATTCGTTGTGTTTATACGTGAATTCAATCTCTATTATGCATTATACAAACAATGTGGGGGCACATATCTCTCACACACATGTGTGTGCATATATACATATATAATGCGTTTAATTGTAACAAGTCATGAAGAATTTGGTAAGCAAAATGGTGGGTGGTAGTTGTAATATATAGCATTGGCTTGGTGATAGTATTTAAAATATAGTACCTATCATACGAAATTAGTTTGGAGGTCTTTGACATTTTTATGGTTTTGAAATTTTATGGTTTTGACATTTTTTTTTGTTTTTTGGACGTTTAATTAGTTTGGCACAACTTTATTGAATATTCGTAAACATGTACAAAAATTGTTGACCGAGAAGTTGGAATTGTTCCCTTGGTCAATTTGTGAATTTTTTTCATTTCTTCAACAATTCGAAACATTTTTAGTACAACAAACGTTTTTTTGCACGATCATTCTCATATATAATCACATCATAAGTGTGAGTACAAGATCTGTCTCATACCATACAACACAGTGCTGTTACAACATTGGATCCGGCCTTCTCTTTGAGTTGAAAGCGATACTACCAAGGTCAAAGTCTGATGGCCGGTCAATAGCGTTCACTTTATTTTGGGCACTGTATGCTGAAACTTCATCTTAATTTCCAGTTCATGCAAAATAGTTGCATGGTTCATGATTGGACTGTTACCTACTACATAATTAGCGTAATGCTGTGCAAAAGACTTTCATTTTTATAATTTGGTAGTTATCTCGTTGACAGAATTTTAATAATGCTATATAATATATGTATTTATATTACTAGTAATATAGTATCTCCGTCCCATAATAATTGTCAATTTGAAAAACTTTGACTCACTACTATCTTTTATTTTTGAATCATTTGATGTTATTTTTAGTCATATTCCTTTAATATACTTATATACTACATATATCCCATACTAAAGGTTTTTTCGATAATTTTGATTTATAAAAATTGTGAGGCAAAATTTTTGGAGTTGACAATTAATATGGGACGGAAGAAATATGTATATATATATATATATGCAACAGAACACATGACAAAATGCAGAGTCAATGGTTTCTAGTCCTGTGGCTGGGGTTGGAGCTGCCGAAGCAATATGGCATTCTTTGATTTGTAATTGAGGTGACACTGGTTGATCCCCACCAAGGTCTAAGGCAGCTATAAATGTCATAAATATACTTACATGTATGTATAGACATACACACAAAACAGAGAGTTTAATAATCTTTTCATTGTTCATTACAATAAAAACAACCAGGTATCGACCAAATGTTATAATAATTGATTTAGTTGATAGATGACAGGTGAAGTTCAATTAATTGTTGCCTCTTCATTTATTTACAATGAAGTCCCACGTAGGAGCAGCTGCAGCGGGTCCTTCAAAGCCTATTTTTCGCCAGCTGAAGGATTTTTGGACGTGCATCGATATAGTCAAAATTGGTAGGACCTAATTTTACTTGTGAGCCGGCTTGCAATCGCTGAAATATTATTTTTTTGCGTCAAAACGGTGCCGTTTTCGCTGCACCTGTTTTGTCTTATTCCATTGCCCCTAGAAAAAACTTTAAAATAGGTTATTTTGAGCTTTTTTTTTTTTAAAATTAAAAAAATAAAATTCTTTAAATAAAAAATATAGTGTTTAGGCACCGTTTGTCAAAAATAAATTTTGTTTGGGCCAAAAATAAATTAAAAAACTTTTTTTTTTTTTTTGTTATTTCCCCTTAATTTTAATTTTAATTTTTTTTAAAATTTTAAATGTGTACCACAAATAATGCATTTGGCCATTAAGACACTGTTTGGTTGACACAAATAGTGCCTTAACGGCTATAATTTTTTTAAAAATATATATAATTTTTTTTTTTTTAACTTTTTGTAAAAAAAATAGTTAAAATTACAAATTCATCTACTTATTCTCATAGGATTTTGTAATACTTATTTTCTTATTCCAATTCATTATTTTTAATCTTAAAAACCATTACATTTAAATCGTTAAAAATATAACCATTTAGGAAAAGTTAAAATATATATATATATATATATATATATATATATATATCAATTTTAATTTATTATTATTATTATTATTTTTTTAGAGTAAAAATTCAGAGAGTCTGATGAAGTGCATGTTTCTGGAGAGCGAAGACGGCTGACGTAATTCTTGAAATTACTGACGTGGCTCTCAGACTAGTTGATGTGGCATTTTTAGAGACCAAAATTTGGAGAGGTTGATGCAGATAGCCTAACATGAGTTGAGAAACTCAGACAACTCAATAATATATCCACCCAACCTCCATAAATATATATATATATATATTTCCTTTGTTTTGTTTCATTTGCCTGTTTGTGACATCATTAGTACAGTGCTTGTACGGTTTTTGATCAATATATAAACAGGGAGGTGATATTGGCCTTTCACAAACTTTACTTTCTCTAGAATTTCAACGCCTTAATTTAGTAAACAATATGACTAACCAGTGGCATAGTCAAAAATTTTCTTCAGTGGAGCAATATTTAATAGCAATTATATATATATATATATATATATATATATATAACAATCATATTCAATGAATCAAGAATAAGATATGAAAAAGAAAAGAATAGAGTTACCTAATTGTCCTAATATATCACATATGTAAAAAAAATAAAAAATAAAAACCATGATAACCAAATCTAACCTTATAAGTTATAACTAGATAATTCAATCCATCAAAAAAATTGATAGAGTTGAATCTGTGATTTCATTAATTTGGGCTGCAAATAAAAAAAAAAAAAATTTTAAGTTTTATTTGTGGAATAATAATTAATAACACAATTACATAAACTAAAATTTGAAAGAACAACAAGTCCTAAAATAATTTTGATAGTAATAACTAATAATTTTTCTAACTAAAATTATAATATCAAATAATAATTGTAAAATTTAGATTATAAAAAAAATATATCAGATTACTTGTCTGCCGCTGCATTGAGTCTTTGTTTGGTAACTCCGCTTGGATTGTGGAAAATGTTTGTAAACTGATGATGTAATAGAAACAATTTATTTCTTTGTGATAAAGTCCAAAGTATAATAGAATATCTTGATGATTTTTTTTTTTTTTTTTTAAAAGTGAAAAAGAATATAATATTTTGGGAAAGTGAAAAAAATATCATATTTTCTGAAAAAGTAATAATTGATAGATATCCGTGAATTAGTTGTTGGTTATATATATATATATATATAGTATATATACAATTTTTAGAGGCTTTTGGTTATATATATATATATATGGTATATATACCTCTATTGTCAAATTTTAGAGGGGACAATTATACTAATATAAAAATCTTTCTATATAAAATTTTAAAAAATTAAAAATTCAGTAGTGGCAATTGTCCCCACTTGTCCTTATGTGGCTACGCCACTGTGACTAACCTTTCCTATTTTGTGCTCCAATCTTTCATTTTATCTTACAACTCTATTTGAAGAATTCAGTGAACTCTTCAATATGAAGATACACACGCGCACGCGCGTATATAAAAATATAAAAGTCAAAACAAATAATGAAACTCTTTCTTTCAATTTGAAAACCATGACCTTGCAAATCTATAAACCCACAAATTATATGAACTGAATGGTTGATTATCATCGCCATCAGAGTAGTAAATTTTAAGGACGGTAATTTATGCACTGTTATTATTATTATTATTATTTTTATTTATGTTATTGTTGGGTGTGAATTTCAAATCTTGATTCAACCCCGAGTTATTAATTAATTATTATTATTATTATTATTTAGTTAAAAGATAAGCTTTTAATTAAAATTTTCCAACCGCTTGTAATGGGTCTTTTTATGTTTTTATGTATTTATATATGTACATATATGTATATTTTTATAAAAAAGAGTTATAAGTTTTAGTTCAATTACTCAATTCAGTACTTAATTCTAAATGTATTCAATACTTAATTAATTAAATGCGTTTGACAACGCACTTTGAATCACTTAAAATGGGATAAAATTTTAAGTATATCACTAAATGTTGAACGCCTAAAAATTAAAATATATTTCCAAAATATATATTTTTAATTACTACTTAAAAATTTCAATACATAAAATTCAGCTCTTAAAATTTTTACTATTTTATTTTTAATTTTATTAAACAACAGATAAAGGAAGGACCGATAACTAAGTCATTTCGTTTATTAAAATAATGAGTTGGATTACTACAGAAAGTCTATTTAGAGCCAATATTAAAATATATGTTACAACGAGGATGCCCTTACAGTGAATTTGCATTCTCATTTATTAAATTCATTGAACCGCGATATCTCAACTTTTCAAGGTTATTTGCTATCATAAAAAATAAATAAAGAAGAGAAGCATAATGATGATATGTTGGGACTTGGAGCTCTTTAACAATAATAATAATTATAATAATAGTAATAATAATAATTTGGGTTAGATGCTCGGACATCTGTTTAGGTTTATTTTTATTATTCATAAGTGAAAAAAAAATGTTTAAACTTTCCCTCAAATTTGATTAACTTTGTCTTGATATTCCCTTCCATTAGTTGATACTTAAAAAAGTCAAAAGTCAAAAGTCAACTAAATCGAAAATTCGAAAAACAACGACTACTATTTCCAATCTAGTTTGGTTCCTGATTTCTTCTTTAAGTCAATCCAATAAAATTATTATGAAATTAATTAATATTATGAATATATATATTTTTAAATCAATCAAATGAAATTGATTTTGAGTCATGATACACAATTTAGTTGATTAAACCAACAATATAAATCGACTATAATATGATTACTTGATATATTTTATATAATGCTTATAATATGATGTCAAAATTTTTCCTTATTTATTTCTTCTTTTTTCATTTTCTTCTGTTTTCCTTTATTTTATGAATTGAATTGATTGAAAACACTAAAACATTAGTCAGCATATAATTAGCTTTACCAATCATATGCCTCAATTAAACATCCAACAATATGTTAGTATAATTTCATAATATATTTAATATATGCCTCAATTAAACATAAAAGTCAATAAAAAATGAAATAAAAAAAGTTTAGGTCGATGTCATTTATGGCCTAGTTAGTCTCAAACTGATTTATGCCTCGTACATCTCATCTTCACTAGTCAATGGTAGTTTTGATATTATATTTTTTTAATTAATTGACTTTTGACTTTTTAAATGATCAATTAACAAAAAGGGGTATCAGGACAAAGTTAACCAAACATAGGAGAGGTGGAGGTGTCAGAGCATTTAACCCTTTTTTTTTTTTTTTTTTTTTTTTTTTTTTTTTTTCAAAAAAAAAATGTGTGGATGTGTTATTTGACAAAAAAAAAAAAGAAGAAAAACACACACACATGTATATATATATATATATATATATATATATATATATATAACCAAAAATATACGCACAATTCGTAATGAAAACTCTTGCACGGAGGAAAAAAAAAAAAATCAAAGGAAAAGAAAGAAAGAAATTAAATTTTACTTTTATAAAATGGTTTACTTTTTAATAAACCATTGCTTACATCACTATTACTAAAAAATTATCATGTGCAAGAATTGTATTGTATATATATATATTTTTCCTTTAAAAAAAACATGTCATGCAATATAAAGAGTGCAAACATTTAAGTAATAATTATCCTTAAGTCCAATAAAAAAATATTGCTTATAAGTCACCTTATTTACCCAGAATTTCAATGTTAATCAAGGTTTTTCTTTATATTTCATTCAATATGTAACCAACCAATTACATATAAATGCCTACACACTAACAACATTTAGTAATATTTAACATAAATAAAAACTCCCACTAACACACAATTAACACACCGTATTAAAGGAATTATAACCTTCAAAGAAACAACATCACATTTAATTAATGTGAAATTTTAATCAAAAGGGAAAACTCTCTTTTTGTATTTTACAACCAAAAAAAAAAAAAAAAAAAAAAAATAGTGTTTAGACTTTTATAATAGTATATAGATAGATATAGATAAAATTGCAATAGGTGGAATTATTCATAGAATTGTTCAAATTCAGACCTGGTCTAAGACTCTAAGGAACCCAGTCCTTAGTATTGTGTAACATCCATAATCAGGTAATTGAGCCTGGATAAGCCCAGTCCATAGACCTTCCTATTATTTTTGGGTCTAGCCCAAAGACATAAGCCCAAATCCAACTGGTGTATTGGGTTAAAGTTTTCATCAAACTAGCCCAAATGGGTTCTTTAAAGTGGCCCATCCATAATTTTAACTCCAGAACTTAGTATGCATACAAACTAATTAGTACTCCTATTTACTACATTCACATATATATATATATATATATATATATATATATATATATTTTCAAAAATAATTTGGTGACTGCATTGCCCACTTCATATTCTAATTTTTTTTTTTTTAATTTATTTGGTTTGATTTGATTTTGATAAATGATCAATTTTTTTATTTTATTTTATTTATTTCTAAATGACATTTGGTTTTAAAATTTCCTCGAGGCCACCCCGGAAATTTTTTCAATAATTACCGGATACAAATGGAACGGGAGATTACATATGCCCGTGATGAATTATCGGGCAAAGGACCGACACCACTATGGTCGCAAAAAAGGAAAAAAAAAAAGGTACATACTCTGATACTAAAAACTGAGAAATTATTAGATGGTTTTGGTCTATTTGACAATTGATGGACTAATTCAATGAAAACCCTCCGATCATAAAACTTTGGAATTTATTAATACACTTTTATGGGGCTATTTTCTCAATCCGAGAGTCTGTATTTAATTAGTCCACAAAGTGTTAATGGACTAGGGCCATCTAATAATTTATCCTAAAAACTCTTAACCAGTTGGCAATTGCAAATCCCAGAAAAATTCTTTCTGGGAAAAGAAAAGAAAAGATTTACGTGTGGAATTGGAAATCCCAGAGAATTAAATTCAGTTTCTTAGACTTGAATCCAAGCATCACAACAATTTAAGTAGAAAGTCCACTCCTCGAATTTTGAGAATTGGGGTTCCCACTTGTAACATTCTACAATCTGTTTCAAGTACCAAAAATTGTTTGGTTTTGGGTGAGTGAGACCTTCCCTTCCCTTTCCTTTCACTTTTCTCTGATTTTCTCTTTTCCTTCCAAATTTTCTTTCCCCCAGTTTTATGTCTGTATTCTTCATTTCTTCCCTTTCCTTTCGGCAATAAAGAGAAAACAAACAATACCGTAAGATTGAAGTTGGAACTGAATGTTAAAATAGCAAACTCTGTCAGGGGATTGTAAAATTAAAGCAACTTTTGGACTGTAGACCCAATTTTTGAGGTCAGATCTTAATCTCACTTATATATATATATATATAATTGGCAATATTTTTCTTGGAGTTGAATTATTATTTGGTCAATATTTGCCTACTCACCGGTGAATAAGAAACTTATACTCATCACGTACGTGGCGCAATGCTAAACTGACAAGTGCCCTTACATTTAAAATAATAAAAAATAAATAATTTGATAACTATTCTAGGTAAACCCAAATGAATCCGAATCAAATTATAATTCTCTCTCCTCTCATATAGACTATTTTAGATGTACAAAACTAAATAAAAAGTAAACTTTTGATGGTTATATATAATCTATTTTAGATGTACAAAACTAAATAAAAAGTAATTCTACAATATAAGGACACTTGTCAATTTAGCATTGTGTCACATACATAGTGAGTATAAGTTTCTTACTCACCGGTGAGTAGGTAAGTATTGTCCTTATTATTTTATGTATGTATATGTGTATATAAAATTAAACTAGATATATGAATGTTATGAAACAAATTAATCATGTCTAACTTGAATCCAATCTAAATAATGTTTTATTGGAAAGTCAAGCCATCATTTTTACCAAACAAATCTAATGTATGATTTTATTTTTTTGGATAAATATCTAATGTAGAAAAAAAAAAGAAGGTAAATGATACAGATTCCCTAAGGTTTGGGCAAATTACATATGAATAAATTGTTCAGCATTTATTATTTTAACTTCTCTTTAAACTGTTCCTAATGACATGAAAGTAATTGAGTGTGAAAAGTTAGTAATATTCTTATTTATTATACTGATATATATCAGAGAAGGGTTAAATTGTTATTTTATAAAATTTGAAAATTTGGTCTAACAGGTTTAACAGAAAGAATATCTGTAAAAGTAATAACCGTTGAACTTTGTCCAAATATCAAAGAAAGTCTGTGCAATTTATCCATATATATATATATATATATATGATATATAGTTCCTTATCAGGTCTATATATATAATATATGGGTGTATATATTATACTCTAGTACATAAAAAATATGATCTTTATTCCGTCAAGCTTAAGATACCAAGCGTAGCTTGTGGTTAAAGCCTGTTAAAAAAGGGTTATTCTCTAGTGATTACCTTGGTAATGTGAAACTCAAGGTACTGAAACTTATATATTCTCTTGGTAATCAACCTTATTTAATTATAGCTTTCCTTTATAATTATAATGATGGCACGTAAGAGTGAAGCTTACTCCATAAACTAGCAGCATCACCATCATTTGGTTGATCCAAAAAGCTTGTTCATCACATGGACCAAATATTTTCTATATAAACTTTAGTACTCATTACTTCTCTAACCATTATTTCCCAACCTTGTCATCTATTAGGCCCACTAAATTATTCATCTATAATCTCTCTATATGATAAATAAATAAATAAATATATATATATATACCTATTACATTTCTCAAAAATGGTAAGTACTAATAGAAAGAAAAGGGAATTGACATGTAATTTTCTTTTTCTTTTTTTAATAAAAAAAATTCTCCCCTAATTTGCCTATAGTATCCATGATAGCAGATATAAAAATATTACACATGAAAGGGGAGGGAATTCTCACATTGGCTCCATCTAACATACTTTGTTGCTCATCTTCCCTAACGACGGGATGACTCAGAAACAATCAAGACCCGAATTGCACTGGCCACAGACCCCACCCCCCTTTAATGGTGGAAAATTCAATAACGGTCGGGATTCGAATTGCACCCGCCTAGATGGACACTTGACATGACACCAGTTTAAGAATATAGTCCGACTCTGATAACATTATAAGGTGTCAATCGCTTGCCTTTTAACCTAAAAATTTAAGATGTTGGATAGCATGTATATATTCTTATCCTTATATGTCCAAATCTTTTTTCATTTGGATTTGATGTAGAATAAGCCTTCAGTTGAAACATGTATGCAATAGTGAATTGTGGAGTTCTCTAAGAGATGTAACACCGCCATAACTTTAAAAAAAATCTAATTGGATTTATTTTTGGGATAACTTAATATATGACAAGTTTTCTAGTTTATATTACAAATATTACATAATACCAAAATGTATTGGGTGAAATAACCACTAAATAAAAGTAGTTACCAATACGGCAAATCAACGATTTGGGTCTAAAATGCCCTCAACACTCTTTTCTTCTTCTTCCCTCTACTTTCTCTTCCTCTGCCACTCCAACCACCCACCACCATCACCACCACCCATTACCCACGGCCACCACCATCACCGTCGCCACTGATGACGATATCCACCCACCCCTTTCCAACAAGAAATTCCAACGAACCACCATTCCAACAGTGATGAGACGTCTCTCAAAACTGAATCTTCTTTTCAAAACTCACTAATTATATCACTATTTTCCTATTCGACATATATAGACATTTCGGTGTAGCAATGGTTGTTCGTTGAAATGTCTCACCGCCTGGTGGGTGGGTGGGTAATGGTGGTTCATGATTTTTGAAAAATAATAATAATAATAATAATTATATGTGAGGAGTAATTTGGATCCAAATGCACAAATGTTTGTCAAATACAAAATTATTAATATATAAATTATCGTATTTGTAATTATATTGAATTAAATTATTTTGTACATTCATTATTTTAGAATAAGAATGACTTTTTTAATATAGGCTAAAAAAGTGATCATATATTAAATTATCCCTTAATTTTTCCAACCGTCTTAACAAGATGTTGGTTGATCACCTTTCCCACTTTTTCTTCTCCGGCAATTGTATAAAAATATTATTAGCTCTAACAATTAATAAAGATGTGCATATAAACTTATGCTTCAAAAATTAGTTGTAGCAGCTAGTAATTGGCTTATGTGGTGTTTTTCTTGCCACATGGCCATGATTTAGTGCAAAGCTATTATATATATATATATATATATATATATATATATATATTATAAATACAGTTTTTTCGATCCTTTCAACGCCATTGATCGGAGAAAAAATGGTTTTAACAATATTAATTAATTAATTAATTATTATTTGACACAGCACATTGCCTAGCTGATCATCTTGTTCATATTAATGAGTTACATGACAGAGCACATTGCTTCTCTCTCTCTCTCTCACTGTCACATGCTCACAGCTAAAAAATAATTAAATATATGAAAATATAGTTTATCAATCCCAAAGCCGTGTGAATTACTCCAACATTATGTCAAACAAAGTACAGATCAACCATCCTACCAACAAGACAAAAGAAAATTAATATAACTACTTATACATAATAATCAACCCCATAAAAAAAAAACAAAAAAAGTCATAATTAACCTCCTTCCTTCATACAAAAGACGACACCAACTATCTCTATCATCTCTCTCTCTCTCTCTCTCTCTCACACACACACACACACACACACACACTAGATTCATACCCATTTAATTCATCCTCATCATGTTATTCCTCTAATTTCTTTTTCTCAATCAAACCATAAAACCTATACCTACTCACTAATATATATATATATATATATATAACCATAAAACCTACCGGAGAAAATTAAATCACTTATAAACTGTAAACAACATACGAAACCGCCAAAATGGTTTTTAATCAAATAAATAAGGAGCACTTATTACATGAAGAATTCATATATGGAACAATTAATATTGCCTCATTTTATTAATTTAATTTTAATTAGTGCGGTTCTCTCTCTCTACCAAAATCTAATGGAACTTAAAAGAAAATTAATCATGCATATCAATCCCAAAGCTGTGTCCAAAACTCAACAAAAAATTCTTTATATATAGAGAGAGAGATATATAATTTTTCTCAACAAAAAACTCATAATTAACCTCTTTCCTTCATCAGGAAGCAAGCACCAACCATGTCTATCATTATTTCTCTCTCTCTCTAAAACCCATCACAGACAAGGAGGACAAGATTGCATATAATTTATAAAGCTGAAAAACAATATGAATTGTGATTCAACTAACAAAACAATATGAATTGTGCCAAAAAGCCTTTTAATCAAGTAAAAATAAATTGGACAATTGATACCAATAAACTATAATTCAGATCCAAGTTAAGCATCTGAAATTTCAACACCCATAAAATTCATAATCACCTGAGACTGAGACTAATGCCACATATACACGTGTAATTCATATATATAGATATAGATATAGATATAGATATAATCTTTGAATTCCCATCTTCATCATGTACACGGACACCTTCTCTTCACGACAGCACTAGAACTGACCTCAACCACCCCAAAACTGGACCTGAAAAAAGACTCAATTTCTTCTCGTCCCACGATCTCGAAAAACTCCAACTCACACAATTTTCTCTTGCACGAGGTCACGGTCTTGGGCTTCCTGGGTGCCGGTGGGCAACTCAGGATGGCCGGAATCTTGTGCTCCGGCGACGTGGGCGTTAGGCACTCCTCTTCCGCGTCGCTCTCTGTGTTTGATTGTGTTTGAATAATGATGCAGCTGCTGCTGCTGTGGTTGGTGTCATCGGAGGACTGTGAATTGTCAACTTTGATGGCCGGTAAATATATTTCCGGCAAGCCTTGTCGGAACTCTAGATCGGTGGACATGGGTATTGAGTTGTTGAAGAAAGAAAGGGTGTGGACAAGAAATGAAGGAGAGAGACGTGTTTGTGGCTACGTGTCTATGACTCTATATGCTTATCTCTCTCGATCTCGCTCACTCTATATATATATATATATATATATGTATGTAAATGCATGAAATGTAGGTATGAAGAAAAAAGAGCTGGAAGAGGCGTGCGATGGAAGGTAATTGAGTGAGAAAGGTCATTGCTGTCCTTTTATTCCTTGAGTAATCCTATCATGAGGTGGACCTCATCATAGTTGTCATACACTCATTTCTATATATATATATCTTCATAAATTATAATTATTAACAAGTATTGAAGTTCACATCTAACCATCTTTGAAAAAGAATTCTACCAGAATTATATAGTTAAAATTTTGTATCAAAATTCATTTAATTATTATATAAATGACATAAATAAATTAAACTTTCTTATTTAATTTGGACAAATTAAATTATCATTTTTGATCGTCTTGTATAATTTTATTTATGATAATTTGAGGTGATTTTCTATTTTATTTTATATCAATTAAAAAAAAATGGTTAACCAGCTGAAATGATATGTTATAAATCATTTGATAATTTGTAAGAGTAAAAGAAAGAAAAATAATTAATGGAGATATTCTAATTCATTTATTTGTATATATTGTTTTCCTTGTATGGTCCAAATGTCTAGTTTTGCACTTATAAATATATGAAGGAAAAAATAGATTATAATGGTGCATTTAGCAGATCTTTACCTTTTGCTGACTCCAATTAGATTAAATTTAAAAATTTAAATTCATATTAGGCTTTTAAGTCACCTATTAGAGAATTTGGTAAGTACTTCAATTTTTTAAGCAACTTACTTTGGATATGTTGGAGTTATTCAACTTTTACTATAACTTCAATATTTGCATTTTTTGTTGTTGTTGTTTCTTTAATGGTCATAAATACAAGTTTATATATATATATATATATATATATATATATATATATATATATATATATAATTTGCCATAAAATATCTGGGATACCCCCAATGCCATGTTATGAATTAATTTATCTAATACTCCGTATAATTTTTGAGAGTAATATTTGTTTTTTTTTTTTTCCTTGTTTTTCACAAGAGTAATATTTGTTGAATGTTGATTGAATTTGTAGGGTTGTTGGGTTCAAGACAATGATTATCAAACACGTGTAAGATTGCTGGATATGATTACAAAAATACCCCTGAGAGTTCTATGAATTGAGTTGTTGGTGCTGAATTGCTGACAATCTTTAGGGAAACGACTACAGAGGATAATAACTCTAACCTTTATATCTGTTATTTTGACCTTTACTTTCTTCTATTGACAAATGGAACATATATCTTAGCTAGTATTCATGTAGAGTGGTCACGACATAAGCCTACGCGCCATCAATGCGCGTGTTGTCACGATGGGGACGTATTTTACATTTCAGGAGATAATTTTCTCTTTGTTTTTTTTTTTTTTCATTTTCTTTTCCGAAAGGGTTGTTTGGGTAGACCGAAATTAATATTAAAATATAAAAGTGAAAGAAAGTGAACTGAATAAAAGGAAAATGTATTTATTTAACATTAATTATTTTTAAGAAAATTATATAAAATTATCATTTTATAGTTTGAATATAAAAAAGGGTATTATTGTAAGTTAATGAAATCAAAATTTTCTTGTATTTTTTGTAGGAAAATTTTATTGAGAAAGTTGGGTGGTTGTGAAAAATAATTTTCTCCCAAAATTTTCTTTTTCCTGCTCACCAAACTTCTAAGTGTTCAAAAAAATTTCATTTTCACAAAATTTACTAATACCTGCTGTTCTTTAGTCTAAAAGTAATGATCGAGTAGTGCTCGATTGTGTATTTATGTGAGGCCCAAATGAGTTTCACTTAAACGCATGGAGAGAGACTCGATTGTTGTCATAGAATATTCTACAAATAAACCCTATTTTTCTTGACTAAAATCTGGCACTTAATCTCATAATTAAATTCACTTTTGACATTTTTCTTGCAATGGACAATATTTTGTAGATAAATAGAAAAAATAGGTTTTATATGGGGACACTTTAGAGGTTTTATTTTCCCATGTTGGAGGAGGGAGTGTGTTTCATTTTTCTTCAAACGCGCGTAGGATGGCAAGATGAATAAAAACAACGTATGAATACGTATCATATCTCCTCTCTCTATAATATATATATATATATAACGTGCATAGGATACCAAGATGGAGCCTTGACGACGCCTATCTATCTAACAGTAACAGATGAGATCTTTTTGATCACATGAGGACTATAAAAATGGAAGTGTTGGGTTTGTTTTACCAAATACCTACCATTTCATTGTCAATAATGAATCTTTGCACGTGAATTGTCTCCTATCCATTTGCATCGTTTTCCACCGTCAAATCCTTGGTGTTTAATTATCAACCCTCACACACACACACACACACACACACACACACACACACACAAACTCCTCCTAATCACTTTATGTGCAACAAGTGATACCTTAACCTTTATGGCATAAAATCCCATATGCAAGTAACCAAATTACTTACATTCTTATTTTAATAAAACTTATACATATTGGTTTTTCGTCAATCTAAATATATACTATAACATACGCCAGTATTTTAATCTTCTCTAAATTCGTTTGTCGATTGATGGAAGATGATATCGAGTACGAAAAATTAATAATATTGTCCTGATTTTCATGCAAGGGAAGGAGAAATTTTTTTTCTTTTTCAATATTTGATCAACAAATCGGTCAAAAAAAAAAAAAAGGATAAAGGTATTATTGAGTATATTTGCTAAATCTTAGGATACTAATAAATCTTAGGATACTAATAAAATCAGATATACATAATACATTAATAATATGTAATATGTATTTAGTGGCGTGTAATAATTTGACAATGATTGCACGGGAATTCTAAGAAGTCTTTGGTAAATGAATGGATGATTAAACATGGAAAAAGGTTAGTGGGCTTAGCAGACAAGAAGGTTCTAAGTTTTATATGGTTAACCAACACTTTATTCCTCATGTCTTGGCTGCTTAAGAACCTCCTCCTTTTTTCTTCCTGTCATTTTATTATTCTCTCTCTTTTTCTTGCCAGCCAAACAATAATAATCAATCCCAAAGGAAGATATGAAGAGTTCCTAACAAGCCTTCCATGCATATATTATATATGGTTATATATTCACACACGATGTGTGTGTCTATGTAGATTCTACCCTTTACAAGAACATCATCTCAGTAAAGAGAGAAGCAAAAGAGAGAGATATGTTCTTGGTCTTTGACTGGTTTAGCTTGGCTACTCTCTGTCTCCAATATATTAATGTTCTTTCGAGTAATTAACAAGGCAGAGTCTAGCCATATGCAACAAAATTGAAGGACAAAATTGCCCTAATACTTGATTTTCTTTATTTATTAATGAGTTAGGGATTTTAATGTCATTTCATTTTAAGAACTACCCGTTATGTTTGATTATCTTATTGATGAGCTACGGATGTGTTTGTCAATAACAAGAGTATGAATATCATCTCCCTTTTTATTATTCTTAATTTCATAGGTAGTTCTCGAGCAGTATTTTGCTGCAATTTTTTAAGTTTCCATTCGGGTTATATATATATATATATATATATTTTACTTTTTAACCCCTTGTTGCTATTAGTTGAGCTCTTCTTTCACATTAAATAGGGTTGTTGAGTACTTGTGCAAATTAAGAGAAGGTTTTGAATATGCATGTTGTATTTCATATAGCATTTGAGCATATGTTGTATTATGAGGTTGTTGATTGGAATTCTCTAAATACCCTTTTTTTCTTAATAAGAATTTTAGACTCGTGTGAGGATATTATTAAGCTCAAATGGATGAAAAGTAAACCCTTATTCTATATAATATTTGGGATGAGTTTTTTTTTTTTTTCCTCTCTCTCTCTCTACCAGTTCTTTGGACTTGTAGCTACCAGGTAAACTCTCGGCTACTCACCTTGACTCTACAGTGCAAGCAGCATTTTAAGTCAAGGGTAATAAGGGAGGTGAATGGGGTCGAACTTGGGACATTATCCCCTGGGGCTTGGAAAGTCAAGGGTAATAGTTTTTTAATTCTGAGACCTAACCCTATTGAAAGTTGTTTGAAAAGATGCAAACATTTATTCAATATTAATAGAAGAATCACCTAAAATTGATAAATTAAAGTCCTTGCATTATGTATCTAAGAGCGACCAATACACCTACAAACAAATTAATACCATTTATTGAATCACAGCCATTATAACACATCCCATGTGAAATTTAAATTTTGATGGATCTTTGATCTACCCTCTTAAAAATACCATAATGCTGAATTGATTTTATTTTATTTAATTTTTCACCTTCCTCTTAACTGTTACTATCTCTGTTGTAAGTCACAATTTTTCAAAAAAAAAAAATTCTTTTGAGACAGAGGAAGTATAAAGGGTGAGATTAGAATTATAAAAGTATAAAAAGAAAGAGAGGATGTACAAGATGAAGGGTTTCTTGTACAGGGAACAATCAGAGATAACTGGGGTGAGATGAGGTGGGAGAAGATATTGCGTGAGCCGTGAATATCTTAGGATGTTCACCTGATTAAAATATAAAAAATTATTATATGGTCCGAGTAAATCACTATTTGACACCTGAGCAAATGTTTTAAAAATATGTAACACATTTTTAACACATTTGCTTAGGTGTCAAATGGTGGTTGGCTAAGAGCCATGTAATAATTTCTCTCAACATACACCAATATAGTTAATTGAGATAAGTTCTCATATTTGAGTGAGATGAATTTTATTGAAGAGTGTATTTTGATTGGACGGGCATACACTTGGTATGTTAATGTTGACACATGAAAGCTAATGTTGAGATTTTATGGGGTCATTTTTTAATTTGAAAGTCTGAATTTAACTGGTTCACCAAGTATTAGTGATCCAGGACCATCTAATAATTTCTCATTGTGTGTGTGCATACGAGAGAGAGAGAGAGAGAGAGAGAGAGAGAGAGAGAGAGAGAGAGAGAGAGATTAAAGATATGAGGGTTATTGTCCACTGAAAAAGCATATAAGCCAACAAGATATACAAAAAACCATATTGTAAGATTATCCAGATGAAGTTATACCTAAATCAAGAAACCTGTATGCAGATGTTTCTTGGTTCAAATCTAAGTCACATAAAACAGGAGCGCGAAAACGGCAAAATTAAGTCACAAGCAAAGCGTGCGCATATCATGAGAGCGACACCTGTTGAGAAAGACCGTGTGACTTAAGTTCAAACTGTTCATGCTTCTAATCCCTAAGACCTGCCCATCAGATGTGCAAGAGAACAAGCTGAGTCCTCACTAACCCCATTCAGATCAAATGGAGATGATCCATGGACTTAACCATTAAAAAGCCCAGAGTTATGGGCCGAAGATCAGTCTGACCAAATTATATGCCCCAAAAGATTCAATTATTGAGCTATTGGACAGAGGTTGTGATGAGACACCTATTAAACAAAGTCCATCCCACAAGTGTGACATAAATTCCACACACAAATATTTTTCTCTATAAAGAATGAGTACATAGCTCGAAGAAGAACATGGGAGGAGATATTAAGAATCAAATTGATGCAACCACATTTTCTGATATGACAAAAAACACTACTTCAACAGGTTCAGCTCTCATCTTCACTATCAAAAACATAAATTTAAGGAAATATAACAATAGACTTTATTCGGACCAAAACTTCACAAATGCAGCAACAAACGACTTAAAAAATGCCAAAAGAGGATTTGTTTCTGGCCTGGCAGATTTCTCGGATGTCCCTTCCCATGATTCACTGCTCAAAGGTGCAAAAGCTTAATTATTGATTGCTAAAAAAACTGTATAAAGGATGAATTGAGTGAATTATTGAAATCAACCTGTGTGGCAAGTCTCTAGGTTCATATGTTCATAGAGATACTTACAGATTAATTCTGTCTAAAGTTGGGTTGCTTCCTTCCTTGGAGCTCTCACTATGTTGAATATCAGGGTTGTTTTTAATCACAATTGATTCTTTGGAAATTGACTGCCCACAAGAACTGCTGGTACCGGTGCTATTGAGATCCTTGGCATGGCTGACGATTGGAGCATTCATAGACTGCAAAAAACAGTAGCAATACAAAATTAAACCCCATATATGAAAAAGCAACAACAAAACAGGACCATCGTGTATCGCCTTCGTTACAGTTCATTGTCTGATTAACTAGATCCATTCAAAACAAAGGTGTCAAATAATGCGCAAGAATAAACTAGTGGATTTTGACCAGCCAACGAAGATGGGAAAATATATATATATTTGATGCAAAAGGAAAGTCATTGAGATCACCCAGGTAAAGGAGGGTTGCAAGATTATATAATTTGAACTGGCTAACCACATTATGACCTATGTGCTAAGCACATTCAAAACTTGAATACCTTATATAAGCATATGCAACAAATGTTTTAAATGATAAAAATGCCAGTCAAGAGTGTTAGGTTCTACTTGTGCATGAGACGCCAACACTTCAACTAAAGATTCCAAAAATAGAAAAAGGAACAATTAGATGTGGAATCCAAATGATACATTTAAAGATTTAGGCTAGAAAACAATAAGAGATTCTCTGATGTGTACAGTAGTCCGTTTGGGCTATTAAAAAAAAATGGTTATTGAGATTTTTGCATAACTGGTCGTAAAAGAAGAGAGTAAATACATATTTGTATAAATGACTGTTGTGTACTTTGTTTTTCTGTTCAAACTTTTCTTTTTCCACTCTCCAATTCGGCTTGGTTGTTTAATTTCATAGTCTGGCTTATCCTTTTAAATTTCTTCTTTATGTGTATGCATCACATGTATATTGTGCCCCCTAGGTTCTTCTTCATTTTTTTTTTTTTTTTTGGATTCTTTATGTACAAAAACAATGGAAATAAGATACCAATTTAATATGTAAATGGAGTGGAAAAATCAGAAATTTCATTTAGGAAGATGCCCTATTTTGGTTAGGGCATTACAACATTTACATGCATATAGCACAAGCCAACCTTCCAGGCAAAAGAAATGTGCAACAAAGAAGCATCAAACTAAGGCACCTAATAGAATTTTAGCCTCAAAACTAGATTAATGCCTGAAGCATGGTTTCAGGTATTGACCAAGGCTCATAAACTGATGGGCAATTTGAAAATAAAGTCCACCACTGGATCTCCCAAACTCTGACAGTTTCTCAGAAAAGTAGAGCTTCATTCATTTAAACTGAATTTTATCACACACTGTTGATACAATGTCAATGTCTAAAACTAACACTATTTTTTTTCATTGGCAAGAAACGCACTCACATGGTCACACCACTCACACACCCACTTTGGCCTTTGGGGACTCAAACCCTCACCGTCCATTGGATGGCAGAGGAGATACCACTAGGCCACAAGGCCCTTGGTCACCAACACTATTTCAATTCACCATTTCTTGTAATTTATGTATTTCATAAAATCAAATAAAAATAAATAAATTTCTGAAGAGCCTAAATTTCTTAAGCAAAACAATTCATTTTAATCATAATTTTTTATGGCAATTATATCATGGTTGTTCAATGGTGACCTTTGAAAAATATTGTGTCGAATTGTTTGCCATACAAATCAAATCATCATTTATCTTAATCATTTTTCATGAAAATTATTGACATATATTATGCTAGCACGGGTGTTCAAAGGTGATCTTTTGAATCTTATTACGGTTGTCAAATTGTTTGGCATACTGTATTGCTTAAATGCTACCACTACCTTATTATTAGTTAATTTCTTTAAATAATTTTTTGAATCTTTCGTATATAAATTTGTTAAGCATATATCAAGTCTATCTCTGATACCTAGTCAAGCTAGAGATTACAAATACCAAGACCAGTCTTAAAGTCATGATCCACAGTGCACATCGAGTGAGATTTTGTGTTGCATGCAGCTAAAATAACAAACACCCCCCCCCCCCCCCCCCCCCCCCCCCCCCCCCCCACATGGCTAAAAAAAAAAAAAACCGAAACAAAAAGAAGAAAAGAACCCATTTTTCCCAACCAAAAATAAATAAAATAACTAAATAAGAGCAGCACAACCTTGGATACATATGCACATAAGCACCAAGTAAACAAAATCTCACCTTACTTCCAGCAGCCGAGGCACCATCATTTTCGTCAAGCACAATAATTTCTTCAATTAAAGAGCCATTTGAACTTTCCAGTGACAGGCCCCCAAGTTCTTCAACTGCTTTCTCATCCGCTAAACCAGAAACTTCTTCCACTGCTTTCTCATCCACTAAACCAGAATTGCTTCCCAATAATGGACCTGCAGGATTCACCTCAGCTTTCTCATCCACCAAAACAGAAGAGTCTGCCAGGAAGTTCATTCTTTCCAGTTCATCGTTCTCTGCTTCTAGTTTCACCTTTTCAGTTTCCTTTTCTTCCAAAGTTTCATTTAACTCCTTCAATTCACTTGATTGTCCATACAAGTCACAAGTTATCTTAGAAACAGGCTCTAATGGAAATGTCTCTACTACTACATCTGTCGCTATACGCGTTATTTTAGCTTTAGAAGCTTCTAGTTCTTCTACTACATTTCCCTCTATGTCCAAGCTTTTTCTATCTTGCGACTCTATGAATACTGTTTCATCATTGTTTTCGTCTTTTTCAATTGCCTGACTGCTCCCATTAATAACTTTTCCATCATCAAATCTCTGATGTCCAGGTCCACGTGACTGCGCACTAGAATTTACAACCAAATTTTCACTTGCACTCTGATGATGAAATGGTAGAATATGCATTTCATTTGACGATGACAACCGAGCTTGAAATTCAGTGGAAATTGTTCCCAATGGATATTGTTCCAAGAAATTATCAGTGTTCTGCTCTTCTGGAATTAACTTGGCAGGACCCAACACTCTGTTTTCTTGGATTACATCTCTGACAATTTCCCTCACTGTGTAGAACGACCCACCAACTTCCTTATGAGTGAGATTAAGTGATGGGAAATTCCCATTGTTTGATTCCTGATATCTGCAAGCAGTTTGATTAAGTGGTAAATCAAAGCTGGGTATAGTTGCTTCAATTAATACTGGTCAAATAAAATAAAAACTTGAAAGTTTAACAACCTTTACAAAAATCAGGAGATTAAAATGGGAAAAAAAGATTTCACCCATCGATTTTGAGATAAGTTTGAATATGACATAACAAAGAAGATTCTGAGCATAGATATTGCAATTTCAATTAACTACTACTAAAA
The DNA here is from genome assembly GCF_030987335.1 of Cornus florida. NCBI lineage: Eukaryota > Viridiplantae > Streptophyta > Magnoliopsida > Cornales > Cornaceae > Cornus > Cornus florida. The sequence continues at coordinate 31,523,614 of NW_026775578.1, forward strand.
CCATTACCTAGTGTTGGTCGAGATTACTGAGAGGGTGGACTACATACAAATCTAACCTCTGGCATCATTTCCACAAAGTGACTGCCCTTATGCCATAAATAGCACTCTAAAGATTGCAGACCGAGCTTTTACCAACACACAAAACAATGGCCCAAAATTTAATATGCCAATGTCTCCACACTAAATCCTCCCATAATCATACAAATCATTACATAACAAATTCAATATGATACCAGTTGAATTAAAGGATCAATCCCAACGATGTATATATGTTATCACAGTACTTCCCTCTGACAGAAAATAGGTCATTTATGCAAAAAGATCATGAAAAACCAAGGGGAAGGAGAAAAAAATAATATAATCCTAATCACAGACGGACACTATTGAGAATGCTAAATCAAAAACAAAAACCATCAACGAAATTTATGAAAGAACCAACACTGAATAAATAATTTCACTTATGTTTGGTTTTCAATTTAAAACGAAAGAGATGGCTAAAGCTTATATTTACATATTCATCAGAAATTCAGCATATATATGTAGTACACAAAGTATATGAATCTAAATTTCCAATAAGAACCTGCTTTACTTTTTAAAAAGCTCATCCAGCAGATTGTAATAATTGTTCTAGAAGCTGATTTTGTAGATTGAGGCATCCGGAAAGAGTTCAAAAGGACAAATTACCTTGTCAGATTCTGCTCAACTACATTACCAGATAACACATAAGATAGATAAAAATAAATAAATAGAATGATTGCACACACAAACTGAGGACAAAATAATGAAAAGAGAATCGGGTAGGATGTTAGTAATGCCACTAATCTTCATTGTTTGTCTTCAAACATCAAGCCTAGGTGTGAACTTAACAAGTTAAAAGACAAGAGGAACTTTATGCACTTACTTCTTTATAAAAGACTCGACCATTGCTTTCCTCTCCTCTTTCGAACGCCGAATCCTTGACTTCCTTCCTCCAGAATCATTAGGCTTAGCTAGGGCAAACGTTTGCCCAACCCAACCGCCCTTAATCGCATGCATGGTGTGACCAAAGTTTACCAGCCCATAGAATACAAACCTTCATGTAACACAGTAACAAATTAGAGGCTTCCACATGGATTCTCATTAATAATAATTAAAAAAATATATTTTTCCACAGCTAAGACGGTCCCGTCTAAAGAGAGAGATAAAGCAAGATTTTTTTCTCATTTCAGATAATCTAAGGCCCGTAGAAATTGAGAAATCTACAGTTTCCCCATTGACCACACAGGTGGTGAGATACAAAACTAAGGACTCAAGCTCATACGAGTCTACTACCAGCTGGGTTCCAACATTGAAAAAATAATATTTTGGTTATTGCAATCATAATTTATTGATATCCTTTACTTTTAGATAAAGTCTGCATCATGTTCAAAATTTATTCAATAATATGTGCAATAAATTTGTACCAGTAACTCAGTACGACGGGTTGCCATTATATGTTCAACCAATCTGCCACTGGTACGACAACTAAGGATCGATAGTTGATAAAATTCAAGGTATGAACTTGCATTTAGCAAATTGCCCCAAATGAATTAAGGCACTTCTTCCAGCCCAATAAACCCTCACTCAGTAAAAACGAAAATAACAAGCATTTTTTTTGTGCTTCCCACCTACTCTGGTGGCAACAACTTCCCCACGAAGAAATCAGAATAGCCCAAAACACCTTTAGTTGCCAAGAGGACATAGGAAGGAAAATGAAGTTAGAATTTTGGCTTCTACACTCTACAGTATCTAAAGCCCTCAATTTTTGTGTGCGTGTTTTAGTCCACATTTTCTCGGCAAACAAACAGAGCAAATTCAGAATAACGTAATTTAGATATGGAAGTACTCAACCAAAACTATTCGAAAAAACTGCAAGAAAAGACTATGGCAAAGGCTAGTAAAATGAAGAGTACATTGAACTGAAAAATTTTACGAAATGGTTAGCAAACATGAAAAATAAAATTTAGCAAGTAGGTCATAGCGTTGAAAGCGAGACGGAGATTGTTACCTGGATTCTAGAGAGAGACAGACGGAGTAGAGAGAGAAAGTAGAGTTTCGAGAGCGGAAACCCTACACACAGAGTGACAGTCGCCGCGAGCTGAGGTGTGTTCCAATCCACCAATGGGGTTCTAATAAGGCGGGAGGTGAAAATAGTAATTATATCAAAAACTAGTGGTAAAAGACAAAGGCATTAGTTTATCATGGGTACTCATGGACTGGGCCAGCCTAGAGAACGTACCCATTTTGTGGCCCAACTAAGCCCATTTAAGTAGGACCTAATTAAACCATTCTTCCACTGCCAAGATTTTAGCTAACGTCAAGTTAAATTTTATTTTATTTTTCTTTTGGAAACTGAAGGGAAATTTTATTGTTGGAGCGATTTGATTCCATGAGATTGCTCATAAATGTCATATTCAACTGTGAGCAAGAGATTTGGTCTTTATTCCAAATTCACCACAAAAAATAAAAAATAAAAAACAAGAGAAAATTTTCAAACATCTCTGACTGAACCATTTGCAAGGTATATTATATGTATTTTATTGAATTGATTTATATGTATGCATGAAATCTTAAGAGATTAATAAATTTACGTGAGTAAATATAGCTATGAGTACAACATATATAATCTAACAAATATATATAAAGCTTGTATACCCGTGCTTTTATTATTTATTAAAACTATAAAATTCATTTGAAGGATACAAGTGGGTACTGGGTATCATTACACCGTTAGTAATTTTACATACAACGTAGTATCACTTGTAATTCATTCATCATCCGAACAACCTTCGAGGAACTGTCTTATTTTGAGCCGTTCGTCCTTTGTCAGAGCAGGATCATCACCCGTCAACCTCTCCCGCAGAACTGCATTAATGCTATTTGGATCATCCTCCAAAACCTGTGCATGTAATAGAGTGAACAAGAGAAGTAACAGAGAGACATCACCGGCAACAATTTGATGAACATAAGAAAAAGCACATTATTTTGGTTAAAAATGGTTGATACAACATAGTGCTAATAAAACTCTCGGGCTTCAAAACCCTTTCTTCGTGGGGAAAAACCAAGGGTTGCAGACCAGTGGTATCTCCCGGTCGAGGATTCAAGTCCCCATAAGAGTAAAGTGAGGTGATAGAAAGAGCTTGAAGGTTTTGGGAGTTGCCTTCAATCAACTGACGAAATCTCATTGTACACTCAGATGAGAAGTTCAAAATATCAATTCTCTCTTGCTAGATTGATTATCAAAATAGTCCTTTATATTTATGTCAAAAAGAATTTTCTTCTCTAGGGAATAACTGAATTCCCATTTTCTCATTCGGGCTACACTTCAAGAAAGCCCTTCAATGAAAGAGCAAAGCAGTGAGCAATTTTGTAAGACGGAATACTGAAGAAGACAATGACTAAAAGTTTGACTTGTTAGCTGGCAGTAATAGCTCTTATATGAGATAATTGAAACTTACTGCAACATAGTTGTTGACATGGCCATCTTTATTGGGAGAAGTTACAAGTTCATGTCTATTGCACATCCATTCACCATTCACGATGTACTTGTACTCGTAGTGTCCTACCTGTTAGAAACAAGAGCAACTAATTTAATCTCTTTTTTTGCGTTGATATACTTGTCAGTAATTTTTTACTGTTAGCAACCGGACTATGAAGTGCAGCATTCTGCAATATCTTTTTGTGGGATGAACAAGATTGCACCATCTCCAAAATATAAATTCAATATGTTATGGTCATAGCTGTCAAAGTTGTATAATTAACGATGTGAATTGTATGATTTGATACGATTTACATAAGATTTGATACGATTTACATAGTAAGTGATTCAGATAGTATCAACAATAGGCATAATAGAAGCAAATAAAATGACAACACCAAATAGCATCAAAATCTCAATTCAAATGCAATTTAATTGATTTATTTAGCCACCAGATCGATAAGAAACAGAGCCCTTTTTTCGTATTTCTTTGTGGTATCAGAGATTTCTAGAACTCATTCTCAAAAGATATCTACCAGTAAGGCTTCAAAAGATCCATTTTTTCCTATGCAGTCCTACACCCCATTGTTTTCCCCCTAAAGAATTGTTGATGAGAGAGAGAGTGAATGATCCCACTAGTAAGTATTTTGTGACATTGATGAGGATGATAGTGGTGATATTAGAATCCAGTTAAATTGTATTTATACTGAATTCTGATTATGGTGGTGGCACAATGATGTTCCCGAGTGCTCAGAATATATTCTTATATATTACCATCTCCTTCATTTTCACTGGCTATATCCATCACTTTTACAGCATAATTTTTGTTCCTACATGCATACATGTTATTTCCTATACATTTTTCCAAACTGTCAACATACCTTATGACTGATGATTTTATATGAATCCTGATTTGACACGTATGTAGTTATCAATTGATGATACGAATCCTGAATTGACAACTATGGCTCCAGTTACCACCCTTATCTTTGGGAAAAAAAGATTCTCCCTTTATTAGCAAATAATTCTGTTTGTGACAATAATTTATACAGCAAAACTCATACAGCACCAAGGTTCCACTACTTCAAAAAACAAAGCAGGTGATATGTATTTCTGCCCGAGGTTGAAAAAGCCACACACCATAGCAGTCTATCCAGTAGAAAGTACATATTATGCCAGGTTATTTAAAAAAAAAAAAACACTAAGATTGTGAAAAATATAGATCTCTGCCAAGCATCCTACAAAATATAGGTCTAGATGCTTTACCCAGCTTAACTTTCACTCATTTGACCATTTCCAATTTTCCATATAACTTAAGATGAAAAATGAAGATTATTGCATATGAAAGTTGTGCCCTAGTTTTTACCCAAAAAAAAAAAAAAACTATGCCCAAGTTTTTTTTTTTTGTTAACAAATAATTAACCCACCCGCTAGCCACTTTGGACTCTAGAATGGTTTGCAAACTCCGAATGCAAGCAATCGCCGGCAAACCATGTGCATCATTTTTAAGTCCAGGCCTCACCTTTGGAGAGTCCCGAACCGGAGACCTAAGGGGGAGTACCCCCCAAAGGCCCTGCCAGTTGAGCTAAAGTTGTGCACTAGTTTCAAAAAATGGAGAGCAATGAAATAGTTAAGAGTAGGAAGTTCAAAGAAAAAAGAAAATTCATAGATGCAAAAAGAGAGGACTTGACTATTTCTGCCTTCTTAGGACCAAAAATGAAAGCAGTCACAGGTAATTTTAGAGAAATGAATTACACTTACAGGCAATTCCCTCTTAAGAATCCACAAACCTTGTTCCTTATCAAACTGTAAAGGCATTCTCTGAGAAATGTCACAAAAAGGAAAGAAAAAGAATTATACATCTGTCAGAAAATAAGCACTATATAATATACCAATTGTTGGCAATGTGAGAACAGAAAATTTTAATGAGTATAGGGAACCCTTCACATTTGATTTCATTTTAATTCCAGTGAACATGTATAAGTCCAGGTCAAACTAAAAAATTCAATCGTTGACATTGTCAGGAGAGTAAGGAGTCAAAATGCCAAGAAAAAAAAAATGTCAATAAGTCAATTAAAGATTCAATACAGCTGATGAAAGAGAAATACACTGCTCTTACATTAACTGAACAAATTAATATCATGCCGATATCAGCAGTTCAACTCTAACAGAGTGTCGATTAGATGGTTTTACCGCATTTAGATTCAACATTTCAGTTATAGTCTTATTTTATTTTTCCTTTTCATTTGTAGGGTCCAATGCTTTAGGGTGGAGCCAAATATGAATTGCCAATGCTAATAGCGGGTAGACTTGGCTGTCATTAAGACCAAGTGTTACTTACCCTATTCCACCGCAGATGCAGCAACTACGTAATTATCAGCCATGCCATTGGAATCTTCATGAAAGTAAGATATACCGATGAGATATCTTTTGATTGCTAGCATGGTAGAAATTCTCTTAGAATTATATTATTCATAGGAGAAAAGATGTGCATGGAAATATTGGATATCAAGAACAAACGTTGAAAGTGGATGAATCCAGACCTGCAGAGCCTTGTGACTAAAGCAAGATATTGACAGGCACTTGCACCTAGAGAATTCTAATCATAGTTATGCCTAGTCATTGAAACAACTTAAGGAGTCATAGATGGTTATCATGCTAGTGCACCTTAGGAAGTCATTTGAAACACAAGTTGAATACATATGTGCAGCTAGTTTCTAAAAAAATATAAAAAATAAGAATAAAAAAACTATTTTGAATCTTGAGCACATTTACCAGTTGCAAGGCATCAGCCTGATTAAACTGAATGTGTGTTGGAGTAGCATTTACAAATCACTTCAGTTGATTACATTTCTTGATCATTGGAAGATTATTTCTAAATCTCTCAGTTACAAATTAGTTTAAATGCATTATCATGTATGAATCAACCAAAACTGCATTGTGTTCAATAAACAGTTAACAAGAGTCATAACAGAATCCATCTTCAAGTAATATAAGCAACAGAGAACAGCTATTGTGTGCTAAACTAAAGCATGAAAATTATTTTTAAATTCAATCATTACCGGACCCCATCCAATATCAAGGCCAGAGATTTCCACTGTTGAACAATTGCCATCTTTCCATGTGAAAGTGACAAGCTTCTTTTTCAGGCCTGTAAGCTTTATATAAGAAAAGATTTAGTTCAAGTGTGATGATTCAGCTCTAAGTCTCTTCTTGAATTTTCAATTTAAAAAAATAAACGTAAAAAGAAAAGTATCTTTACATCATAAATATTGTCTTAAGAAATAGTACTACAAACTACATCATGAAGGATAACCACACAGGTATGAAGTATCTAAACATAGCATGAAAGAAGAAAACTGGAAAGCAACAAAAAATGGGCAAGCAGCTCATACATAGTTTAAAATATACACCATACCAGGGCAGACAACATATAGGGCTGATACCAATGGGCACTAGCCCAGACGGTATAAGCTCTCCTCCCCAAGTGGAGACATAATATATAATGGGTGTGTGTGTTTGCTTGAACTTTCGGGAAAAAAACATATAGGGTGATCCTAAATGCAAAAACCTTTATCCCAAGCCTGAACACAGCGTCCCACTGTTCTGTAGCTCATCTTGTTTCCTCATAATAATAACAGGCCAAATTCGGGCAGGTTGAATAAAGAAGATGCTAGAACTAATAAATCAAAATGAAGAGAGAGAGAGATAACCCACAAGGCCACGATCAATAACCATAAGGAACACCTGAATATAATCTTTGAATCAAAATTAATAATACAAATCTAAAATTGTCTATTAATTGAAAAAATAAATAAAAAAAATAAACAAAGTCACTTAAAATGTTGTCTGTGGTATATAACCTTTGTGGCCCTCTTGGGGAAAATAGAATGAACTTGGCAAGGGCTAAATAGAGGAGGAAAGGAAGAGATTTAACCCCCCATCTATAAATAAGTAAATCATCTATTAGTTTGTGGCATATGAATTGAGAGAGGGAGAGCAAAAGTAATCATTTTTCTTGTACAAGAAAGAAAATAAGTAAATTCCATAAGAATGAGAACGGAGAACTTAGGGACCAAAACCTCGTTCATTTTTTACTGAGGGTATCACATTATTGACTGTCAGACTACGGGCAAATGAGAAGAACTGAAAGAGCCAAATTTGAGTCAAGTATTGATGACTTTACCTACTTAACCTTTTTGCCATAAGGTAAATTATCAAGTTTTCCCTAGAAAGATGGATCAGCCTTCATAAAAGCTGAACAAGCATTGCCCAAACTCAGGCCGAAATCAACTTTGGGCCAAAAGACAGGTCCGAGCTCAACCAAACCTGACCTTGTTCAAAGCACAGCTTGAAATTCACATGCCAAGCAGGTGGGCTTCAGGCTGGCTCAACCCAATTAATAGCCCTAAAAACATATATCTATTAAGACACCGTGCCATCTATTCAAGAGAAGTAGTCAATTTAGGTTACTATATAAAAACCCGAACCTTTGAATCTCTACCATTCTCTTTTACTTAATTCTTCTTCTTTTTTTTCTTTTTTTTCTTTTTTATCCAAGTTGAACAATCTATAAAATTCCTACAAATGTTACCATAACAAATATCATGGTGGACGAAATAGAACCAAATTTATGTAGAATTTTAAAATGGTGAACAAGGCACCACCAAAAAATCAAATAAAATTTGTGGCCACTTAAAAAGCTACTTCATATTTGCCGGTTAACACTACATCCTTAATCCATACGAAATGTGGCCACTTGAACACCGCAAAAGGTAGTCATTGCCTAAGAAACACAGAAAAAAATAAGAATTATAAAATGGATTAGCTTGGGATACTTCAAGTAAAATCAGTTCCTAATCAAAGAAGTCACAACCAACTCCAGCGTAGACAGTTAAAATAAATTCTTTTCTTGCATGAGATGCTCACTTTTGAAAGAGTTATCCCTTCTTCAAGAAACACAGATTAAATATCTGCTATATAGGTTGTCTTATGAATCTGAAATAACACTCTTAGGGGACAAATGCCAGATTTTTTATGCATCATTCTTGTAAAAATATGTAAAAATATTTCAACAATGAAACTTGTAATCTCCGATTTTATACATAGTGAAGACATTCGCTGGATCTCCACCATGGATGTAGGCGTTGCTGAACCACGTATAAATCTTTGTGTTCATTGTGTGGTATGTTTACTTTTTTGTCGTGTTTCGTGATTGTTGGGTTCGCTGCGTTTGTCGTAACACATCATAAGGGAGCAATATAAAACACTCATCTTGAAAAGACTCAAAATCCATTTATGTGAGCCGCTCAACCGGAAAATTGAATAAATCAATGCAGAACACAAAATTCTGAGGCTTCTCAAGTAAGTAATATTACTAACATGATAAGGAAAAAAATGACTCACAATATCAGCAGTTGCACTTTTTATAGCATCCAGTTTTGGGAAGCATGAGCGCTTACTCTGCAGAGAAAAGAAAAGGCATGTAGTGACTTCAAAGATTTAAAGACTTAGCTCCTCTCTCATAATTTCCAGTAGAAATGGACTTCTTCAGAAACGATAACTCTTAATAATGACATCAAATTTCTAGCACATATATGATATATAACCAAAAAAAATCCTAAACAAAAAGTAATCATAATTCTTACGCTCAATCAAAGAAGAAAGAAATCATTGGCCACTCCAAAAATATTGGAAGATTAAACTCCTCTTTCTCATAATTTCCAGTAAAAAGGGACTTGTTTAGGACGGCCTCAAAAGATTGACCACAAATCTAAATAGATAAATTGAGAAGAATGTTTTGCAAAAGTAATTATAATGCCAGCACTTCATCAAAAAAATTAACTGATTTGTCTCCCATGGGATCCCAATTACCATATTAAAGATTTTGTCTCATCATTACAAGATATGTCAACTATCCAGGCAACAAAAAATTATTAATTTACTAGGAACTTTTATCAATTTACACCAATATCGTCACAGAATCACCAATAACAGAGTTTTTGCCACCGTTTCAGATATTATATTTAAAAATTTATCTACATATATATTTACGAATTTATCTACAAACAACCAATTTATCATATATATTTACGAATCAGTATTGTTCAAAAAGAATAAGAAATACTTTTATGTGTTATATTATGCTGTAATAAATAAACGAGATATAGAATTACCAGTAGCAAATCACAGGCTTCGTTGAGTTTATAGCCTTGAACCCAGAACATGTATGTAAGCTGGAATTCAAACAAATCCTCAGAACTGTACTGATAAGAGGTTTATCAAGCAAACAATAAATATATACTTGCAAGGCAAGTTGTGCAATACCATATTTCAAGATTTCAGTAACAAGATATAATAATTATTTGTTAAAATCAAAACAATTTAGAATTTTCATCAATTGGCAAAGACATTTTATTGTTCTACTATGCACTTGCATATTCATTCTATTTGTCTAATGGATTTGCAAGGACGATTTCTCCTCCACTGTGGAAAAACTTCCTTCTTGTGCATAAGCATGAGAAATTCTACAGAATGTTCTTAAAATAAATCTAATATTGTCATTTCATTAGAGGCTGACCTATTTTCTTTTCCTGTCTGTCACTAAAAACTTAAGGTTGGAGAACTAGTACATAACTGAATAATTGATTCTGCCAGAGTTAAACTTTCTTCTGTTAGTTTGCCAGTTTATTATATAACTTGAGAGGCCAAACTACTTCCTTTGCTGTTCATCCCCAATGTGTAGAACTGGAAACTTCAATGTAACTGATAAAAATGGACTTGAACAAATTCTTCTGCCATCACAGCAGTCTCTGTTTTCCCCTTTCTATTCTCTCTTTATTTTTTACTTCTTACTTAATTCAAGAATCACAATTTTCTCATGTAATAAAATCTCATAAAATAAACTAGCTTGCATTTGGATTGAGGTTGTAGCTATAAGAATATTTCATGTGCCTATGTTTTATCAAATCCAATCATTTGAATAAAATTTCCTGCAATGACCTTGAGTTGAATCGCTGAAGTTTGAAATCACTTGAAAACCAGGAAAAGTCACACAACTAGAGAGTACAAGGGAGAAAATAAACCATGTAATAATGACTAAATAATCACAGATACTAGAAAAATAAATTAGCATGTAAAACCAGAATAAAAGGCAAAAAGTGGAAAGGATCCCCGAGATACCACTAAAGTATGTTATAGCTGAAAAACAACATTTATATTTGTTATAGGTTTTGAGCCAGAATACAGAGACAGAAAGATGCATACTGCAGCTGCAGGAGCTCTTCCCATTCCAGCCGTACAATGCACATAAGTTATTCCCCCATTTCGATTAACAGCCTTGTGCAGTTTGCTCACCACAGCTGGAAGCCGCATCCGCAAATCGAATGAGTCAAAGTCTCTGCAACAGTTAAAATTAGTTTTCTGTATAAAGTGACATAATCACACTATGGGTGCATGAATATGAATGTATGCAGGCATAAAGCAGGCATATCATAATTTAGCGAATTGATGTTTGTGCCATCTTTAGAATACAATAGTTCAAATGAACTGGATAGATAACATTCAACTGAAACTGTTTGACTACTTAACATAAACATAGCCTCGTATTTTGATAAAGCAACTCTACATAAGAAAGCTTAAAAATCCCTCACCTATCGCTCTATTATAGAGCCAAACACAGGTAAAATGTTAAATTCTGTAATTCTCATATTGACATAAATGTCTAATAATGTCTCTCATGCCAACCGGGTTCAGGAGGAAATAAATTCAGGTGTAGAAAGCAATCAAATTAAACAACCACACTACCATAAGATTACCAAAGTAAATATACTTCCACCAACAACTCAAAAATGAAAGTTGGTCATCTTTAACAATCACTATTTTGTCATCATTAACCTTATTTCAGCACGCAAGTGTTGAATGTCATCATATATGGTGGCATATTTGCGTATGGCAGTGATGTCAACCCCAAAATATCTGAATATAGTTAAGGACTTAAAAATAACATCTCTCAATGCTGAAACAATTTTGTTAGATGCTGCATCTTACACTCAAAAAGTTTCATCATCGTCATCATCCTTGCCTTCGTTGGGGTCAGCGACATAAATTTTTTTTTTTTTTTCAATCTATGTCTCCATTTATATTTAATTTTTAATTGTAAGCCCGACCCTACACTCTATACATATATAATATAACAAATCTTCTCTCCTTTGATCAGAAGTAAGAAAAGAACAATCAAGTATTTATGAATCATGAAATACAGTGAAGAAGAATATAGATAAATTGTCTAGGATACTCAAGATCTGGGTCTTGTTGCAAGCAAAAAATAGTTTTCACTCCAATACCACGAAGTTTGTCAACGTCATCCGGGGTCTGCCATTTGGAGTAAAAGCAGAAATTAGAAAATCATTCTGGAAGGAAAGACAATGTTCATAAATTTAAAAGTAAAATATGAGTACCTGTAGACACGAACCTACAATCAAGTCTGGACGAATGAAGTTGAAGTTCATTCCTAGTTCATGCCTATAGGTCAAGACTGTATCAAAATATATTTACAAATAAAAGGTTAGATCAATTACAGAAACCAAGCAAAGCAATATATTTGAGGATGTTGGAAAGTATACTAAATCAAACAATCGCAATTTCGTGACAGCTTATAGGCCTGCTATAAAGTTGTTTACAGACCGCAATCAGAAAACACCATCCTATAAAAAGAGAATGTCCTCACAACCAAAAAGAATAAAAAGAGCTGGGTAGAATCCAATTTATTATAAGGTTGGGTTTGTGTGCTAGGCATAAATTTTTAGTAATGTTCCCATATCATTTAGCAAAAGTTTTGATTACCCAGACTAATATCTTTTCCTCCAATAGGTAGAGGACATCTCTTTTCCTCCCAAATGCCTCCTAAGATTCCTCACATGCTTAAACTTTCATTACGAATGAACTTACCAGCGCCCATAGCTTCAGTCATGTTAGTACTATATGTCTCGGATTTTTCCTCCTTAATTTCAGCATCATTCATTTCTGTACTGGATGTAGAACCAGAAATGGCCTAACGGAAAAGGTTAAAATGATCAAATAAATAAAAAAATTCAAATCAATAATTATCAGCATAATCACTAACAGGTTACACTAACTGTTTAAATATCAGATGATTACCAAATCAATTACCATATTTGGCCTAGTCATAAGTCATAATTACCAATATATGTATCTACAACATTAGATTTGTCTACATGTAGGATAAAATGTGCCCCTCATGAAAGCTTACTTTCTGCTTAGTTTAACCACAACTGAAATGTGCTCAAAGATGGCATTAATTGATATGAGACCTCCCTCAAATGGATGGATTTGGGATTGATTATGGAACCAAGCAAATAGAACCTGGGGCACAACAAAAAGTATTCAAAAAAGGCGCCAGAGGCCTCAAACTCATCCGGAATTTGACGGGGGAAAAAAAGTTCTATTACACGGTCCCACTGGGAAGGGGTAGGTTCTGGGGTGAGGCAGTAAAATTAGGGCGCAACAGCCTGGAAACTCCACTAGTGACGCTTAGAAGGTCTAGGCCAATCAAACATTTTATGTGGTTCCCTGCTGCATTACTCGTTCATAAGTTAACATGTTAGTGCATTATATGAAGTTGTAATAATAACAAAATAAATGGTTCTTGAATAGATCAGAACAGTGGAAACCGCTCATCAGTTGGAGCAGATGAAGCATCAAGACAAAAAGCTAACATCTTCATTTCAACCTGGCTGAAATGGACATCAAGGTGAATAAACTCAATATCTGGTACAGCCAGTAGTACTACTTCGCTGTTGTGATTTCAGCATCTGTACAGCCCACAACAATTCTAAAAGAACCATGCTATATAGGCAGAAATAACAACCCAAACTTGCTAGACCATCCATTTGTGGTCATATGATGCATTCAAGGGATCCACACGGGTCCCACATGAATGCATCAAATGGGCAGAAATGGCTCGGTGAGCCCACCTCCACTAATTATTTCTGCCTATCAATCATTTTCCTAAAGCATATAATAATTAAATGGGCATATCAAAAGTGGAGCCACAAAATAAATGATGGTAAAGGAACCGGGCATGTCATGGGAAAAGGAAATAAACAGAACAAGACAAAAAAGAAAAAACGAAATATCCCAAAGTCACCGAAGATATTTATAGAACACATCTATTGGAAAATAAAAAATAAAAAAAGACTTTTTGAATGTAATTATTGAATTACAATTTACATAATAGAACATGTATGGTAAATCCAAACTAATAATTAACAAAAACCACACAGAAAGATTTCTCAATTGGAAGAATCATAAGTTACCTTCAACACAAAACTTCTACGCTGATCAGTGGTATTCATCATACCCTGCGTTAAATCAAGGCATTTGCGTTTAACTGTTTACACAAACAATATATGTGCGTGTGTGTCTGTGTATGTATATGTGTGTGTATATAGATATATATATAATTATATATCAACGTTTACAAAAGAATGATTTTGAAATTTCAGAAACTCATTTTTGTTAAGAGTAAGAGTGAGAGTTACCACTATATGAACATGACACGAAGGCCTCGAAGCGTAGCTTTTGAAGCTCTGAACAGGCAAAACAGAGGATCTGAAACCAGAAACCAAAACATTTACATATATATATACACCCAAACACACAACATTTTTGAGAAATCAATAAAACAAAAGAATCAAACAGACCTGGGAAGATATTGAAGGCAATTCATCTGAAGTGACTGGGAAGAACAGGGAAGAACGAATCTGGAGTCTCTGGTAGAGACAGAAAGTGTAGAGAGAGAGAGAATGCCGAGCTTTGAGGAGCAGTATGGACCTTCGAATTGAATTGATTTTTCTGGCCTTATATATTCACACGATGGTGATACTATATAAAGGGGATCGCCTTTTGGGATATTCTCTGAAGTGCCATCCACCCTTTCCCCTAGTATTAAAGCACGTGATTTGCACGTGATCGTGATTCAATCTTCACCAATATTTTCTTGAATCCTCGTGTGGATGTACCATCTTTTATGTAAACAATAGATTCATCTTTTGAAAATAATTTACAGCTTTTTTACTTTAAAAAAAAAATGGATGTTTGATAATTTAAAATTTTTACTACAAATTTAAGAAAAATATTGATTCTATTCGATCCCAACTTTACTTCATTATAAGACAGAATGAGTCGGATTTGATAAATTGATTGGACTAATTCTGGAATGACGATGACTTGCCTGATAACATCTAAGTTCAAAACTAAATGCTCGATAAATCAGAGAGATTTTAACCCTTGAAAAAATTGTAAGTACTTGTAGGGTTTTGGATGAAGGTATTTTGATTTGTTGATATTTAAGTACTTTGAAAACAAGGGTAAAATTAGGAGAGGAACTAGCCAGTTTTAGTTTGGCGGGCCTAAAGTAGGCCCTAAACTAAACCATCCAAATTGGGCTACTATTGAACCTAGCTTGTTGGTCTTTCAATTCTGTTTTAGGGGCCAGGCCAGGTTGTAAATCCTAGGACCTTGGGCTCAGACATAGCCCATCACTATAGTGGATTGGTTTGACCCAGCCCATAGACAGGCGTACGCCAGACTAGGCCTGTTTTCAGGCCTCGGGCTTGTTTTGATTACGGGTCACAAGTATAACACAATATGGGTGATACAGCAAATGCTAAAAAAAAAATAGGACACAAATATGACATAAATAAGTCAAAAAATAGTAAGATGATATATTATTATATATATAAAATAATAATTGTTACTTATTTTATTTATGCAAATCGTGAATGAAATCATTAATTTAGAATTTATAGCTACATGTTCGCTAATTTTGTTTTTTTTTATTTTTTTTTTATTTTATATTATTTTTATAATTAACCCATAATATATCTTAAATTACATTGAATTCTATTATTTAAAAATAAATAATTACAAAACTACCCTACCATGTCCTAAAATTATCCTAAACTTGGTGTTACTGTATTCATATCGTGTCCTAGCCGTTTCTAAAAAAGAAAAAATATATATTTAAATTTTAGTACATTTAACCGTATCCAACATTTATAATAACTAAGATCGCTACGACACTCCCAAGTAAAGACTATTCATACAACCCCACCTATACTTGAATAATTTTCATTTGGATCAGAGATACAGTTGGCATTCCAAATCCCTGAAATATAACTTTTATATATTTTAATACTCTATTATTATAAGTGATGATGATCCAATCTTTTTGTTATCACAATTACACGTATATATCTACTTAACCTACCAACTACGTATGACACATCAAGAAGATCCAATTATATGGGGGTATAGTTGAGGATAACATTGCATCATGGAAGCTTATCCACATTGCTTTTTAAAATCAAATTGTGTGTATGTGTGTGTTTTTAAGCATACAATGCATGTTAAATTACCACGATTTTAGCACTCAGGCTGAACGAAAATTTTCTTTTTGGCTGGCAATGTTTAAGCATGGATTTTATTTTTGGCTTTATGACCTACAATAAGTTACCAAATTTTTACCCTAAACCACTAATACTTGCTAGTTTTGCTTGTGAAATCATTCATTCATTATTATTATTTTTACTACTAAATTTGATTCGTTTTATAAGAAAACTATCCAATCTTTCAGAGTTTTTGTTGGAGTCTAAACAGATTCGAAAAGATCTAAAATTCGGAGTTCTGTTTTGTTTTTTAAATTTAAAAAGTAACGTGGAATTGGACTAGTTTTAAATTCTTTTTACTAGTTATGGGACATTTATAATTTCAATATATATTAATAACAACATAACAAAAAAACTCGATTCTCTAAATATTATGGATTCAAAACTTTTCTATTCCATCATTTAAACTTTGCCTCAACTCGTTTTGTCTCTCTCTCTATCTCCGTGTTTTTTTCCTCCCCCTTACAACCAAGGAAAAAACACACACACACACAAACCTTCCAGAACGTTGCAAACTCAAGTCAAAAATCTTAGGTTTATTTCAAGAAAAATTTATATTTGGCGGCCAAAGCAAACTCAAATTTGGGAAATTGTATTCAAAGTCGGGTCAAAATTATTAGGTTTATCTCAAGAAACTTCAAGAAGAGCTGAATATTTATATTTTATCTGTTTTGAACCAGCATGAATCAAGTCAAAAAAATTGACATTTTTATATTTGGTGGCCAAAGCAAACTCAAATTTGGCATTTGGGACTGGTAAAAAAGAGGAGACTGTCTGAGAATTTTCGGATTGGATCCAAATCCAATGCACACTTCTTAAATAAGCCTCATTTCAGTTCCAAATTGCAAAAATGTTCCAACAATTCAACCTGATTAATATATATATATATATATATATATATATATATATAAGGAGGGGGCGTAGGTTAAATCGGACTTCCAAAAATAATGAAAAACAACCTACAACTTAGATTGTTGAAAAATATTTCTTCTTTGTGAAGGTTTGAAGCCAGATTTCTAAAAATAACAATGAATAACCTACAACTTAAACTACTGAATAATATTCTTTATTTGCATGTGAAGGCTCGTAGCAGAACCTCTAAAACTAACCAAAAAAAAGAAAAAAAGAAAAACAACTTACAACTTAGACTGTTAGGCAATATATATATATTTTCAAAGATTTTTATCGTGAATAAATAACATTATCCTAAATTTCATTGTGTGTCAAGGCAGCCCCGTACCTCACCAACAGTCAGAGAGTTGATTTTGTCAGCAATTATTATGGATTAGTTCCCTATTTGAATAAAAGTCTGACCCAAACAATTACGTCAGCTTTGTCTATGGGATTTGGGATTCGGACGTTTAATTATAGTTGATATATATAATTCTCATCATGGGAACAAAATTGAAATGTTTTCATTTCGGTCTGGGATAAAGAGTTTTGAATGTTGGAAAGAACATTTTTAAACATTAATGTTCATATATTTTTCGTATTCTATGAAAGTGAGTCTTGATGTAATGATAAGATTATTCTATTGTAATTTAGAGGTCACGGAATTAAAATAAGAAAATAATCTATTCGCAACCGAAAATGTGCACATCTAATCTTCCTTAGACCCTACAATAATAAAAGGCTCGTGCGTTGAATTTGCCTCTTTGCCTTGTACTTTGTATTTTATTGGGAATGTTACTTGTTTCAAATGTCTGTGTATTGTATTGTGAATTTAAATTGAACAAAACCATCTAGTACACTATCTTGAAAAGCTCCAATATACTCATTGAATTTTTCATGGATTAAATTGAATGTGGCATTTGAAATTATCACACATTAGAGAGAATTTTTTTTTTTTTTTTTGGCAAATGAGGGGAGAAGGGATTCCAACACAAAGTAAAGAGTCGGACATTCTACCAACTAAGATACCGGATAATAATTTGAAGAGATATTCACACCCAAAGAATTGGACCTTAGTCACCCAAAAGAAAAAGAAAATAAAGATTGCTAAACTTTATACTCGGTACATATTAAAGGCATAGTTCGCAGTTACAGTATCACTTGCAGTTGCGGTGTAAAGAATTTGAACAAATATCGGTATAAATCGACCCAACCGACTGATTCATGAAATTATATAATAATATCAGATTTTCGAAAAAGAATTACGAATCGAATAATATGACGAACTATGATTAAAAATCTTGAATTATTCTTCACGCACGTGTGTCCCTTACAAGTTCCTTTCAACATCTTGGTCCCACATGCATATGCTTGTAGAATGTTGAATTTCCATCCTACGATACAATTGCATTCCCATTAATTTGATGCACTTTACTCCTATGGTATCAGGTGGTCCCGAACAACAATTTCAACCATCTTTCAAGGGGTACATTTCCCTTCCAAGATTGAAGCTCTCAGCTCAAGAAAACCTTTTTCTTTGTCTTAACAAATAAGATTTATGAATCATGCTTTTACATGTACTTCCTACATGTTGTTTTCAATATCATGGTCCCACATGCAAATTTGTAATAGCATGTTTGAAAACTACATTCCGAATACATTAATCTTTTAATACATTCAACACACTAAATTCGGCCGAAATAAGTAAATTTGATTATGTTAAAAAAATTTACAGCACCGTGTTATACACAGTTAAGGGTTCGGGCTTTGTTGACCTCACGATTACTGAAATAAATAGATTTAATTATGTTGAAAAATCTTACACCACCATATTATATACAACAGAAAATTCATGTTTCATTGATTAAAACCATATATACGAATCCTTGTACAAAGAAAATAAAAATTTTCATTCCGAGAAGGTCAAACTCTTTAATTGCACATTTTACAAAATGATGACGACGAGGGTGATCATAACAAAATTAAAATGTGAAAAAGGGAAGAGAGTCAAACTCTTTGATGTACTTTTTTCACCTCTGATTTTATTTGTTGAAGGCATTTTGAAACTTAAGTCAATAGAAGAGAAAGGAAGAGCCGTACTCCAAACCCCTAGTTGGAATTGCATACCTTTGTGCTTGTGGTTACCCTTGGTTATACATAGACTCATCTATACAATATATAATAAGTCTTTAAAATCATAGGAGAGTGGAGTGGTTTACACTTAATTTACTTAGTTGCCTTATATTGTCTAACTTTACGAACTAGTGTTTGTGTAGGGTCTCTCTTTTCTTAATTTGCCCTTAAAAAAAAAATAATAATAAAAAAAAAAAAAAAAAAAAAAACTTATCTTAAACTAAACAAATGGTTGTCACAAGTACTAAGTCCATAGTGAGCATTAATTATTCAGAGACTAAACATGTTAAAATGGACCAAAGTCCAATTAATATCATTTAGTCAGAGAAAACTCAAATTCATGCCACCTTGTCTTATTAGGCCAAGGACATCATCAATATTATCTTTGAACACATGAGAATGTGCCTTGACCACAGAGCTAGCTAGTGCATGATTCGAGAAAGGTGCAGAGAGTCATCAGGTGCACACCTTGAAAACAAATTTTGGAATAGAGTGATGATAACTTGGTCCACCACTCTTAGCCAACTAATAACCCTAGCTCAATCTCAATGAAACAACTTTATTGGGAACAATAATCATCTACTACCACCCAATGTCCGCACTTCTTAGAGATGTCTTAGAGATGAGTGATTGGAGTGTCTAACAAAAATTATTAATTAGTCATTGGTGCACAAAAATAAATATGCCTTTTTAAAATGTTTAAATCAATAATAAACACATCCGATACTGATTCGAAACTTTTACTTTTATTTTTTTGTTCTAAGAATTGGATATCACTATCCAAATCCTCATTGATGTTTCATTTTTTGGTTGCTTTCACACCATTTTAATCATTGTGGAATGACATAACCAGAACAAAAAAGTAATCCACCACATAAAGTTTCAAAGTTCCCATAATAATAATAATAATAATAATGGTTTGTGCTTTCATTTCATGGGCTTCATAGTGATCATCTTTAATCAAATAGTACACAACTTCTATATAGCTGTAATAAATAAATATATATATATATATAATCGATCAACATATACAATGTATAATATTCTAGAAAAAAGAAGGAATTCATGAATATTCTAAGAATAGGACAGTGAAGTTCTTTGAACAATCAACTCAGATTACTGGTGCTTTTTAATTTTCATCCCAGAGATTAAAAGAAAGTCTTGAACGTAGTAGCTAATGTAAACAAATGACCCTTTGAATTAAAAATTGGATAACCACAAATGACAATGAAAAAAATCTTGAGTTGATCTTGACTTTATTAATATTTTAGAAATTGATGGGTATTAAATTTAATATATTTTATTTGTCCAAACCTATAATTCGTTGTTGTGGGGGACCTTAAGTCTATTAGGGCCTTTCATTGAAAAAAGGTGAGGGAAATGGAATGATCCAGATTTATTGCAACTTTTCAAAAATTTCAATGTCTAAATCTAAGGTTCATATTGTAAGACTTACCTGATCTTATCAATTATTAGAATTTTTTTCTTCAATCGTATTAATGTCACTATGTTGGATGTTGGTGTGAACACAAATAAGCCTAAACACTTCTTATTGGAACCCAAGTTTCTCTTGAAATTTCAACACAAATGACAATGAAAAAACACTTGAGTTGATCTTGACTTTATTAATATTTTAGAAATTGATGGGTATTAAATTTAATATATTTTATTTGTCCAAACCTACAATTCGATGTTGTGGAGGACCTTAAGTCTATTAGGGCTTTTCATTGAAAAAAGGTGAGGGAAATGGAATGATCCAGATTTATTGCAACTTTTCAAAAATTCTAATGTCTGAATCTAAGGTTCATATTGTAAGACTTATCTGATCTTATCAATTGTTATAATTTTTTTCTTCAATCGTATTAATGTCACTATGTTGGATGTTGGTGTGAACACAAATAAACCTAAACACTTCTTATTTCTAACTTGGAATCCAAGTTTCTCTTGAAATTTCAACACAAATGACAATGAAAAAACACTTGAGTTGATCTTGACTTTATTAATATTTTAGAAATTGATGGGTATTAAATTTAATATATTTTATTTGTCCAAACCTACAATTCGATGTTGTGGAGGACCTTAAGTCTATTAGGGCTTTTCATTGAAAAAAGGTGAGGGAAATGGAATGATCCAGATTTATTGCAACTTTTCAAAAATTTTAATGTCTGAATCTAGGGTTCATATTGTAAGACTTATCTGATCTTATCAATTGTTATAATTTTTTTCTTCAATCGTATTAATGTCACTATGTTGGATGTTGGTGTGAACACAAATAAACCTAAACACTTCTTATTTCTAACTTGGAATCCAAGTTTCTCTTGAAATTTCAACACAAATGACAATGAAAAAACACTTGAGTTGATCTTGACTTTATTAATATTTTAGAAATTGATGGGTATTAAATTTAATATATTTTATTTGTCCAAACCTACAATTCGATGTTGTGGAGGACCTTAAGTCTATTAGGGCTTTTCATTGAAAAAAGGTGAGGGAAATGGAATGATCCAGATTTATTGCAACTTTTCAAAAATTTTAATGTCTGAATCTAGGGTTCATATTGTAAGACTTATCTGATCTTATCAATTGTTATAATTTTTTTCTTCAATCGTATTAATGTCACTATGTTGGATGTTGGTGTGAACACAAATAAACCTAAACACTTCTTATTTCTAACTTGGAATCCAAGTTTCTCTTGAAATTTCAACATGGTACATGAACAACAACTCAGGAAGTATTCAAAATTTCAAAGCCTATGTAAAGTTGGAATTCGCTACCTAATGTCCAGTGAACCCATTAATTTTCAACCTACCAGTTTCAGCAAAATCTTGTGCCACAATAATAAAGAAATTATAGAAACCTTTTTATTTCATTTTTGAATGATTTTGTGAATTGTCAACAAAGACCTTGTCATACATATGTGTGTGTGTTTTTTTTTTTTTTTTTTTTTTTTTTTTTTTTTTTTTTTTTGTGTGAATTGTCAACTATAAGAACTTGTCATACATATGTTTTTTTTAAATATATTTATATTTGCACAAATGAACATTACATGTTTGCTATTTTAAAAAAAAAAGAGAAAATAATAACTAACTATAGACTGAGAATATTACATTCTCCATACTTCAAAATACCGAACCATTGATAGAGAATACTACATTCTCATATTACAGGATACCGAATACGTTCTTGTTCGGATTATTTTTACATGCACCTTCCTAGAAGGATCAACATGTTGTCCTCACAGTATCCTCACATGCAATGTTTGCTAGTGAAATGTTGAAGTTCAGGGTACTAAATATTTTCTCTTGTATTTTTCAGTAATAACGTTTTGGGGCTTTATTGAAAAATAATTTACAGCTTTTTGTTTGTCACACACCCATTAGAAGTTAAAATTACCTTTACAATGCAACTTCCTAGAAGAAACTCCTGTCAACATCTTGTCCTCACATGCAATGCTAGCTAGTGAAATTTTGGAAGTTTCATACTTTTGATGTCCTCAAGTTCCCAATGAACTGTAAATTACTCCTACAAATTTAGCCTGTCCAAAGCATCTTCCTAGTTTGGTACAATAATTTCACTTTCATCTGTCATGGCCCTAATACCAATTTTATGAGGTTGGGCACAGGCGCAAAACTCTTAAAAATACCAAATGAATAAGATGCTCTTTCTCAAAAGGAAAATTGAGTGTTGAGTCTCGGTGGAGGGATGGAGCGTGCATTTTCATGACCCTAGTACCAATTTTATGAGGTTGGGTACAAGAGCAAAGCTTAATACCAAATATATTACAAGCCCTCTTTCTCAAAAGAAATGTTTGGGTGTTCAAATCTCTTTGAAAGTATAGAGTATGTGTTTGCTTGACCTTTCAACGTTATATATATTTATGGATCTTTAAAAATATATAGAAATATAATTGTGACTCTTTAATACGTAAAAATTGCCTTAATTTTGGTCCAACTATGCATTAAATGCATACCCTATTTATATTAAAAAAATAAATAAATAAATAAATTGAGTGTGTAGAAGAGAAGTACTAAAAGGGACAAGCATTCGTAGCAATTTTCCAACTTTGATTTAATTTGTTTGTCATTAAAACAAAGTACCAACTAATTACATGGTAGTTTGTTTTCTAATTTTATAAAGAAAAATACTTTGCCTATTAAGCCTAGGTTATTGATACATGATATTCTGTAGGTATAGTAGGTACTTTTCCAAGTTACTCCTTTTGAAATGAAAGATAAATGAGTAGCTGTAGTTTAGCTGCTTTAAATGGTAAGATTAAATATTAATTGGCACATGATATGCTTTATTCTTATTAATTGCTTGCAACAAACCATGTTAAAAGTCAAATGTGTGTTTGTAAACAACCAGCCCATATGGGAATGAGGAGAAATGAAAGGATAATTTGTATTAGAGAAGTGATGTTTGGTTCAAAAGCAGAACAAGAATATTTTTCTTAATCTTAACATCCTTTGTTTAGTTAATAAAAGAATATTTATTTATATATTTATTATTATAAATTGGCATTGGTTCGATACTTAAAGAATTTTAAATTTGTTGTCAAATTCGTTCTTAGAAGGATGATTCTAAATCTGTCAGAATAAGGGACAGGGAACGAGACGAGACGAGACATAATGGATGGGTGAAATTAATATCTCTAATTCGACACATGTTAAAAAATGACATTGGAATTAAGAGAAAAGAAGTGACTGCATAAGCAATTTTTATTATCTAAATAAAAATGACAAACTCAATAAGGAGGGTTATAATTATCAATCCTAAGCCACCACATAAAGAGGTAACAAGATAGAAACAGAAGTGAGAGGAGTAAAAAGGCGCCCAAATCGATAAGGGCAAAAGATTCCACTTAACTAGGTGCTGCATGGGTTACATGTAAACGGTAAACACACAATTGAAATTGGAGATGAGTAGGTCCCACCATTTGTTGATATTGTTCCAGTTGCCACCGCCATCGGATGATCATTGCCTAAATCCAATAAAAATTTAATGTTGTCCTGCTTGGCTGCCCCCAAATCCTTGTGCCCATAAAGAAAACAAGAAGAGACTACTACTACTATAGGTTTAGAAGTTTCCATAAAAAGTTGTACTTTCAAATTTTCATTGCTTAGCTCATAGTCATAGTTCTCACCTTATCATCATCTTCTTCCAATTGCTCAAGGTTCTAGAAAAAAAAAGTCATAAGGATTTACTTGGAATTTTCAAAACATGACATCAATAAAATATGTGATTTTTTTCTTAATCTTTATTATGAATTTGAAACAAATTTCAATTCCTTGCTAATGTAAACAAATGCATCATTATATTCAAAGTTGATATATACCTCAATGATACAACTAAGCATTGCTATAAATGTTGAAGAAGAAAGCCACACCTATACATACATACATACATACATACATACATATATATGTATGTATGTATGTATGTATGTATGTATATTAAATATTTGATTATCTCACAACCTCACAAATACTTAATGTAGTGGATTAGGTGGAGGAAATGGTCTTTTTTCTTGCTTGGAACCTAAGTAAACCTATTATATATTTATGTCCAAACCAAAAAAACAACAATAAAAAAAGGGAGATTCAATGTTCATGCCCAAACACTCCAAATTTTAATTGGACTAGCTTTAGAAAAAGAAAAAAGAAAAATCAACATGTTCATTCACTAGCTAGCTAGGCACAAACTATTTAAAAAAGAAAAAAAAAAAAAAGGAAAGAAAGTCAAAGTTCAGAACAAGTTGGATTTGTCTAGTTAAAACCTCATTCAAACTATAATGCCATCCTCAAACAAGTTCTCCCCCTCCCCCATAATATTCAATTAGGACTATTATTAATTTTCAAACCTGAACTAGTTACTACCTATTCCCAACAAAATCATGTTCAATAACAATAAAAAAAATATGCCGCTACCATTTAATTTTGTGATTAGGAATGTCTCGATAGTGTAGATCAGTGTTGACGAAATTTTACATTAATGTTATTTTTGGGAATACTGAATCAGTGTTTCGGATTTTAAATTAGAATAAAATTAGTTCAAAATATATACTAAATTATCTTCAATCTCAAATCTAATGCGCTATTCAGTGTTAAAACATATCGTTAGATTTATTTATTATTTATTTATTTTCCATTTTTGACAAAGAATTTTCACAACGTTGTTGAAAAACCTAAAACCCTTCGATTTTTGTTTTGCAAAAAAAAAAAAAAAAAAAAAAACAATTGGATGTTTGGGTTGTTCGATCAAGTAAGGGAAAGTATTTTTTTTATTTTATTGTCTGAATATTCAAGATCTAAGAGTATTCCAATGCCCCCTTTCGCATGCATAAATTGAACCAACAATTAAGATAAGCACGAAAATTAAAGCTTCTATAAATACGAATACATCTAATACATCGAAATTTGTTGCCCATGGATAAAGAAAAACCATTTCAACATCATAAACAACAAAAACTAATACAAACATATAATAACATATTATAAATTGTAACTAAGCATCGCCCATTGGTTCTATACTCTATTCATAACTAGAAAAAAAAAAAACCACCTAAATCATAGACTTTAATATAAGATCGATTTTATTCCCCCAATAAAATTTGTGTATTTCGAGATACAACTTTGTGAGTGAATTGTCAATCTCAACTCAACAAATGCACTTAACCAATACTAGAAGATTAGGATCACATCACCATCCATATTAATCAATAGCCCTCATTTATTGTCTGCATTACTCATACCCAATCAAGCCCTCATTTTACTCTCTTTTTTTATAAAAATGTAACACTACTCTGCAATTGTGTGAGCTGGAAACCTTGCAAATCTTAATGTTTTTATGTCCTGATTTTAAGACAATAATAAATGTTTGTTGACAAATATCTATTTAATTTAAAATAAATGATAAATATCAAGAGGTTTGCTGAGATTAATTTTAAAATGAATAGAAAACAAAACGTAATTTAAAAAATAATATGATTTGACAGTTTTTTAAAATTATTTTCAAAATGATGAGTTCAAACCTTGTATAATTTCATGTCTTGTCGGAGTTTCACCTCTCAACTTTTCTTTTCATACTATTGAGAATTAGTGATATTTTTAAAATTTTAAAATTATTAAAAAATATTTTTAAAAAATTAAACTAAATACATATTAGATCATGAATATTTTTTAGGTTTACATTCTTCGGTTATTCACATAAAGAAAATAATTTTCAAAGTGAGTAATTCCAATAGTCTGGACCATTTAGCCCTTCGGTTAGCGGTTAGAAGCGGCTTTATCGGAAATACACTAGCATCATGTGGGGTCCCCTGCCTATAGGCTGGAACCGATTTCGGTGTATTTAGAGTTTCCGTTACGGTCAATGAACTTCTTATTTTTGAATCTGCAACCTAGATTGAAGTAATTGTCGTTTGTACACGCTGTCCATGTATGTGTGAAATACAACAGCCAACTGTCAATGTCATGTTTATTTATTTGTGACAGTTGTTCAATATATGAAGCGAGTGTAATTCACTCACTACCTCTGCAAGTGAGCTGAACCCAAAACAGTTTTTTGGAATTTTAATGTTATTAACTGATAAAAAAAAAAAAGAAAAAAGAAAAAAAGTAAGTAATCAATAAAAACATTCGTATCATAACTGTCCATTGATCATATTTCCCATCATGGTTTTTTTTATTTTATTTTATTTTATTTATATATTTTTTATTTTAAACCATTTTTCTATTTCTATTTACAGTTGAAATACAGTAACATTAAAACTCCAAAAAGTATACTGGTCTAAGCTTTTTTCAATTCAAAATGTATAAGATAAATGGCAGAGTTAGGTTGAATCATCCTAATAACAAAAATATTTTTTGGAGTTTTTAGTATAATCATATTTAATCATCGTAATAACATAAATATTATTATAATTTAAATTATAATAAGAAATAAAAAAGAAAAAAAAATTGTAACTAATAAAAGAATATTTATTTATATATTAATTATTATTCAGTGCGAATTCATAACTTTGCCTCATTAAACCTTCTTCTCAAACTCAACTATGATAAAGTCTGTTTGAAATTGTTGTTGGAATAAAAAAAGCGTTTTTACCACTAGAGTCGTTAAAAAAGTGCGTATTATTAATTTTACAATAATATTTTTTAATAAAATATTACCATATTCGATAATAACAACTTAAAAAAAAATACATAGAACATTAAACTTCTACTAGAAACGTAAATTTTCAAAATAAAAATACTTATAAAATATAGAAGCAATCCAAAACGGATTAGAACAGTGGGACAGAACGAGCTTAAATTGAGTCAATTGGACATCCTTAATTAAAAGTTGAATAGGTTACTAAAGCCTCATGTTTGGCCCTCCGAATATGACCTCCCTGTTTATTATATATTCCCGAATTTATTTACACAACATTCCGATGCAATATATATATATATATACACAAACACAAAAACAAAACACATACGAGGTTACGTTCTCCCTGAGTCACGACCTGTGTCACCTTTTGAGTTCCAGTATAGAGAGAGAAGCTAGAGAGAGAGAAACCGAAACACAGAACAAACGCGGTCTCACACCTCCCTCATTTCAAATATCAAATTCTACACACACATATACATATATATATCTCTGTATAGAATGCTGGGTTCAGTTCAACTTTCTCTCCCCTTGCATGCAAATCCACGGTGAGATCTCACCGGCGGCGACTCCCCTACCCTCCGGCGACCGTTTTACGAAATGGGTTCAGGCCCAATTTTGCCGAGCACAAGCGGCGGCGGCTGCGGCGGGTGGCACACGAGCCTCAAGTGCTGGTGGCGATACGACCATTATTGCGTCCTCTCTTCGACCTTGGCCTTCTTTCTCACGTCGTTAGTGTTGTTGGGTTCGATTGGGACCCTCTATGCTTGGCTAATGTTCACCCCAGATGTCCACAATACTCTCTCTTCGTTCGGCTGTCAACCGGACAATGAGGGTTCATGGTCGATCGGTGTTTTCTACGGTGACTCGCCCTTTTCCCTCAAACCCATTGAAAAAGTAAGGCTTTTGAACATGTGTACACATATCAATTTTTGTGTGTGTGTTTTTTTTTTTTTTCTTTTCTTTTCTTATTTTCTTGAATTTTTATTTTTTTTGTTTCTGGTTTTGGGATTTTGGGTATTTTTGTGTATATTTGTTGGTTCTGTTTTTTGATTTTTGGTGGTTTTTGACAGGTGAATATATGGAGAGATAAGAGTTCTGCTTGGCCTGTGGCCAACCCTGTTTTCACATGTGAGTCAGTCTCTGATGCTGGTTTCCCTAGTAATTTTGTTGCTGACCCTTTTCTTTATGTTCAGGTAACCACCATAGCACTGGAATTTTTCGAAATTTCTCTGTTTTTCTTTCTCAATTTATCTGTTTATTTGTTCAATCATATATTCATATATGTATTTTCAACTCTATAAAAGAAAAATTCCATTGAAATTATACACACACTTATCCGTGTTTACACGGGGACATGTGCATTGACCGAGTCTATTGTCTTTAGTAGAGCGAAAAGTTAACATATAATTCATGTAGCCGATCCCTGTAGTTGAAATTGTCGCTGTCAGTATTAAAACTTTTGTTTTGGAACTGATTGATTTGGAATATTGTTGGTCGCTAAAGCAATTGACCCTTTTCAGCTTCTTAGAAATGGTCTATGTTGCTTTTTTAACTTAGTTAATAGGATTGGGAAAATTAATAATTATAAACCTTGTTGTATAGAAGTAAAGCATAGAGGGGGAGAAAGACAATCCATAGATTTAGAGCGCGTGGTTTTAGGCAAGGAGGAGGTCA
This sequence comes from Cornus florida, assembly GCF_030987335.1. Lineage (NCBI taxonomy): Eukaryota > Viridiplantae > Streptophyta > Magnoliopsida > Cornales > Cornaceae > Cornus > Cornus florida. The sequence continues at coordinate 31,552,429 of NW_026775578.1, forward strand.
CTCTCTGTCGAATGTTTTAGTGATTTGTAGGCTCCACTATTTAACACTTGTTTAGGTTGTCTTGCTCATTCTAATTGAATTATTGGCTTGACTATTCATAGCCTTGCTTTTCCTTTGTGACATTTTACACCCTTGTGCAATTAAAAATCCAATCTTTCAAATGTTGTGTACAATTCCTCTAAAGTACTCTAAAGAGCACTTAAAAGAGAGTGGTAGTAATATAATGTGAAATTCGGCTGGTCTTCTAAATAATAATCATTAGATGGGAGAAAAGTTGCTGGTTTTTTATGAGGTAGATGCAACCTTATTGTGTGAAACCTCTGAATGCTTATGATGGAATGACGATAATGCTACGAAATATCTTCCTCCATAACCAAAATGAACCGAGTGTAAGTCAAGTTTGGTAAAACATTCAATTGGGGTACTCCAACATCCACACATGCTAGTCCTTCCTACACAGTTTAGTTCTTGTACAGTGGTGGAGCTGGAACGTAGTTCAGATGGGGCATCCATTAACAACAATAATATGATAGGAAATTTTGAACCAAAATAATAAATAGCAAAGGTGGGTCTTTTCTGAATTTTGATTCTTAAAAATTTTGCGGAACCTCTTTGGAGGAGAAAAGACATCGGTCTTTTCTGAATTTTGAAAATCTTGTTGGGCAATTGAGTTAGAAAATGAAGGGTCCTTTTGAATTTCGGAATTTTTTTCTTAAGGTCTTTTGTGTATATTTTAGGAGTTCAATGGGGGCTCTTTTATAATTGTAGAAATTTGTGCGTAAAAAGTACAAATAAAGGAAAATTCGTGTTCCGTGGCTTCACCACTGTTCTTGGACATTTGCAGGTAATTGAAACTGCTGGACCCAACAGTCCAACAGTGAATAGGTTCTGTCATATTTTGTTTTTGAGTATTGAGAGTTCAATGTATCGGGAAGTAATTTTTCCTCTATACAAACAAGCAATAGATGAAGTATAATCCAATTCGAAAACGCAAGGAAACAATTACTAACAAGTAACAACGAACTTAAACACTCAAGATACCAAGTTTAACAATGACAACTTTTCCAAAGATAGGAAAAACCATCAGGCACAACAGATAAGAGTATGAGAGGTCTTTCAAGTTATAACTTGATGTTACACAACAAGGGAAATGAACAAAATACAAGTGTTACATCACAATGGAGAAAAACCCACTCTTACAACCCACCAAAATTTGTAAAAACTTTCAAAACTAAATTTGAGGACATCCTTTGAAACCTCAACCCAAAAAATATAAGACCCCGTTTGGAGAGCAGTACAAAAGGAGAGGTAGCCACTTGTGTCCTTTCTTCAATCCAAGAACCCTTTATAAGAACTACACTCTTCTTGTAGGCAAACTCTTGTTCCAAACACATCTCTTGGTTTTTTACTCAACCTTAAGAGACTGAGTTTTACTATATATTTTGCCTTAAAGGCCCAAGCCCAAGTGGACTTTCTTCTGATGGATCTGCATTTTTACATGGAAAATCAAGTCATATGATGCAACATAATGGTGGGGACCCTTTTTGCACTAACATATATTTATATGCAAGCCATAAATATCAGTTTGACTTTCTTTTATTCTTTTGTCTTTGTAGTTGGGTACAATATGTTTCCTTGATAGGAAAAGAGTTTTGCATAAGGTCGTTTATCGTATAAATTGTGCCTTCTAATATTGAATCGCTTTAGTTTTTCAGGTGTTATTCTTGTGTTTGTGCTGTTTTCCACTTCTAATTTCATGGGGTTAGATATATTTTATTTGGATGTGATCTTGGAGATCGAAAGGTGGTTAACTAGAATTAGCTTGCTAATTGCTATTTATCTAGAGTGTGAGTTGGGATTTCGTCTTGGGTTGTTCTAGAATGCTTGGTGATTTGTCCTTAAAAGTCACTTGAACTTTGGCATTGCATGGTAGAAGGTCATAAAATAACATTTCCTTCTTGGAAGGAGGGGCATTATAAGTTGTCAGACTTCTTATTGGCGGTATGCTGCAACATCAACTTTTACAGACTAAAGTTGCTTAAAATTAAACGACAAAAGCATTGGAGAAAAGGGTTTATGTTCAATGATTGGGAGGGATGTTAATTGGTAAGCAACAGGGCTGCCAGATGCCTTGCATTTTCTTTCTAAATTATTTTAGGGACTTTTGGACCATCATTTATTTTTAAAAAATTAAAGAAATAATTGAATAATAATCAGCTAAGAGGGGACAGTCAAAATGAGTTGCACTATTAGATGTTTTTGTCATACCAAGTAAACATATGCTTTGAATGAGGTCTGTATTTTTATTAATAATTTTGTTTTATAAAATGGACACACACACACACACACACATCTGAAATTGTGGTGATAGTGTGGATGAAGACTTCTCATCCAGACAATACCTTGACCCTTTAAACACCACTATTGTTTCTTTGCTTCTCCAATATATAAGATTTAAAGAAACCCATGTATTTAAGTTAAATTTTACTTAGACAAGTTAGGAACTCATGATTTCTTTGCTTCGCCCAAAACAAAACAAAATTCTGTTTCTCCTCCAAAGAATGATAATAAGCAAGCTAGGATTCCTCAAAACCTTCATAAGAACAACAAGAATAAGGTTGTTCATACTCAAAGAAACTTTCAGCCTCCTACTTTACACTGTTATTGTGATAAAACTTCACATTCTAGGTTCTATTGCTGTCAACGTATGAGGACGCTGAAAATAGATACTACTGGAGCAACATCAAATTTCATGACACTCGAACCAATAGTAATCAAAGCAGGGTGAACAACAACAACAACAACAACAACAACAACAACAGCAATCAAAACAATCAGTCTCCTCCTCGTCACGTGGATATTGCTTCCCTACAAGCAACCTAACACATATAGGGTTAAATCATCAAGTCATCACCTCATCTCCAATTTTATTGCATTTGAAGCACTTATCTTCTTTACCCATAAGTCATATACCTCTCTTATGGATGTTCTTACCTCGGATACTTGGATATTTGCAAGCATATCAACCCAGCGGTTTAAAAGTAGCTCGAGCATGACTATGTTTCGAACTTGTTTCTGGTGGGGGCCGTAAGGAGCCAAACTAAAAATGCCATAATTGTAGCCCATGTGCTCCACTCCTAGAGACTTTGGACTGTTGGTAAAAGCCTTGTCATTGGTGGTAATTCTTTGGCTACCTCCCAATCACTCATCATCAAAGCTTGATGTACCCCAAGCTTTATGTGAAGATTGGACCATACTTGTCTGCCATAGAACCCAAGGTTATATGATATGACTGAGAGCCTCTTAAGATGTGGAGGTGACTGATAGTAGTCCACACATTTGGCAGCTTCCGGAGGAGCTCTGTTCTGTCCAGTGCTTCTCTTAGTAAAATTATTGATATGGATAACAATGGTAGTTGCTGTGAGTGAGAGAAGGAGCTCCATGGATTCTAGTTTTGAGTGTTAATTAGGTGGGTATGGGATTGGGGCAATCAATGAATATTGAGTTCATAGGAGTGATAAGTTGCACACTAATACATTTATCTCCAGTTTCGTATAAGACAGCTAGCCTAACAGTTGTGCAGTAGATTTTTCCTTTCATATAGAAACCACTAGTTTGCCTTCATTTTTTCCAAATTGTTACACTCAAAAATTACAACATCATCTATAAAACAGATTCTTATGAACTCTAACAAAGGTCCATGTATCTTTCCAAAAGCAAATGGTGTGATTTCCCAATATAAAAAACATGGAGATGGAGAAAAATGTCAAATATTCCTAACTTGGAACTCAGTGTGGAAAAATTTATTTCATTTACAAGTGATAGTAACAATAAGAAAACATATGGAAAATTAAAGCACTACACCTATTAGAAAAATCATTTTCTTACCTTTATTTTTTTAAAACAAGGGTTCTAAGCCTAATGAGAGTAAAGTAATCGTTTTTCTTTGGCGGTTGTTTTCTTCTGCTTTGATTACATTTGGATTTGGAGAGGGAGATTGCGCACACTTATAAGGGCTTAAATGAAAAAAGTGTGCGTGTGTGTGTGTGTGTGAGAGAGAGAGAGAGAGGGGTATAAAATTGCTTGAAATGTAAATTAGGCTAGGGAGATGACTTATCTTAAAATTTGTGAACAAAGTAGGTCTTTAATTTTATTTTTTCTTCTTTCATTTCTCTTCTTTTATTGGCTGGCTTTGGAGGCTTAGAACTGCAGAGAGTATAGGTAGATAATAGTTGAGCTTTTAGAGATAGAGTGAAGGTAATTTATGAGAGATGATTGATGGAGGCATAGAGAGGGAGTATATCTAACTGTAAGGGAAAAATTTTGGGGGTAGATTGGTCATTTGAGGGGCATAGTAGGCAAATTGGAGGTTATTTTAGGTTTTGAGGATGATATTGTCTTTTCATATACTTACATTTATAGCCTCCAAAAATGAGACAGATGCTTGTTGTTACCAAGTTTTCAACATTTAATTAGGTGTTGCCAGTTGGTTTTTAATTTATCCTGCCTATGCTATACTCAATTTCGAATAATATTTATTGAATATTCTGCCGAGTAGAGGTTCTTAAATTACTCTGTTACTCTTTTTGACTTGGTATTATAAATTAAACCGCTTGTATGTGTTCTTTTGTAAACAATGATATGCATTACTCAATAATACTAGCTTTACAATACAGGGTGATGTCCTTTACCTATTTTACGAAACAAAGAATTCCATCACCATGCAAGGAGATATTGGAGTTGCAAGAAGTACTGATAAGGGAGCAACATGGCAACAGTTGGGTATTGCATTGGATGAAGACTGGCATCTCTCTTACCCATATGTCTTCGACTACAATGGCCAAGTAAGATCATAATTTGCTAAAGAAGAATGCATGTATTTGTATGCGTGTGTGTGTGTGTGTGTGTGTGTAAAACAGGAAGTCTTGTAGTCCATGACCTCTCTATGCACCTTGGTGATTTTATTATCTACACATGGTATGCAAGCTGATCTCTGGATTGCCCGGAGAGTGGGTCCTATCGATAACAAATGACAGACTTAAAAAATCACTGTGATTAGATGGCTATGAGCACTGATTACACCCCCAAATTAAAATGTTGGAAGTACTTAGAAGCTCTTGAAGTAATTTAAAAGTCAGTTGTCCCTGGATCATTCATTTTTATTGATCATTGTGCCATAAAATCTTCCTGTTTGGGTCAATTCCATGTTGGACCCTGTAATGCAATCCATTTGACACTCACCAAGTTTAGTGCTTAGTGACTACACTGAATGAAGCCCAGACACTAGAGATTTCGTTAATTTCATTTCTTGTTTATATAACTCACATTTTTTCCCTTTAATTTATTGATGTCCTACAGATATACATGATGCCCGAGGGCAGTGCAAAGGGGGATCTACGTCTTTATCGTGCAGAAAAATTTCCTTTGCAATGGAAACTGGACAAGATCATCATGAAAAAGCCCCTTGTTGATTCGTTCATTGTTAATCATGATGGAAGATACTGGCTGTTTGGTTCGGATCATAGTGGTATTGGCACAAAAAAGAATGGACAGCTTGAGATATGGTACAGTAACTCACCACTTGGTCCGTGGAAATCACATAAGAAGAATCCAATCTATAACACAGACAAGAGCATGGGGGCTCGGAATGGAGGCAGACCATTTAAACACAATGGAAACTTATACCGCACGGGTCAAGACTCTGGCGAGACATATGGGCGGCGAGTACGTGTCTTCAAAGTGGAGGTTCTTACCACTAATGAATTCAAAGAAGTTGAAGTTCCCTTGGGATTAGAAGAGCCTAACAAGGGTCCGAATGCTTGGAATGGCGCCCGCTACCATCACCTTGATGTGCAACAGCTAAGCTCTGGAGAATGGATTGCAGTTATGGACGGAGACAGGGTTCCGTCTGGAGACATAGTTCGCCGGTTTATTCTTGGCTGTGCTTCAATTTTAGCTGTTGCTGCACTTGTCACACTAGTAGGAATGCTTCTTGGACCTGTGAGGTGCATCGTACCCCTGAGCTGGTGCCCTCACAACATGGGAAAGAGAAGTGATGCTTTCTTGGCTTGGGAGAGGTCAAACTCATCTTCCAGAGTCAGACAGTTCTGCAGTCGCTTGAACAGAGTGAGTTTGCTTCTCCGTGGCAGGATAAAACCAAACACCTGTGCCGGGAAGTCGGCTCTCACACTCATATTTATTGTTGGGGTGGCACTGATGTGCACTGGGGTTAGATATATTTTTGGAGGCAACGGTGGACAAGAACCTTACCGATTGAATGGTCACTACTCCCAGTTCACAATGTTAACAATGACCTATGATGCTCGGCTGTGGAATTTGAAAATGTATGTGAAGCATTACTCGAGGTGTTCTTCAGTGCGTGAGATTGTTGTGGTATGGAACAAAGGAGAACCTCCTAAATTAAGTGACTTGGACTCCACAGTGCCAATAAGGATCAGAGTAGAGGAAAAGAACTCCCTTAACAATCGCTTCAAGATGGATGATTTGATAGAGACCCGAGCTGTTCTTGAGCTGGATGATGATATTATGATGACTTGTGATGATATTGAACGAGGATTTAGGGTCTGGAGGGAGCACCCTGATCGTATTGTGGGATTCTACCCCCGACTCATTGATGGTAGCCCGTTGAAATATAGAGGGGAGAAACATGCCCGCTGCCATAAAGGGTATAATATGATTCTCACCGGAGCAGCTTTTATCGACAGCAAGATGGCATTCGAGAGGTATTGGAGTGAAAAGGCTAAGGTGGGGAGGGAAGTGGTGGACAGGGACTTTAACTGTGAGGATGTGCTGTTGAACTATTTGTATGCAAATGCAAGCTCTTCTGAGACAGTTGAATATGTGAAACCAGCATGGGCAATCGACACATCAAAGTTTTCTGGTGTAGCGATTAGTCGGAACACAGATGTACATTACCAGATCAGAAGTAATTGCCTCATGAAATTTTCTGAGATATATGGAAGTTTGGCAGACCGGAAATCAGAATTCAACGGTCGGAGAGATGGTTGGGATGTATAGTGGAAAGCAAAGAAGTCTTAGAGCGGGTCACTCTTAAATGTTCTTGATTCTCTTCTCTTAGTAAAATTTTTTGGCAATACTCTGTAAATTTTTACTTTTCTTTTCTCCTGCTGCCAAATTTGCTTTGGGGGACTTTTTGGTGTCAATAGCTTTGGTCAGTGAACTGTGTATTGGTTTGGCTGAAATTGAAAATTGTGCTTTTCACCCTTTGTAGTTTGAAATATTGGAACAGAAACAAGATTAGAGAAACCACATTATGGAGGGATTTTTTTTTTTTTTTTTTCGAATAAAATGCATCCACTTGTTAGTCAGTTAATAATACTTAAGTGCCCTCATGGAATGAAAAATAAAATAAAAAATTCCCATCAAAATGCAACAAACTTCCCTGAAACTATGAGGGTTTTGCAAAAAGCTCTGAACTATCAGGATCATGAAAACACAATTCTTGAATTTGATGCCTTATTAATCTACTTCCAGGTGGGATAAGAATATCTAACATTTTCTTCATCCGATCTTACAAATGTGATCGGACCACCTAATTTATTCGGAACTAGACAACTATCGGGCAAAATCTTTCCCAGACTCACTTAAAATTCGATGAAAGACAAGAACCTCAAACACTAACACCATACAACTGTGTCAATCAGTTGAGATCTAGAGCAAGTTGAAGTAGAAGCCTCGGTGAGAATGGAACTTAGAAATATATATATATATATATATATATATATATAGTCAAAGGGCATCTATGGAATAGTATATATATATATATATCATGTGCAGGTCTTGTGGGAAGGTATCTATATTTTTTACATTCAGGACTTGGTTGTCAAAACACGAGAAAGAATGAGACTTTTATTGCGAAAATTATAGTTCAAGGGAAATTAGTACTTTTCATGGTATAGTTGATACTCAATTGCAAAGAAAGCTAAGCAAAATTACTTGATTTAATTACTGAATAAATCAATCATTTAACATCACATGTAATGACAATAGACCAATTTGTAATTGTTTTATAGTTTAGAGGTTTTGTTTGCATTGTTAATTTGTTAGGGGGAATTTGCAAAACTTTAATAGTTCATTTATTTATTGGTAAATATACATGCCTTTTCTATGATTTGCCATAATTACAGTAACTTTCTTTAAAACTTTACAAATTACACAAATCTCTCTTAAAAATAAAACTAATTTACACAAACCTCCTTTCCATAACATCAACGCGAGTCAATGACGAATTTTGGTGATGTCAAGAAATAAATAAATTAAATTTTTCATATTACCCTTAGGTGCAGTGCAATATATTTTAAATCTTAAAAAAAAAAAGAAAAAATTACCTAAATACCCTCATCCCTTAAAAAAGCAACATTCTGGATTCAACATTCTAAGGGGAGGTCTGTGGGTTAGTTTCATTTTGTAATGTAATTTTTTATATAAATATAAATATATATATATATATATATATATATATATATTAAAAATATATAATCCAAAAGAAAAGTGCAACCTAAAAAATTAATATGGAAAACTAATATAAGAAAGAAAATCAAATTTTCTTTAGTAATTGTTTCAAATTTTCAAAAATTTAATTTTTGATTTTTTTTTTTTTTTAATACGTTGATTCTAATTTCACAAATATATATATAATTATTAGCTTGATGAAAGATTTAAAAATTTTAACAAATAATTCTAACTAAACAAATCTCACAAGTTTTAATAAAACACAATTACTATGACTAAAATAGAAAAGTATTTTAATAATTTATATAATGAGTAGTTATAGATTTTTTTATTTTAGGCATTATTTGCACTACACTATTCTACACTTACACTACATTTTTCTTTAAAGTAAATGACAAAAAAAACTCCTAAACTAATTAATGCATCATCTCTTATTTCGTTATACCCTAACTAACATTTGCTTTATAAACTTTCCTTTTTTACCTTCCTTACTTACATTTTTTTTTTTTTTTTTTCTTTTTTCTCTCTCTTAAGGAGACTAAAACCAATAGTAATCCATTATAAGCCTTTCTCTCGCCACTCTCTACCCAATTTGCAGACAACATAAGCTCTCTTTTCCTTCCTTATTATTTTTAATTAAATTTTTGAAAGAGATTATATAATTTCCTTAGATATCGTGTAAAGCAAAATTTTCTTTTTTCTCTCAAATACACATCCACATTACGATTAGGGTTTTGTTTTTAAATATTTCCTCACTAGAATCCCAAGAAAAAGTGTGCAAGGTGAAATCCAAGAACAAGGTGTCACACTCATTAGTGTTAAGTTCAATCCAAGCCTATAGTCCCTTGTGTTCAATCCCTACTTCAATTGTAGTTGTGTATCCATTTTTTTTTTTTAAAAAAAATTTCCACAACATATTACTTATGCTTTAAATAAGGTGGACTATGTGGAAAGAAGAGAATATGAAGTAGAAATTGAAAAAAAAAAAATATGTATCTCCGTTGTGCGTGTGTGGAAGACACTAATAAGAGAGAAAAATGAAAAAAGAAGAGATGTTGACACACCACTCCAATTCAATGACAATGAGTGTAATATCTGTCTTTTTTCACATAACATATGCATTTTATTAACTGCAACTTATTTTTTCTCTGTCATTTAGGTTGCTATTACAAGTCTTCTTTTTCTTTCTCTTTTTTTCCTTTCTGAAATTGATACTACATAATTTTACAATGCCTAAATTGAATGAAGAAGATATAAATGTTAATGGGCAGAGAGGGGGGAAAATATCTTTCTATAACTAAAAGGGTAATTATGGTATTCTACAAAAAAAATATTTATTTATAAAACTAGGGATAGAAGTGTCTTTTCCTTTACTAATGTAGTGTAAGTGTAGAGAAGTGGAGTGCGAATATCCCCTAGATAGAAGTGTCTTTTCCTTTACTAATGTAGTGTAAGTGTAGAGAAGTGGAGTGCGAATATCCCCTAGATAGAAGTGTCTTTTCCTTTACTAATGTAGTGTAAGTGTAGAGAAGTGGAGTGCGAATATCCCCTACCTTTATTAGCATATATAATATTATTATTGTTATTGACATCATTGTCATACTCTCACAATACTTTAGTTTTTATTTCTTCCCATGCTCCCAAGACTTATTGATAGAGATTTATATATAATTTTAAATAATTTTCTTGTAAACACCATCTTTATGCTTCTTTATTTGGTTAGACGGAAATAGTAAGAAAAGAAAGAAATTAATTTTTTTTTTTTTTATGGAAATACTAAATAGTAAGAAACGAAAGGAAATATAAAAAATTTAAATATTTTAGGAGTTTGGTTAGGTAAAGGAAAATTTCGAGAAAAATCACTTTCCATAACCACCTAATTTTCTTATAATTTTTTCTTGAAAATTTTGATTTATTGAGAATTTTTTGTGAACTTACAATATTGCCCTTTCTTTTATGGTAAATTACATACTATTTAACCATAAAATAATAATTTTACATAATTTTCTTGAAAATTTTTCAAGTGCTAACCAAATTGACTTGGATACTTAATTTTTCTTCACTTCACTTTCTTTCCGGGAGGAAAATTTTATTTATTTTATTAGACATGAGCGATATTGGTATAATTTTCATCTTTTTCTCTCCTAAATTCATTTAATGAATATTATTCATGTCTATATGCAAATGAAGTAACATATTTATTTATTTATTTTGGTATAGGGATTGCAATAATAATGAACTTAAATTTTTATTTCACAAGATTTAAGTTTTCAAAAGTATGGCAAAAAGATTCCAAGTTGATATTGTATGAGTTAAAAGGGGTAATAAGTTAAATTTATTTTTATTCTCTATTTTTGGGCCAATAAATAAATGTTTTGAAAATATTTTGGGAGGCCAAATTAGAATTTATTATGAATTGTGGAATTATAAATTAAGTTTATTTACAATATAAATATTTTAAGGGACTACTAATTTTTTTTTTTTTTTAAAATTTGGGGGGATGGCCACCCGTGGCCCCTACCAGCTCCACCCTGTCTACGTGACAAAACATTTTAAAATTCTCTACTTTTGTGTAGACTGTTACATAATATTCTAAATTTTTCTAGTATTATATTTTATTATTTTTTAAACATTCTAAAACTCAACTTTGAAGATATTTGACCGTTGAGTTGAGTTGGTGTTAATGTCTTTTGGCCTATAAATTGTTAGAAGTTTGATTTGTTCCATACCAGTCAACAAGTTTACTAATTTTTACTACCATGTTTACTAATTTTTCTTTCAAACTTAAATCTTTAATAAACTAGTTACATAATCCATATTTTGGTTAACGTTTTTTTGGAATAATGTTGGTGGTCAATCCAAAAATGATGCATATAGATTTGTGTGCTTATTTCCCCTTCTCTAATTTGTATGCTTATTTTCCATATTCTAGTTTATAGGCTATAGGAGTCTACATAAATAAATAGAAGAAACTTTTTTTTCTTTAATATTTTGTGTTAATCAATTCATCAAATTTAACTAAGTTTTTATCTTGTAACATAGTTTTTTCTAAATCACGTAAAAAAATATGCAATCACATAAATGCATAAAAACTATAATAGTTTATTTAATTGGTCCTCACGGTCATCAAATCAATTATACAGAACTCTTTCACTTTCATCATTATACAGAACTCTTTCACTTTCATCAATTAATTACTCATATATGCATTTTATCCTTCTCAATCTAAGATTTTGGCAGTGATCTGCTTATACAACAATCATAGGTGGAAGGCTTGGAGAATGAGAGATTTATATACATATATATATTTTACGAACAAACAAATCAAATCAAGTTATTCAGATGGAGAAATAATACATTTAGGGAGAAGAGCATCTAACAATCACGAGGCCAAATGCTCTACTCAAAATTACTACATTTGGCTACGAGAGCTTTTTTACTCAACAAGTGGGCAGCGACATTTCCTTAACGAGGAACCCACGCAAGAGATGATCCCAAACAAACCTTGAAAAGAGACATTATATCATTAAAAACAACCGTTAAAGATCCAATAAATACCTTCATATTCATAACAGATTGACAGTCCCCCTCAACAACAACAACATCTTGATAGCCCCCGCTATTGATAAGCAACAGTAGCTCACGAAAAATCAGACCTTCAGCAAGCGATGGAACGCTGACATTTTCAAGAAAAATTGAAGCAATTTTGATGGGATGACCAAGATGGTTTCTAAGAATCAAACCACCTCCACAAAACTTTTTGAGAGGATTAAATGCAGCATCAAAGTTAAGCTTGAGAAATCCCAGACTATTTCTTTGACAAAGGAAAAGGAGGATGACAGGAGGAAGAAAGCAAAACCGGTCTGTTGTTTAGAAATTTCAGGAAACTCCTGAAAATCAATAAAGGCTTTTTTGGCAGCTACTATGTTGTACCTTATAACATGTTTTTGGTGTTTTGAATGAATTTTTGAAAAATAAAGAAGTGTAAAATTTTCATGATTTACTCTTATCTTATAGAGTTATAGCTGGTGTCTTATGGGACGCAAAATTTAACCCCCACTTTTAAAAGCATTTCTCAATGTATAGAATGTGGGTGAGGATGACTACTTATTTTAGAGAATTTTTTTTTTTAATTTTTTTTTTATACATATTTATTAAATAATAATGCTACTCAAACCATTATAAACAAATATTGAAACTATCTCATGAAATTTTAATTGGGTGTTTGTGAGAATTTTTTTTTTTTTTTTTTTTTTTTTTTTTTCAATTACCTGTCTAAAATCTTAAGTCGGTACTTTTATTATTTTTTATTCTATCTATCTACTTGAATTTTTTTATTTTTTTTAAATTATAATTCTACGTTATTCCCAATACCTTTTTTTAGGTTGTGAGATACGTTTTGCTTTGATAATTTCGGTAAAATCGCCACCTTTGTAATATCCAATTTTATTATAATAATAAAACAAATGAAGAACAATAACATTCACTTCCACCCTCCGGAGTACTAAAATCTATAGTCACTCGCTTCATAAACTAAACACTTGTCCATTCTTTTTTTCCGGGTCTCATAGTAGGAAACCAGAGAAGCAGGGCAAAACAAACACGTGTCCACCCTATAAAGCGAAATTGTATCTTTTACATACTCTCGCGATTATTATATGAAAAGCCCAAAAAAAAAAACCTCTCCATCTACCTTCTCTCTCTACATTTTTTTTTTTTTTTTTTTTTTTACAGTCAGAGATGCAACGGCAGAGCATTGAGGCCATTTCTGAAGGAAAATTTGAAATTCTTCCAATCATAGGCAGAATCAGTATCAGCACCATCAGCCCTAACACCGTTCTCTTCCCCTCCTTTTTAGAGAGAGAGATTTTTTTTAGAGAGAGAGAATGATCTTCATCATTGAATTCCATGTGCTTCCTTCTCTTCAATGATCACACCTCCATTGGTTTCTAGGGTTTTGAAATAAAGCTGATAAGTTTGCAGAGGGTATATATATAGAGAGAGAGAGGAATGTAATATATGTGAAAGGAATCATTTGCTTTACTGTTTCTTTCAAATGATGTTTGGTCTAAAGTGAGAATATATAAAGAGAATCTGATATGATGTTTGATGGGTTTCTTCTTCTTCTGTTCAACGGTCTTCCTTCCTCTTCATTGGAGGCCGTGATAACTCAACTCTTCTCCCAATATTTTTAGAGTGAGAAGGTGCTATTTTTAAGATAGATAGAGAGTGATATATATATATATATATATATATATATAAACCTATATATATACATTTATAAAATTTTAGGGAATTCTAGAGGGAGAAATGTTGGCAGTGGTTGGGGGTGAAGGAGGAGGAGCAGTTAACATGGAGAAGGATTTTGATTCAAAGCTTAGGATTCAGAATGATTCATCCAATCTTGGGAAAGTACAGAGATCTAGGAGCTTTGCATTCAGGGCACCACAGGAGAATTTTACCATCCATGACTTTGAATTGGGCAAAGTATATGGGGTTGGTTCTTATTCCAAGGTTAGGTTTCTCTCTCTCTCTCTCTCTCTCTGGTCTTCTTATTATTTATATTCTGTATATAGTGATTCTCTTTTGATTTTGATTTTATTAATCTTATTTTTGCTCATTATAGATTAATGGTTTGTTCTGGTTTGATGATTTATTAAGATTGGATGTGATGATGTTCTATTCTATTTGTGTCTTCCAATTTGGTTATTTGGTAATTTTGGGAGCTATTAATTAGTGGTGTGTGTCATTTTAATGATTATTAACAATTTAACATCATATGTTGAAGCTAGTTTTGAATTTTTCTGTTTCATACTAATTATTTTTGGGCATAGATTTATATTAGGGCAGCTTAGAATGTTATTATATAGCTGATTTGTGTAATGCTGGACCTCGGACCTCTAAAAGTAACAAATCTTAGTATCTATTAGGGAAAAAGACAAAAAGAAAAAAATGGTGACAAACCTAAATGGGTATTAAGTCCAAGACTCTTCTGTTCTGTTTAGAGTTCTGTTCTGTTTATTGGTGCCATATGTTTTTGGTTAATTTGGAACTAGATTAGCATGTGAAGTAATTTGGGATTCTGCAAAAGCAATTATATTGCTTCCACATAGTGTATCACAAAAAAGGCACTGAAATAAAGATACAAATTTATGATCTTAACCACTAGACTATTTGAGAAGAATTTGTGGAGGTTCTTGAGGAGGTGTAACCTTCTGAAATTCAGGGAACACTATGAACTTTAATTGACCACTAGACAATTTGAGGCGAACAGATGGAGGTTCTTGAGAAGATTTACCTTTTAGTTTTTGGGAAGCTTTGAATCTGTGCAGTGGAGGTTTGAGGTTAAATTATAATAAATGATAAGCGACTTGGAACCATGTCAGGAAGAATACTGTTGTTTGCTAGATTTTTCCCACTCTTAGATGGAGAATACATAAATTATTCTGGTGCAAGTGCAACACTGCTTCAATGTCAGACAAGTGATTTTTGAGAAAAAACATTTCACGTTTAAATGTTTCATGAATTACTTAGCTAGTATGCACCAAAGCTTGGTACACTGAAGTTCTAAAACCTAAGCGATTCATGAAGCATTTTTCTGTTTCTTGTATTCATTTCATAATATGGTGTCCTTTTGGGAAAACTATTGAGTAAAATCCATATCACATCAATAGTTTAGCTTGTAAGGATATTATAAGTTCCTTGTATGCATAAGTAATTGAAAGGAAACAAAAAAAAAAAAAAATTGGAAGTAAAAATAAATCTTGTGCATATAACTGTATTATGTATCACTAATCATAACTCCTAAAAATAAAATGTTCTGGTATTTAGAAATGCTTTAACCTTTTTCAACATTATAATCTTTACAATCCCTATGCTACCGTACCATATTTTCATATCTCAAGATGATGCATGTTCCAGGTAACATTGGTTTGGAATTTTATGGGAAACTATGTTATCTGCCGTCACTGGGTTTGCTTGATTAATATGATCTGTCGCAGCAAATGTGCTTGTTCAAATTGACTCGGTTTCACTGAGAACACATTTGATTCAGCAACTTACATATTCTGGCATTCTTCCCTTTTTGTATGAAAAGCTCACACGTATACACAATCTTTCTACGATGTGAAGGAGAAAGTTGTTATTTCACTGTCATCTATGTCTCTTGAACCAAAAGTTTCCTAATGCATGTTATGTATTCTTTGACTCCTTTCTACTTTTTTCTCTGGTGGAGGGCGAGTTGGTGTGGGTGGTTCGTGATTGCTACTACATTTTGAATGGCCTTGTCATAATGTTCTTGTTTGAACTCCTTCTCTAGATTGTTGTTAGGTTTCTGAACTAATTGCATTTTTTATATATATAGAGCTCATTATTTGCTTCTTCAGGTCTGTATTTGCAGATGCATCTGTTACCTCTTTTTAGTAACATTCAAGTAATATCCACTCAATTATGTTACCAGGTTGTGAGAGCAAAGAAGATAGACACAGGAATTGTATATGCCTTGAAGGTTATGGACAAAAAGTTCATCACCAAAGAAAATAAAACTGCTTACGTGAAGTTGGAGCGCATTGTACTTGATCAGTTGGATCATCCTGGCATTGTGCGGCTATTTTTTACATTTCAAGATAATTTTTCCCTGTGTAGGTATTTTTGGTCAATTGTCCATATTCACATAAGACCCTGTGCTCTTTTCCTTTGTTATGTATGACTATTTTTTCCCAATTGTGTACATCATTTGACATTGTTCCCTTTGATTTTATTGTGAAGACATGGCACTTGAGTCCTGTGATGGTGGAGAACTTTTTGATCAAATAAACAGGGTAAGTAAATTTCTCCTGTATCCATGTAAAACATTCAGAACTTGTAACAATTCCATGAAGCAACTTTTTAATTGAAGTATAAGTAATCCAGTATTCCTTTTGTCGATATTACGGTGAATACTATGTATATTTAATAAAAAAATTCACAAAATTGTAAAAATATTCCAAATAAATCTAAGTTCACAGCGTATTCTTCTTTTTTCTACCAGCAATTTCTAGTCAACAGATAGCCATCTTTGAACTTTTCAAACTAGGTATGAAAGTATTATCTAGTTAGAATCCCCAGTTCTTATTGTTCCCAGTGTCAGGTAATTCCTGAACTTCAAAATTCTAGTTGTGCTTCTAGAGTGTCTTGCCTCTTGTCTGCATTGTTTGTCTTTGTACAGTTTCCAACATCCAGTAAATTCTTTTGGGTGCAGAAAGGTCGTTTGTCAGAGGAGGAAGCCCGCTTCTATGCTGCTGAAGTTGTAGATGCTCTTGAATATATACATAGTCTGGGATTGATACATCGAGATATTAAGGTACTTCACCACATGATTGCACTGATTTATTGGCATGTGGAGATGCTAATAGTTATTTGAATGGCAGCCAGAGAACCTGCTTCTTACTGCAGAAGGACATATAAAAATTGCCGACTTCGGTAGCGTAAAGCCTTTGTTGGATAGCCGTATCACCATCCTTCCAAATGCAGCATCAGGTAAACTTTTCACACTTGACACTACAATAAGGAATGCATTGCCATTATTATTGAGTGATGACTTTGATTGTTCTTATATATATCCTGTTCAGATGATAAGGCTTGCACCTTTGTGGGGACAGCTGCTTATGTCCCTCCAGAAGTTTTAAATTCTTCTCCTGCAACTTTTGGGTAAGGGAGTCTTATCTTGGAATAGTTTGATATTACATTAAATAGATCCAGTGTCAATTAGAATGTAACCTAAACTTGCTATAATTATTTGTATATTCTTAGAACTTTGAATATTTGTTGGTTGGCTTGGTTCTTAATCATTTATCGTAGCTAGAAGGATAACTTATTTACTCCTTTGAATATATTCAAACAGAAATGACCTCTGGGCACTTGGGTGCACCTTGTACCAGATGCTTTCAGGAACTTCCCCCTTTAAAGATGCAAGTGAATGGCTTATTTTCCAAAGGATTATTGCTAGAGACATCAGATTTCCAAATTTTTTTTCTGAAGAAGCTAGAGATCTTATTGACCGATTATTGGTAAAAAACTTATCTACGGATAAACTTCATTTCACTTTGAGCATGCTTTCTTAACCTTCATATTTCCCTTAATTATTTTTTATTTAAAATATATTTCTCACTATCATTAGATTGGTTACAGATTTTGACATAGGAAAGGCACTGTTATACTTGATTGTTGATAAAATAAAAATAAAAAATGGGCCTCACCATAGAGCATACTAACAATGGATGATAATTCATTTTTGGTTTGTCAACGTGGAAAATGGGGATCAAAAATATGTGTTGTATATATTGCATCTTACAATATATATCATATATTTTTGTGTTGGTTATGCTTTAGTTATGGATGGACTAACTAGACACACTTAAGATGGGGATCATTGTCGCTGACATGTTTGAAAAGAGGTTTTAATGAGCAGAGTTTTAAGAACGTGTTGTTGTCTGTTCTGTAAGGGATGAGGTACTGCATAACCTATCATTCTGCACTTGCATTGGATACTAAAATGTGGGCGATTAGTCCAAGTAATTTATGACAAAATATTTGGTATATTATTTTAATAGCTCAGTTCTTTTAATGATGTGCCTTGATATGAGATCTCTGTAGGTGAAGGTAGAGTCACTTATGGGGGAAAAAAAAAAAAAATTTAAGTAGAGTCACTGCCACCTATCATCTACCAAGGTCAAGGATGTGAGGTCTATGTTCTGGACAGAAGGGTTGCTGTAGTGTGCTCCTATGACAACAACTCAGAAATTAACATTAAAGTTCATCTTTGCCGCACATAAATTTCTACAACCACCTGGAATAGGTGTAGTGGTATGAAAATCTGTATGTCCTTTATAAGCTTCACTTTTCTCAAAAAAGAAAAAAAAAAAAAAAAAATTGAAAAGCACGGGACCATATGTGTGTGTATAGTATTTGTGAGTGTGCGGGCGTGTGTGCGCGTGCTCTTGTGTGTATATGTTGTAGGGAAAAGCCTATCTTAGTCTATGTTGCCATACATTGCCAATTGATTGCCTAACATTCTTATCAGCATGATTGGTTACTTTTACCAATCATTATCATAGTTGTCTTTGCCCAATCCAAGTGTTTTTGGTTAGCAAATGTTTCTAGATTTCAATTTCAAGTTGATACATAGTTGTAAAAATATTAATATCATGTAAATTATCATTAGAGTCATTCTTTAATAAGGACACTAAATGCCTCCAAGGAAATGGTCTGTCAATTCTGGAGCTGCAAATGCGTCTTCGCATCAAAGCTCAAGTTACAAATGTTTGTGTGGTTCCATTGCTTATTATGATTCCTTAAGGTTTGGAAAATCTGAAAACATCTCACATGCTCAGCTATATCCTAAGGCATACTCAAGGTGGTAGGCCTTTGAAATATTTTACATCTGTCAATTTTTTACTGAATTTGATGAACTTACATATAAATATTTTCTCAGCTCTAAATTCTAGAATTGAGTTTCATTATTGAAGTATTTAACTCTGCCTTCAATATCACTGCTACAATGATGCAGGATACTAATCCCAGCAAAAGACCAGGTGCTGGGCCTGATGGTTATGCTTCGCTCAAGGAGCATCCTTTCTTTAAGGGTGTTGACTGGACAAATTTAAGGGCACTACCCACTCCTAGGCTTGCTTTGGAGCCAAAGGTATCTGTTTCTTAGTTCTTTAAATTGTTTTCTGCAAAGGAATTTTTCTTCTTGTGGCAGCATTGTGCTTTCAGCAAGATGGCTCATACAAATATTATGACTTGTTTCAATTCTTTTAGGGTCAGTCGAAAGAGGGTGGTAATGCTCAGGATTCTTCATGTAACCATTCACATATTGGGGATGGTTCAGCAAGACAAAATGATGGAAATGGTGGCACTGGATCATGTTTTGAAGCTGGCCATATAACTAGGCTTGCTTCCATTGATTCCTTTGATTCAAAATGGTAATTATCAAGCACTTCATACTTCTGTGCTTGTACTTGACCCACTCCTATTTTTAGAAGCCCTCACTGAGATTCTTCAAATTACAATAGTCTGAGTTGTGATATGTTGATTTTTGACATGATCTGGCGTACATAAACATCATATGAACAATGAAAGTAAAAGAAAATTGAAGGATGAGGATCCTTACTGAAGGCTCTATTGCGTCCGAACATACTATGTCCAGAATAGATCTAGAGGTGGTGAACATATCTACAATTTTAACTAATAATAACTGACTTATCAATTCTAGCAATTATAGTTCAAAAGCAGCAATATAAATTATTTAAACCATAGACTGTAAGATAAAATAACTACGCAATCACACTCATAACACACTATTTTAATGTGAAAAACTCTTGATGGGAGAAAATCACTAAACATAGTCAGGACAAATCAAATCCATTATCAGAAGAAAAGTAATACTACCCTAGGTTACCATATTCTAATCCCAAGAATCCCCTAGTTACTTCTAACCAGACTCACTGCTTATGAGCTCTGATGTTGTCAATCAACGAATCCACTCCTCACAAGATCCGCTTTGCAATCTGTTATTGATCTCCTCAGCAATTCGTCCAACCATAAGTTCTTGTGTGATTTGGTGTTGATTACAATCGAGGCTCCACAAGTTGATGATCAGCACATTGAATGGTAACCCACCATCTACTTATCAAAAAAAAAAAAAAAAAAAAATAGTAACTCACCATCTAAGGCAAGATGTTCGATGATGAAAAGAAAAATATGCACTCTATGTGCCCTTCCCTCCTCCATATGCCCATATGATCTCTATTAAAGTCTCTAAAATAACAACCATCAAACCTTTTTCCAATTACATGAAGTCAACTATACCTATATTTCCATCCTGCTCTATTTAATGTGGTGGCTTCAGTCAGTTCACATGCTATCATATCTTTCTTTACTAACTCTACTCATGTTAACTTTGATCTTCTTCTTCCCCTAGTATTACCCTCAATGTGGACTATGTCATTTTTCCTAACCAACGCACTTAGAGGTCTTCCTTGCACATGTCCAACCATCTTAACCGATTTCTCTCATTTCATCTCCAATTGGTGCTACTCCAACCATCTCCCGAATGTGATCATTTCTAATTCTATCTTTTCTAGTCTTACAACACATCCATCTCAACTTTCACATTTCTGCCACTCACTTTATGCAAATGTTGTTTCCTAGCTGCCCAACATTCGATACCATAAAGTATGGCTGGTCTAATAGATGTTCGATAGAACTCCCCTTCCAATTGTAAGAGGACACGCTTATCACACAATATACTAGATGCACTCCTCCATTTAACCCATCCTGCCTTGATTTTATGGTTAACGTTATCTCTAATTTCTCCCTCATTATGAATAGTGAGCCTACATAACAAAAATGTTCACTTTTTTGTACCTCTTGATTTTGAATCCTCACAATATACTAATTTGTCTTTTTAAATTTACTAAAGTTACACTCCATATATTCAGTTTTATTTCGACTTTAAACCCTTTTAGTTTTGAAGCTTCTCTCCAAAGTGTAAGTAAGACCAAATAGTGCAAGAACATACCCTAAACTGACTGTATAAAATAAGAATATAAAAAGCCAATTAAAATTCTGATTTTGCAAGATTCCAAAACAGTTCTTGATATCTTGTCCAATAGATCGACGCTAGTGACCCTCGAGCGGCATTCTTTCCAAGTTTGATTGATTGACTTATCAATCAAAACTTACTGGAGTGATTCCAATAGATCAAAGCTTCACTAGAGCTTACCGTCTTCCAAGTAATTTTCTTGTTAAAACTTTTGATATGAAAGCAATACTATACTTTCAAAACATCTTTATAATGAATCAAAACATGTATAGATTGTGCCCTAAGATGCAGGCACGGACCTACTTCATTGGCAATTGCCCCCACTAAAAACAATAAAAATGGTAATATATACATATTTTTTTTTTTTTTTTTTGGTTGTATTAAATACCTATAAAATTTTAAAACTGCCCCACACTCGAATTATAAAAAAAAAACCTCACTATTGCCCCCACAACATTCTTTATTTTGTTGTTGTTAAAGGCTCCCCCCCACCCACCCAACCAAAAAAAAACATAATTTTCTAGGTCCGCTCCTGCTAACATGAGTAAAGATGTGAATGCATGACATAAAAACCCTAATTGATGAATTAGTAGTTTAAGAGTTGATCTTCAATTATTTTGTCTTCAATGTCCATGGGTCCGAAATAAGTTATAAATTTAACTAAACCAACTTTTGAAAATAAAAATAATAGGAAAATATGATTTTCGTGGTTTGGCAAGTTGCGTACGTCCACAACTTATGAAAAGATCGAATCCACTATTAGCGAACCAAGGCTATAGAAAGGCCCATTTCATCTCTCAACTTTCACCAACAAACCACGTCTCGTGAAAGCACAAAGAAACTGCTCTGAGTAATTTAAACCTACTAATTTGGGTCAGGTAGGAAAAACCCATAATTATTGAAACTGGGTATAATGCGTCCCTGATCAGATAGAATATAAGGCTCATGACATGATTATTTTAGTTGTTAACTCTATAAGGTGGTCATTGTTGGTTCGAGGATGCAGACGTTGTGTAACGGACGTGGGGCATGACGTAATGGAATCGATTCTTGCAGTCATGAACCTTTATACTTTGCACGCTATCAGATGTGTTGACTCGGCCAAATCCCCAAGGATTCAGAAGAGACTCGACCAATTCCCTAGGGACTCACTGTCTCATGTGATTCTGATTTCTACTGATATATCAGTGAGTATCGAACTCAGATTTAGCGGAGTCCGTTATGACTTGGCCGATGCAGAGACTCCGTCGATATGGAGAATTATGGACTTAGAACATGCTTTAGAGTGATGGCTCAAACTTGATTTGGTTCCGACTTTTTTGTACTCTCTGTCTCCAACCAGTCCGAGGTGGCAAGTTCCTGGGTTCAAACTCAATGGGATGGGTGAAATAAATTTCCCACTCTATTTAAATTGGATCTCATGCAACATTGCAGCCTACCTTTTGTGAATCGTTACCTTATATTCAGTGCACTTTCCATTTTAGTTTTAAATTCATGCACTTCCGTAAAATATTTGTTTCTGCGTTTTCTCCTGATAGAAAAAGAGTACATGTGATGTTGTGGCCCGAATTTTGTTTCAGTCCAAAAAACTTTTGACCTGTTTTTCTCTTGCAGATCTTGGACCCTATTTAGGACTCTCTTATAGCCAAGTATATAAAGGTGCTTAGGGTTTGGAGTGGGATACAAGAGAACATTGAAAATTGCAGGAAAGAGAGAGAGAGCGCGCGCTAGGGTTTGGGGGTTGAAACTTGTAATCTCCTTATTTTCTCAGAGTGAAATCTTTTGCCGGGTCTTCACCGTGGACATAGGCTTACGCCAAACCACGTTAATCTTTGTATTTTTGTGTGTGACTTGTTTACTTTTATGCTTCATGGCATTTTGACAGTACAGAACATATGACATTAGAAATCGTTATTCTGACTAGAGTCTCATGTGATTTTGATTTCCACTGATCCAACACGGAGAACCATGGTTAGAACATGCTCTAGAGTGATGGGGCTCAAATTGATTTGAAGTCATTTACTAATTTTTCCGCTCCACCTAAATTGGATCTAATGCATCATTGCAGCCTACCTTTTGTGAACCATTACCTTTAATCAAATGGCATATCTAATTTGTTTTGGCACATACAGGCAACAATTTTTGGACCCTGGGGAATCCATTCTTATGATCTCAATGGTCAAGAAAATTCAGAAACTAACAAGCAAAAAGGTTCAGCTTATTCTCACCAACAAGCCGAAGTTGATTTACGTGAACCCCTCAAAATTGGTGGTTAAAGGAAATATAATCTGGTCCGACAACCCTAATGACCTAAGCATCCAAGTTATGAGCCCTTCACATTTCAAGATTTGCACGGTAAGTTCTGTTGTGTCTTCTCCTGAGAAACATACATACTCTCGGTGAGTTTTATTCCCCAGTTGTTGCAGTCACCAATCGTCGCAGTTAACAGTAGTTGATGACTGTTTAGAAAATGTCTGAAATGTAGGGATGATTCGATCATAGAAATGTAGATCGTCATGATATCCCATAATGTAACTTCTTTTTAGGCCTGCTCTGGATAAATGTCCTGAATAGTCCTGTGCAATTACTGGAAAAATTAATAGGAAATGTTACTGGACCTTCACTGCATTTATTTTTCTCTCTAGTTGAAATTTATATATTTATTCCATTTTTTGTTAATGGTACAGCCAAAGAAAGTTTTGGCCTTCGAGGATGCAAAGCAAAGAGCGTTGCAATGGAAAAAGGCGATTGAGGATCTGCAGAACCTGTGAATTATGTTCTTCGTTTTGACATCAAATTCTTTGGTTGTAGCGATATTGTAGAGGAACATGGGGATCCCGAAACAGATGGATGCTCCCCGGATTTTTTTCTTTTATAACAAGAAAGCGATTCAAGTTGCAGAACGAGCAGTTTCAGAGTTGCTAGACTTCATCCTCCGAATTCCTTTCCCTCGTGGCAAAGAACAAATTTATGATTAGGGGTTCTGTAATAAAAATAGTACAAAGAGAATTCCGAGTTGTAGGCTTCGTGGAGAGTTGGTATCATGACTGGTTTTCTGTGACATGGAAAATATACAAGCAATGTGAAAATGAAACATTCCATTTTTATTATTTTCCTCCATATGTGTCTTTTGAGTTGTGGTGATGTGTACTCTTTAGCCCTGCCTTAATGTAAAAAGTTGAGGTTGATTCAAAATGGAAAATGCAGTATAAGCACACTTTTTGACTTTGTGAACTTTTTTAACAAGAAACTATTCTAACTATTTGATGAATTTATATTGATTTTATTTTCCTTTGAAATGCAGCTACCTTTCTTTTTAATATGTGGGAAAACCAATCAGAGAAAATAATTGTAAGATGGATACTTTGACTGTGCTTGATATTTTAATGGTTAGGTGATGGTAAACTGTAATGTTGAATGTACAAATGAGTGCATGTTATGGATTCAAAAGTGTGTGTGTGTGTGTGTGAGAGAGAGAGAGAGAGAGAGAGAGAGGATGAATTTGTGAGTAAGCATTGATGAAAACACAAGTCCTTTCTCTGGGATATACAATTATCCTAATTGACTCAGAAGGATTCAATTTATAATATTATTCAAATATCATGTCTATTCTTTCTACCTTTAATTCTGGGAATTTGCACCTAATGGATGTATTTGTACCATTCAAGAGACTTGGAGACAGCCTTCAGACCTAACTAACAGTAATCTTTGATTAGGGTTTTTTTAATCCACTGACTCTCACTTTATGATGTGTAAACAATCCTATATGACTATTAAAGTCCTTACACCATGTGAAAATCAACATTCTATATTATGTATTCTGAACATAAAAGTGACCAACATGATTTATATTCATTTGATTATGTAGTTATGGTATGCACCAACCTATATATTAACTAAACTCACTCCATCTAACCTCATAATTATACATCTAACCTCATAATTATACATATACATATATGTTATTGAATATGATTTTAATCAAAATTCAATTCGATCCGAATTCGAGCTAAATAGGATATGGATTAAAATATTCAATCCGATAACCCGTTGGCGACCCGAGTTTGATAATCCGTTAACTTAACGAATCGAATATGAATTTGATCGATCCCGTTGACAGACATATGAATGAATTACCGAATTGAATGTTTCAATCCACCAAGTTTTGCTTCCATTAGATTATGCAATTGGTTTGATGATACAATTTGAACCAAACAAATTACAAAATATAAATATTTTTTGGTTTCATTTTGAGTTTCTATTTGTGTCTCCCTCTCTCTTTCTCACTTGGTCTCTTCCAATATATATATATATATATATATATATATATATATATATAAATCTCTATAAATAAATAAATAGTAATATAATATATATTGGTAAAACTATAAAATTATACTCCGTAAATTATAGGCATGGAATTATGAAAAAAATAAAAGAAGTTTTATAATAAAAGATTGTAATTTTCTTTGTGGTAAGTTTTCTAATACCCACTCCATTTGTTCCATATTAGTAGTTCATTTTTTTTTTCTTTTTTTCTTTTAGAGTGTTCCAAATTAAATGTCCATTTTGAAAAGTTAAACAAAATAAATGTCATCTTTCTATAATTACTCTTCTAATTTTTCAAAAATCTTACAACTTATTAATATACATATTTAATGTTTAAAGAATAATTTAGTAATGTGAGAATGGGGCAATGTATTAATTGCATGTCTACTTCAAAAAACAAAATTATAAAATCAAAGATGTAAAACTAAGGGGTGAGAGTAATTTGCTTGCTCAAGTCACTGTGGAGAATTCTTGACCTATAAAATTTCAACGCCCTCATTTTTTTCTTAATTTGTAATCGTTTTGGACTTATTCACCGACCTTACAGCAGACCTACTCGCAAACCCTGGAGTTGACAGGGCATCGGCCTATATTATCAAGCGTCAGAAGCAGCGGGCCAAGCTAGAAGGCGAAGGCTTCTCCGCAACTACTAATTCGTTTTCTTCATCCTGAGTCTTGGTGAAGCACGAGAACCAGAGAACAAATCTTGATCGTTATAAAAGACACCACGAAGACTCGAGTTCTGATCCAATTTTGCTTATTAGCGAAAAATCGGTTTAGGCCAAAAGACATGGTTTGCTCCACTTTTCTCAAATTGAGATCACTGCTATGAGCGAGAAAGACTCCACTAAGAAGCGTTGTTAGCCTTCTCTTATACCGCTTTCTCTCTCTCTCTCTATATATATATCTTATGGAGTTGATCGATTCAATAAGTAGATGCTGTGATCGGATTGAATATCTATGGAGTGCCACTGAGTTAAAGGTACATGATTTGATTCCGTCAAAATTGCTGTTCATTATGTTGTTATTTTTTGGTCTAGGGTTCTATTTTTTGCTCTGTGTATGTACATAGATTCTGTTTGTGTGTATATATGTTGTAATTGGGAGCGAAGGAAAGAGTCCCGTGGCTTCAGAACTATCCCCGTTGGTCCGTTCTCACTAGTATTTTCTTTGATTTGATTTTCTCGATCAGGTACTGGGTACGGTGTGGATCTAAGCTTGGTTTGTGCAAGCGGAGTTTGAATAGCAAAGAGGTCCCTCCACCGATCAAGGATCAACAATCTTGTTTCGGCTCTCTGTATAAAGAAATTTGTACACATCAAAAGAAAAGATCATAAGAGATCGTTTGTTTCCAAAGAAACTAAGAAAATTCCTAAAGCTTAAACATGGAAGCCTCTGCCATTACCAAGATCCTATGCGGTTATAAGTTTCACCCCACTGACCCAGAGTTGATTCACTATCTTTCGTGCAAGACTAATGAAGCACCGTTGCCATGCCAGGGTGTTGTCAATGATGTATTTGACCTTTACGGCAAAGAGCCGTCTGAGCTTTTTCAGGGATTCAAAGAGAAGATTCTTTATTTCTTCAATGAAAAGGGCTCCAGGATTAGTCGTGTGAAATTTTACTTATGGAGTTGTTTGGCAAATTCGTTCACCCAATAGTTGCATTCTTCTTGTTGCAAGTCCTTCTGTGATCAAGTTGCAGTTTTCTGGTTGCAAGGCTATTGGTTCCGGTTCGATTCCTTTGGTATAAAGTTGCAGTCTTCTAGTTGAGGCCATTGGATCTGGTTCGATTCCTTCTTTGATCAAGTTGCAGTTTTCTGTTTAAATTAGTATGACTTGTGGTTCAATAGTTGCTTTTATGATCGCGTTGCAGGCCTCTGCTGCCACTTCCCTTTTTTGTCGTTTAATTTGGGAAATTACATAATCTTTTACTTTTGCTCTTTTCACTTTTTAGATTAGTGATGCCAATATTGTACTCGGTCATGCTCCATCCACTCTTTTTAGGATCAGACTCGACATAATAAGTAAAATTTCTCTTCATTCCAATCATTGTTTCTTCTCCTTCTCCTTCATTACCAGTAACACCATCTTTGATATCTTTAGCCTTGTCTTGGCCCTTCCAATTACCAATCCTCTTCACACCACTAATCCTGGAGCCCTTTTCTTATACGTCTTTATATATATATATATATGAGCGAGAAAGACTCTACTAAGAAGCAGATGTTGTGATCGGATTGACTATCTATGGAGTGCCACTGAGTTAAAGGTACATGATTTGATTCCGTCGAAATTGTTGTTCATTATCTTGTTATTTTTTGGTCTAGGGTTCTATTTTTTGCTCTGTGTATATACATAGACTCTGTATGTGTGTATATATGTTGTAACCAGAGAATTGGGAGCGAAGGAAAGAGTCCCATGGCTTCAGAACCATCCTCGTTGGTCCGTTCTCACTAGTATTTTCTTGGATTTGATTTTCTTGATCAGGTACTGGATATTGTGTGGATCTAGGCTTGGTTTGTGCAAGCGGAGTCTGAATAGCATAGAGTTCCCTCCACCAGTCAAGGATCAACAACAATCTTGTTTCAGCTTTCTCTATAAAAAAATTTGCACACATCAAAAGGAAAGATCATAGGAGATCGTTTGTTTCCAACGAAAACTCAAGAAAATTCGTAAACATGGAAGCCTCTGCCATTACCCAGATTCTATGCAGCTATAAGTTTCACCCCACTGACCAGGAGTTGATTCACTATCTTTCGTGCAAGGCCAATGAAGCACCATTGCCATGCCAGGGTGTTGTCAATGACGTATTCGACCTTTACGGCAAAGAATCGTCCGAGCTTTTCCAGGGATCCAAAGAGAAGATTCTTTATTTCTTCACTAAGTTGAAGAAGAAGCATGAAAAGGGCTTCAGGATTAGTCGTGTGATGAGGATTAGTAATTGGAAGGGCGAAGACAAGGCTAAAAATATCAGAGATGGTGTTACTGGAAATAAAGAAGAAGGAGAAGAAACAGTGATTGAAATGAAGAGAAATTTTACTTATTATGTCAAGTCTGATCCTAAGAAGAGTGGATGGAGCATGACCGAAAGGCGGCACTAATCTGAAAAGAGCAAAAGTAAAAGATTATGTCATTTTCTGAATTAAACGACAAAAAGAAGGTGCAATGGAAGTGGCAGCAGAGGCCTGCAACACGATCATAGCAGCATCAATTGAACCCCAAGTCATAGTAATACAACCAGGAAACTGCAACTTGATCAAAGAAGGAATCGAACCAGAACCAATGGCCTTGCAATCAGAAGACCGCGACTTTATCACAGAAGGAATCGAACCGGAACCAATAGCCTTGCAACCAGAAAACTGCAACTTGATCACAGAAGGAATCGAAATGGAACCAATAATGGCCTTGCAACCAGAAGAATGCAACTATTGGGTGAACGAATTTACCAAACAACTCCTCCAGAATCAAGAAGAAATAGGAGAGGGTGAAACAGTGTTGCTGCCAAATATTTTTTATGGTGGTAGTTGGTGCTTTTCAGAGAATGATGTAACCATTTTTTGAATTGGTGAGAATTTGGGTCAACTTTTCAGTTTTAGCAACTGTCTGTTGGGTTTTGCTAATAGAAGGTAGGGTTTTGATGGTGTTTGATGTGAATTTCTAGAACTGATTATGATTGCGTAACTTTGGTTCATGGAATTTTGCTAGTAAATGGTGCTTATTTTTGGGCTTCAATCTTTGATTTGAGAAGTTATAGTGTATTATTAGATATTTTGCATGGCTTCTTTGTTTTTGCACATTCATATATATCCTCTGCCATCTTATTGATGTGTTGCATTAGCTACAAAACTCTACGTGACTTGCTAATTTATAGGCCTTTAAGGTTCACATTGCTGGACATACTCCCAAACATTAGATGGCATGCATCATGCATACATTAGTGAATGGCCTAGCTTGTGGGGTTTGCTTTTCCCCGTGCTTGTGTGTTGCAGGTTCCCATCGGGTGGGGAAAAAAGGGGCTGTATTCTCCTTCCTTTTTCGCAAAGCTAATAATAAGTTACTTTTGAGAGCTCTCCACCCCACAACAGTAATTATAGCCTTATCAATCGTTGACAAAACTACAGAAGTGGTATGTCTGATTATTTCTTAATATGGATTTCTTAAGTCATTTCTCATCCTTTTGATATCATACACTATTCAAATATTCAACTTCTGGTCTACTCATCAAAAATTTAGAATTTGGGTAATCCAGAGGCACGCAATGCATTGCTATTTTCTCTTATTTTCCAAGATCATAATGTATAAAACCCAACCACCGATTAAACATTGAAGTTTCGTAAAAATTGGGGAATTTCATTAAATTATATGTCTATTTCAATACTGCATTCTTTTTTACAAAAGTGATAGTGTGTGGTGTCAGCCACGAACGTAAATTATAATTGATAACAGATATACAAGCATATATAATCTGAATAATTCATCCATCATAAAATTTCCAACACGCTTAATTGCTTTAGTTATAAAAAATGAAACCATGAACAATGTTGATGGCCTTAAATATTTTCATTTATGTGGAGTTCGTAACATAATTCTTGTTTTTGAAAGACTTCTGAAAAATAAAAAATGTGTAGGGAATCAGTGATGCTTTAACGAAAAAAGGAAGAAATTGCTAAAATGAGAGAAGATTCTCAAAGTTTTCACTCTTTGGGTAGAACATGTGTTCAGCTAATCTACAAGACATTACTCTGCTATAAGTTGGGCCTAATATATGATATGTAGACACCAAAATTGTGGTCTGAGTGGAAGCCTTTATTTGTTCCTTTGTGCCATGTCTCAAGGCAAGTATAGAGGCATAGGCCTCCCATGGTTGTGTAAATCATTGTTTATGTTATTAGGGGTAGAATAATCTTTCAGAATACATTTGATTTGTATGGTCTAAAAAATATTAGACTAGAAAGCCCATTTTCTGATTCTGAAGTCTTCCCTTCGGACAATTTACAAATCCATTGTCATATACCAAGGCTGTGGGCTGCAATGCTTATTTCCTTCTTGTGATCCCTCATCCCCCAGACACCCCAACAGGGTGATCAAATAATTTTGGAAAATATAAGTGGTTCAAGTATTTCACAAATTAAGCATTTCTCAAGACTACCATACCTGCTTTGTTAACCATCTGACTATCGTAGACTCGGCTTTGTGTAATAAATATTAAATTTTAAAACAGAGATTTGAAGTATACTATTGCCTATAGTCATATATATTCCAAATGCTAAAATGACACCCTTCGCTTATATAGCCTTCCATCCATTTTAAATGCAAAAACAATGAATAATGAACTTAGTTGGATTCATCTAGAGGTACCACCCACTACATGTCTTGCCAATCCAAGGTGCTAGGAGAGACGACTAGAGAGAGACATATCCTTTTAGCATTATTTTGCCGAAATTCATTGCTTTCAGACTTAAACCTGTGTCGTCACGCTTGTCAATTCAAGCTTTCATCATTGCACTAAGCAATGAACCTTAACTTAATTGAATCCATCTAACAAATTTTATGGTTCTGTACATGGCAACTTACAGGAGAAATTAAATTATTCATCTTAAATACCAAATCTGAAATTTTCATCACAATTAGACTTTGTACTGTCATGTCACATTTACTTCTGGAATGATCCTTAAGGCTTGCATATATAGTTTGACAAATTTTCTTATATGCTACTTCTTTTGAGTACAATTCATAGATTTTGTTTCACTTTTTTTTTGTTCTTGTAGTGGCATTTTGCATGTCATTTAGTGCTCCCACTTCCTGGATTGTTAATGTATATTACTCTCTCGGAGAAATCTATAGGTGAGTTGGGGTGGGGGCATGCTACGCACTGCACATGTTTTTGCTTGTGTGTGCAGTTATATATTCTTTTAACTGTTTCTCTGCTGTCAAACCTTTTTAATCTGATTTGGTGGCCCATAATTGAGGAACTTTTCTATGTCCTGCTGCAGAATACGATTTTAGTGTATTGATGTCAACACCGTTCCACACAAGCTTGTTGTTCGTGCAGGAATCACTGGAAGTCTCTTGTAATGCTACATGACTCTTTTACTCTTATCACATCATTTCGCATTACTCACAAACTTGAATTCATTTATCCTAGTTTGTACTGTTGTGATAGTTAAGCAATAGTTTTTGTGTTAACAATGGAAGCATATAAATAATAACATATCCAAGCAATAATGATCAGTTCTGTACTAAAGCTGGGTTTTGGAGTTGGATTTGTGGCCATTTATGATCTCAAACAAAGTCTATATAATTCTCTTTCAATTGAAGCACCGTATACGTGGTTAAAATATACTTGTTCGCAAGTCAAATTTACCAGGATGAGATTTACATTGATGTGGCGTGTTTCTTCTAGATTGTGACTTGGACATTGTTGTGTTAAGTTACTGCGTGATTACTATTTAAAATATTTACTTGACATTTGCTCATTTTTGGCTCTGCTTAGATTCAAGAATCCTCTTTGTTCCTTGATTAATGACTCTTGTTTTCTGGCACGATTTACAGTTTTAGTCACATATTATGTAGTAAGTGATGTAGGAATATTCATTGCTTTTAGACAGCATTTTATTTTTACATGTCAGCTGCCAGTAATAAAATCTACTCTAAATTAGGTCTGCCATAATGTCTAAATCTGATCCAAGACCGAATATAAATAAAGTTCTAAACCTGATCCTAGGAATCAAAATGAATTGTGAGTCATGCGACACTATCTAACTTAATATGAACTCTCTTTAAACTCAAGAGAGTATTTACTTACTCTCTGCAATGAACTGTAAAATTTTGGAAGTAAAAATAAATCTTGTGCATATAACTGTATTATGTATCACTAATCATAACTCCTAAAAAGAAAATGTCCTGGTATTTAGAAATGCTTTAACCTATTTCAACAGTATAACCTTTACAATCCCAATGCTACTGTACCATATTTTCATATATCAAGATGATGCATGTTCCAGGTAACGTTGGCTTGAAATTTTATGGGGAACAATGTTATCTGCCGTCACTGGGCTTGCTTAATTAATATTATCTGTTGCAACAAATGTGCTTGTTCGAATTGACTCGGTTTCACTGTGAACACATTTGATTCAGCAACTTACATATTCTGGCATTCTTCCTTTTTTGTATGAAAAGCTCACACTACATATACACAATCTTTCCACGATGTGAAGGAGAGAGTTGTTATTTCACTGTCATCTATGTATCTTGAACCAAAAGTTTCCTGATGCATGTTAAGTATTCTTTGACTCCTCTTTACTTTTTTTCTTTGGGGGAGGGGGAGTTGGTGTTGGTGGTTCGTGATTGCTATTACATTTTGAATGGCCTTGTCATAATGTTCTTGTTTGAACTCCTTGTCTAGATTGTTGTTATGTTTCTGAACTAATTGCATTATTCATATATATAGAGCTCATTATTTGCTCCTTCAGGTCTGTATTTTCAGATGCATCTGTTACCTCTTTTTAGTGACATTCAAGTAATATCCACTCAATGACGTTACCAGGTCGTGAGAGCAAAGAAGATAGACACAGGAACTGTATATGCCTTGAAGGTTATGGACAAAAAGCTCATCACCAAAGAAAATAAAACCGCTTACGTGAAGTTGGAGCGCATTGTACTTGATCAGTTGGATCATCCTGGCATTGTGCGGCTATTTTTTACATTTCAAGATAATTTTTCTGTGTAGGTATTTTTGGTCAATCGTCCATATTCACATAAGACCTTTTGCTCTTTTCCTTTGTTATGTATGACTATTTCTCAGTTGTGTACATCATTTGATATTGGTTCCTTTGATTTTATTGTGAAGACATGGCACTTGAGTCCTGTGATGGTGGAGAACTGTTTGATCAAATAAACAAGGTAAGTCTGGAGTACGTGTTTTCTCCTGTATCCATGGAAAACATTCAGAACTTGTAACAATTCCATGAAGCAACTTTTTAATTGAAGCATAAGTATTCCAAATAAATCCAAGTCCACAGCACATTCTTCGTTTTTTCTACCAGCGACTTCTAGTGAACTGATAGCCATCTTTGAACTTTTCAAATTAAGTATGAAAGTATTGTCTAGTTAGATTCCCCAGTTTTTATTGTTCCTAGTGTCAGGTAATTCCTGGACTTCAAAATTCTAGTCGTGCTTCTAGAGTGTCTTGCCTCTTGTCTGCATTGTTTGTCTTTGTACAGTGTCCAACATCCAGTAAATTCTTTTGGGTACAGAAAGGTCGTTTGTCAGAGGAGGAAGCCCGCTTCTGTGCTGCTGAAGTTGTAGATGCTCTGGAATATATACATAGTCTGGGATTGATACATTGAGATATTAAGGTACTTCACCACATGATTGCACAGATTTATTGCCATGTGGCGATGCTAATAGTTATTTGAATGGCAGCCAGAGAACCTTCTTCTTACTGCAGAAGGACATATAAAAATTGCAAACTTCAGTTGCGCAAAGCTTTGTTGGATAGCCGTATCACCATCCTTCAAAATGCAGCATCAGGTAAACTTATCATTGAGTGATGACTTTGATTGTTCTTATATATGTCCTGTTCAGATGATAAGGCTTGCACCTTTGTGGGGACAGCTGCTTATGTTCCTCCAGAAGTTTTAAATTCTTATCCTGCAACTTTTGGGTAAGGGATTCTTACATTAGATAGATCTAGTGTCAATTAGAATGTAACCTAAACTTGCTATAATTATTTTTATATTCTTAGAATTTTGAATATTTGTTGGTTGGCTTGGTTCCTATCATTTCACTTGTTTGCTCTTTTTTTCTTTAATCATGTATCGTAGCTAGAAGGATAACTTATTTACTCATTTGAATATATTCAAACAGAAATGACCTCTGGGCACTTGGCTGCACCTTGTACCAGATGTTTTAAACAGGAACTTCGCCCTTTAAAGATGCAAGTGAATGGCTCATTTTCCAAAGGATAATTGCTAGAGACATCAGATTTCCAAAAAAAATTTCTGAAGAAGCTAGAGATCTTATTGACCGATTATTGGTAAAAAACTTATCTATGGATTAAATTCATTTCAGTTTGAGCATGCTTTCTTAAGATTCATAATTCCCTTAATTATTTTTATTTTAAAATATATTTCTCACTATCATTAGATTGGTTACAGATTTTGACATAGGAAAGGCACTGTATACTTGATAAAATAAAAAATAAAAAATGGGCCTCACCGTAGAGCACACTAACAATGGATGATAGTTCATCAACGTGGAAAATTCTTAAATCTAAGATGCAAAAATATGTGTTAATGAGTAGAGTTTTAAGAACATGTTGTCTGTTCTGTTAGGGACGAGGTACTGCATAATCTATCATTCTGCACTTGCATTGACTACTAAAATGTGGGCGATTAGTCCAAGTAATTTATGACAAATATTTGGTATATTATTTTAGTATCTCAGTTCTTTTAATGATGTGCCTTGATATGAGATCTCTGTAGGTGAATTTAGATTTAAGTAGAGTCGCTTTTGAAAAAAAAAAAAAAAAAAAAAGATTTAAGTAGAGTCACTGCCACCTATCATCTGCCAAGGTCAAGGATGTGAGGTCTATGTATGACAACAACTCAGAAATTAACATTAAAGTTCATCTTTGCCGCACATAAATTTCTACGACCACCTGGAATAGGTGTAGTGGTAAGAAAATCTGTATGTTCTTTATAAGCTTCACTTTTCTCCAAAAAGTTTAAAAAAAAAAAATTGAAAAGCAGGGGACCATGTGTGTGTGCGGACGTGTGTCTGTGACTTGTGTGTGTGCGCGCGCGTGCTATTGCGTGCATGTGTTGTAGGGAAAAGCCTATCTGAGTCTATGTTGCCATCCTTTGCCAATTGAGTCCCTAACTCTCCTATCCGCCTGATTGGTTACTTTTACCAATCATTATCATAGTGGTCTTTGCCCAATCCAAGTGTTTTAGGCTAGCAAATGTTTCTAGATTTCAATTTCAAGTTGATACAGAGTTGTAAAAATATTAATATCATGTAAATTAGCCTTATGAGTCATTCTCTAATAAGGACACTAAATGCCTCCAAAGAAATGGTCTGTCAACTCTAGAGCAGCACATGCGTCTTCGCATCAAAGCACAATTCACAAATGTTTGTGCGGGCGGGTCCATTTCTTAGTTCTTTAAATTATTTTCTGCAAAGGAATTTCTTCTTGTGGCAGCATTGTGCTTTCAGCACAAACATTTGTGAAGACAAATATTATAACATTTTTCAATTCTTTTAGGCTCAGTCAAAAGAGGGTGGTAATGCTCAGGATTCTTCATGTAACCACTCACATATTGGGGATGGTTCAGCAAGACAAAATGATGGAAATGGTGGCACTGGATCATGTTTTGAAGCTGGACATATAACTAGGTTTGCTTTCATTGACTCCTTTGATTCAAAATGGTAATTATCAAGCACTTCATATTTCTGTGCTTGTACTTGACCCACTTCTATTTTTAGAAGCCCTCACTGAGATTCTTCAAATTACAATAGTCTGAGTTGTGATATGTTAATTTTTTTACATGATCTGGCGTACATAAACATCATATCTACAATGAAAGTAGTAAAGAAAATTGAAGGATGAGGATCCTTACTGAAGGCTCTAATACGTCCGAACATACTATGTCCAAAATAAATCTAGAGGGGGTGAACTATTCTACAATTTTAACTAATAATAACTGGCTTTTGAATTCTAGCAATTATTGTTCAAATGCAGCAATTAAATTATTTAAACCATAGAGTGTTGGAAAAAAATCCAAGCAATCACGCACATAAACACACAGATTTTTATGTTTTTCCTCGACAGGAATCACTAAACATAGTCAAGACAAATCGAATCCACTATCAGAAGAAAGGTAATACGTCCGAACATACTATGAAAGTAGTAAAGAAAATTGAAGGATGAGGATCCTTACTGAAGGCTCTAATACGTCCGAACATACTATGTCCAAAATAGATCTAGAGGGGGTGAACTATTCTACAATTTTAACTAATAATAACTGGCTTTTGAATTCTAGCAATTATTGTTCAAATGCAGCAATTAAATTATTTAAACCATAGAGTGTTGGAAAAAAATCCAAGCAATCACGCACATAAACACACAGATTTTTATGTTTTTCCTCGACAGGAATCACTAAACATAGTCAAGACAAATCGAATCCACTATCAGAAGAAAGGTAATACGTCCGAACATACTATGAAAGTAGTAAAGAAAATTGAAGGATGAGGATCCTTACTGAAGGCTCTAATACGTCCGAACATACTATGTCCAAAATAGATCTAGAGGGGGTGAACTATTCTACAATTTTAACTAATAATAACTGGCTTTTGAATTCTAGCAATTATTGTTCAAATGCAACAATTAAATTATTTAAACCATAGAGTGTTGGAAAAAAATCCAAGCAATCACGCACATAAACACACAGATTTTTATGTTTTTCCTTGACAGGAATCACTAAACATAGTCAAGACAAATCGAATCCACTATCAGAAGAAAGGTAATACGACCCTATGTTACCATATTCTAATCCCAATAAAGGCTCCAGAAGTTGATGATCAACACATTGAATAGTAACTCACCATCTAATGCAAGATGTTAGATAATGAAAAGTAAAATATGCACTCTATGTCCCTATATGCTCTCTATTAAAGTCTCTTTAAAACAACCATCAGACCTTTTCCCAATTACTTGGGGTCAGCTACATGAATCCTATGTTTCCGTCTAAATTTTTTTTGACCGTTTCTCTCTTGCAGGTCCTGGACAATATTTAGGACACTTTTGTATCCCAGTATACAAGGGTGTTTAGGGTTTGGAGTTGGATACGAGAGAACACTGCAAACTGAAAGAGAGTGAGAGAGAGAGTTAGGGTTTGGGAGCTAAAACTTATAATCTCCTAATTTTCACATAGTGAAATCTTTCGCTGGATTGTCCCATGGATGTAGGCTTATGCCGAACCACGTAAATTTTTGTGTTCTTTGTGTGTGGCGTGTTTGCTTTTCTGCTTGATTCTTGATTTGTTCTTGGTTCAAGGCATTTGATGTAACAGAACATACGGCATTAGAAACCGTTATTGTGAGTCTCATGATTTTGATTTCCACTGATCCAATACGGAGAACTATGGTCAGAATATGCTCTAGAGTGATGGATCAAACTTGATTTGAAGTAATTTTCCAGTTCCACTTAAATTGGATCTCTTGCAGCATTGCAGCCTACCTTTTGTGAACTATTCTGTGCACTTCCCATTTCAATATTAAATTCATGCAAGTGCATAGCATATTTGTTTCTGCCTTTGCTCCTTCTAAAAAACGAGAAGCATATGGCACTAGAAATTGTCACGGTGACTAGAATCATTTCAATTTGCAGATGCACGTGTATGGTTTGGTCATGGATGCCTAGTCATTTACATTTGCATTGATTGCAGGCACACGTATGGTTGTCACACTTGCTGTTTTCCTAGGTTAATCAAATGGCATATGTATTTTGTTTTGGCACATACAGGCACCAAATTTTGGACCCCGGGGAATCCATTCTTATGATCTCAATGGTCAAGAAGATTCAGAAACTAACAAGCAAAAAAGGTTCAGCTTATTCTAACCAAAAGATTTACGTGAACCCCACAAAAATTGGTGGTTAAAGGGAATATAATCTGGTCCGACTACCCTAATGTCCTAAGCATCCAAGTTATGGGCCCTTCACATTTCAAGATTTGCACGGTAAGTTCTGTTCTCTGTCTTCTCCCGAGGAAGATATCTACTCTTGGTCAGTTTAGTCCCCAGTTGTTGCAGTCATCAATCATAGCGGTTAACAGTAGTTGATGACTGTTTATAAAATGTCAGAAATGTAGGGATGATTCGATCATAGAAATGTAGATCGCCATGATATCCCATAATGTGACTTCTTTTTAGGCTTGCTCTGGATAAATGTCCTGAATAGTCCTGTGCAATTACTGGAAAAAAATAAAAGGAAATGTCGCTGGGCATTCACTGCATTTATTTTTCTCTCTGGTTGAAATTTATATATTTATTCCATTTTTTGTTAATGGTA
Organism: Cornus florida; assembly: GCF_030987335.1. Classification (NCBI taxonomy): domain Eukaryota; kingdom Viridiplantae; phylum Streptophyta; class Magnoliopsida; order Cornales; family Cornaceae; genus Cornus; species Cornus florida. The sequence goes on from NW_026775578.1 coordinate 31,590,908, forward strand.
CAGCCAAAGAGAGTTTTGGCCTTCGAGGATGCAAAGCAAAGAGCATTGCAATGGAAAAAGGCGATTGCAGATCTGCAGAACCTGTGAATTATGTTCTTCGTTTTGACATCAAATTCTTTGGTTGTAACGATATTGTAGAGTGTTGGAAGACATAACAATAAATAAACACAGCAAAATAACTCTTCTCCCTATATGCAAGCAAATATAGTGAATCTCTATTTTTATATGTGCTGAAAATAATAGAAAAAAAAATCAATCACACCAAGCCACAAGAACACAAGCAATTTTTACGTGGAAAACTTCCCCAGTGTGAGGAAGAAAAATCACGAGACCTAGTCCAGTTAAAATCTCCACTATCAACCAAATAATGGGTACACAAAGTCTTCTCTAATCGCAATTAGAGCCTACAATACATCTCATCAAGATATCAACAATCTTGGCAAAAACAAAGAGAATTGGAGAGAAAAATACCAAAATCCGGTTACTGTTCACGGGCATGAATCACTGTTCCCGAGCTCAAAATCTGATCTCCACCGTTCAGATTTTAGCTCATTGAGTCATGAACCTCTCCTCCAAATTTCAGCTCGATCGGATGACAGACGAAATGGGAATAGATGTTTGATGAAATCTGGGCAGAATAGAAAAAGGGAAAATTACATATAAATGGAGTTAAAGTTCCATATTTACTTAGAGGCTGAGTCAAAGTTTCATATTTCTCTAAAATGGATTGCTGAGGTGGCACATGGTTTTTTGCTGTTTAGAAATTGTGGTGCCTAAAATACCCTTCCGCGAAGGTACTACTTTTTCTTCGAAGGTACTACTTTTTTGAACTGAAGGTACTACTTTTTGGTGTCCAGGTACCATGTTTTTTAAACACCCGCGAAGGTACTACTTTTTCTTCGAAGGTACTACTTTTTTGAACTGAAGGTACTACTTTTTTGAACTGAAGGTACTACTTTTTTGTTAGGGAAGGGCATTTTAGGCACCACAATTTTCTAAACAGTAAAAAACCATGTGCCACCTCAGCAATCCATTTTAGAGAAATATGGAACTTTGACTCAGTCTCTAAGTAAATATGAAACTTTAACTCCATTTATATGTAATTTTCCCATAGAAAAAACCTCCGTTTTTCTTTTTTCTCTTGTGAAAAAAACGCTTATCTGGGCTTTGGACTTTAATAAAACCCTTTTTATTCTGACTTCCTTAGGGTTATTTACCCTAAAGAGCTGGGCTTTGGGCTTTAATAAAACCCACTTGGGCTTTCCTCCATATAGAAGAAAATAAACCCAACATAGAGGAACATGGGGATCCCGAAACAGATGGATGCTCCCCGGATTTTTTTCTTTTATAACAAGAAAGTGATTGAAGTTGCAGAACGAGCAGTTTCAGAGTTGCAAGCCTTCATCCTCCGAATTCCTTTCCCTCGTGGCAAAGAACTAATTTATGATTAGGGTTCTGTAATAAGAATAGTAGAATGAGAATTCCGAGTTGTAGGCTTCGTGGAGAGTTGGTATCATGACTGGTTTTCTGTGACATGGAAAATATACAAGCAACGTGAAAATTAAACATTCCATTTTTATTCTTTTCCTCCATTTGTGTCTTTTGAGTTGTGGTGATGTGTACTCTTTAGCCCTGCCTTTATGTAAAAAGTTGAGGTTGATTCAAAATGGAAAATGCAGTATAAGCACACTTTTTGACTTTGTGAACTTTTTTAACAAGAAACTATTCTAACTATTTGATGAATTTATATTGATTTTATTTTCCTTTGAAATGCAGCTACCTTTCTTTTTAATATGTGGGAAAACCAATCAGAGAAAATAATTGTAAGATGGATACTTCGACTGTGCTTGATATTTTAATGGTTAGGTGATGGTAAACTGTATTGTTGAATGTACAAATGAGTGCATGTTATGGATTCAAAAGTGTGTGCGTGTGTGTGTGTGTGTGGGAGAGAGAGAGAGAGAGAGGATGAATTTGTGAGTAAGCATTGATGAAAACACAAGTCCTTTCTCTGGGATATACAATTATCGTAATTGACTCAGAAGCATTCAATTGATAATATTATTCAAATATCATGTCTATTCTTTCTACCTTTAATTCAGGGATTGTGCACCTAATGGATGTATTTGTACCATTCAAGAGAGTCTTCACACCTAACTAACAGTAATCTTTGATTAGGTTTTTTTTTAATCCATTGACTATCACTTTATGATGTAAACAATCCCATATAAAGTCCTTAACACCATGTGAAAATCAGCATTCTCTATTATATATTCTGAGCACAAAAGCCAACATGCTGTATTGAATAATGAAAGGTCATGTGAAAATCAATATGATAATGAACCCTACCACTTTACATGTACTTATTATGCTCATTATGACAATGAACCATAACACTTTACATGTATTTATGCTCAATATGATAATGAACCCCAACACTTTACATGTATTTATGCTGTAAACAATCCCATTGTTACATGTGCAAATCAAAATTCTTTATTCTATATTCTGAACACAACATTTGAACATGATTAAGTATTGGATGATGAAAATCATGTGAAAATCAATATACTATGTTTGATCTCCTTGCTTGTGTTTCCTGCTTTAGCTATTCCACTGAGAAGATGGAAGTCTTTGGATTCGATAAAAGAGCTGAATCTCAAAGGGCCATACCTTGGTCTATTCACAGTCTATGCCCCTGAAGAGGAAGCCTTCTTCGCGACTGGCGCGTTTAAGCCTGATCCAAGACATCCATTTGTGGATCTCTCAGGTTGAGAAGAGACTCTCACATTGGACTTATATTTTGAATTCATGCTTATATAGTTATATTGTACTTAAGTTGTTGGTTATTTTTAGTTTGTTCAAAAAGACAGTTGGATTTTTCAGGAAGGCGATTCCGGGTGGGAAAGGTTGATGGGAAGAAAGTCATTTATGTGAGATGTGGAGTTGGAATGGTACACTAATCTTCTTCTTCTTCATTTTTATTTTATTTTATTATTATTTTTTTTAATCCTTGCAAATAACACACGCGCCCATTTGCCCCTACAAGGACTTAAATTTGAGTCGTGGTTTCATTCAGGTGAATGCTGCTGCAGCAACACAACAGATGTTGGATCTGTTTGACATAATTGGAGTGATACATTTCAGAATCTCAGGCAATGCCAACAATTCCATGTCCGTTGGAGATGTCACCATTCCGAAACAATTTGCTCACACTGGCCTTTGGGATTGGCTGGTATGAAGTTAATTACCCCTTGTTTGAACTTCGGACTTCTTTTAGTCACTTTCCGAAAATGAAAACTAATGATCTGTCGAATTTAATTGTGGACAGATACCTAATGGAACAATGGGAACTACTGATGTTGCTCACTTGGACATTGGAAGCTACAACATGCCCAAAGGAGATGGAAGTAATTTTTTGGGACATATTGGCTATAGCACTGAGCAATTTTACTCCGAGTCCGGTACGCCTAACACAGCTCAAAGGTTGCTTTGGATACAGATAAGCGAGAACTGGCTTCGTTTAGCTTCCAGCTTGGAGGTTAGACATCCATATAACGGAATGCTGCATATTCAATTTTTTCGCCTTTTGTTTAACAAAGATGGAATAAGTGGGGTATTACAGATAGGCTTGCCATTGTTTTCATGGCTGAAAATTTCCAAGCTGACTTTGGTTAATGCGTTCGGCTTTTGGTAATTACAGGGAATGGAACTAGAACAATGCGTGAACTCAAGCCTGTGCCTTCCACAGAAGCCAAAGTTAGTAGTTGGACTTAAGGGCTCGAGTGCCAACATCTTTGTGGACAATGCAGCTTACAGGGACTTCCTTTTCCAAACGTTTCAGGTTTCGTCGCTTGATATGGAGAGTTCAGCTGTAGTAATGGTGAGTTTCTCTGCCTACTTGGCTGGCTAATCAGTGTCCTGCATTCCCTCTTTTACCTTTTAGTGTGTGTTGTTGGCAATAGGACAGTTCGAGTTTGTCACAACTGTTTCAGTCAGCCAAGGTTCAGGCTAGGTGGTAGATTAACACGCTAAGAGCATACACACACACACAGTTCAGGGTACAGTTCTAGGGTTAGCTATCTCAGGTTTATGATTAACCCCTAAGAGGACATTTCACTCCCTGTGACTATATGTTTGCATACATTTTGAAATCATGTAGTGTTGCATTTCCATCAGGCCTTATAAATACTGTTAGTGTGTTCTGCACTATTAATGCTGTACAAGAAAATCTAACTTAAATTCATGGCTTACAGACATGCTTGTCAAATGGCTTCCCGGTAATCGTTATTCGAGGATTATCAGACTTAGCACGGGGACAACCAGGGGAGAATTCAATTTATATCTTCGGATCTCTAGCAGCTCTCAATACTGCTAAAGCCGTTGTTCAGTTTGTCAAAACATTACCAGGACATGCTTCTCAATACTGATATAACAGTGTGGCTTCTCTATCGATCGGGTAGTTACAGAGCTGTTGGCTCTATAATTCGTATTCTTTTTTGTTATCTTCTTCATGAGAAGCTTTAATCTTCGATAAGTCCAATCTTCTGCTTTAGGTTGAAGAAAAACCTATAATGTCATCAATTTCTTTTTTCTTTCTTGGATGAGTAAATTGCATCAGTTGTGGTGCCCAGCTTTTATTTTCTGCTACAAATGATGAATTTTTACCTTCTGGTGTTGCATAAAACTAATTGGACGAATTTAAATTCCTGTGACATTCATGATATGCATTCAAAAATGTGTTTGTGTGTGTGTGAGAGAGAGAGAGAGAGTGTGTGAGTAACCATTGATGAAAGCACAAGTTCTATGAAAACACAAGTTCTTTCTCTGGGATATACATACAATTATCTTAATTGACTGAGAAGCATTCAATTGATAATATTATTCAACTATTTATCATGTCTATTCTACCTTCTTAGTCTGGAATGTGCACTTAATACTTAAAGAAAATATATATATATAATGGATGTATTTGCACCAGTCTTCACTCCTTGCTAACAGTAATTTATTTTTATTATTTATTTTTATTATTATTATTTTTATTTTTTTAATCCATTGACTATAACACTTTACATGTATTTATGATGTAAACAATCCCATATATGGTCCTTACACAATGTGAAATCTTTATAATATATTCTGTACACAGAAGACTAACAATCAATATGATAATGACTTACCAACAAAACACAATGAATATGCTGATGAAACTTTGACAATGATTTAGCATGGAGAGTATACACTAGTAGCCGGCAATGCTGACCAAAATTTTGTTCCAAGTATAGGAGTTTTCTCGAGCTCTCATCAACCAGCCGTGGCTGCAATACAGGTCACACCATGTTTATTGACACTTTTTTGATCTCCTTGCTCGTGTTTCCTGCTTCGGCTATTCCACTGAGAAGATGGAAGTCTTTGGCATATAGTCATCCTGATCTTCTTAGATGCATTTTGTGTGGTGATTTGAGCACGACTTTGAACGGGTTGTATTTTTGGGCACAGTGACTATGTTGTGTGTGAGTTTCATGCTTTGGTGTATGGGTTCTGGTGACTGTGGAGGTCAGATGTGCGAGTGAGGGTTTCGGTATGACCATAGGAGGTTGGTGCAAGTGACTTGGGTCATGGTTTGGTGTGGAGGTTTTTATCGAACCGGTCGTGGTAGGTGTGGCAGAGATTGTCTAAGTCACAAATGTAGTCTATGAGTTGTAGATGTGTATCTTTTGGTACGTTTTAAGGAAGCGTGTTGGTTCTGACTGTCGTAGGGACTTGTTGAACTCTGTAGGTCTATGGTGATTTAGGGCCGGTTGTGGGATATAGATCATTACATGATTTTGTAGGAGTTTATTCTAGAGGTTGGTTTGTCGAGGAGTGATTCTTATTTAGGATTGTTACGGGAGCGTGTTATGGGTAATCGAGGTGAGGTATAGTGGTCAGTTTTAGCTGTATAGTGCAGGGTTGCACGATAAGGCAGGTAGTGTGGGGCCATTGGAGTGCTTGGTTGTTTATGGATGAAGTAATAGCTGGTGAGTATTGTGTTATTAAATGAATTGTGTTCTAGAATTCAGAAGCTGTGGATTCGGGTTATATTTCAGATTGCGTCTGGCGTATCAAGAGATAGTGCTTGTTGTTTGAGGATTCGAAGAGATAAACTAATAATTGGAGTGATTGGGACGAGGTTGATTTTGTAGGTTAGTTGGTTGCCCCATTTGATTTTTGTCAGGGCTAAGAGTGTTCTAAGGAACAGTGAAGAAGGGAGGTAGTGACGTTGTGATACCCCTGGATTTTCGGATGCGAGTTGGCCAGGCCCACGCCCGACTACCCAAGGATATCAAACAAATTAGCAATAAATGAACACAGAATACAATTAAGATAACAAGAATAAATAAAATTTGCTGTAAAGAAACTAAAATGATAATCCAAAACTGAAAACCTCAGAATAAAATTTTATAAATAAAGTATTAATCTGATACATTCAACTTTTCCAATTCTAATACAACTCGGGAATCCATCTGGTGGACCCCTTGTAAAACCAACACTGAGAAACGAATCACCGGAAATGAATCCAATGCTACACCATGCAGGAACCACCTATGTCGTCGGTAGAGTGAGTAGTCGTCTCTGCTCGGCACGAACAAGCTCTAAGACCTGATACTGTCTGTTACCTGAAAAATAATAGTGGGTCAGGCCCACGAACAAGTTCTATCCTAACTACAATCCAAACAGAGACCCGATACGCAGATACATCCTAGATGTCTCAACCATATCTATATAGTCCGTAAATAGATATATACATATAACCACATTACATGACTCTCACTAGACTACGCTGAAGGTCTTAACCTGAATAGAAGGCAACATGCAAAAACGCACCTGAGTGGGCATGACTACCTAAGCTTAACAGGGTATACCTCAACCAACATAGCTAGTTATGCATCCTACTGCATATATGCTCCCTAACCGTTGACTATGAAACTCAAGCTCAGATCGCGGTACCATAATTATATATATAAAGTCCGATCTTATCCAACCATAAGAAATCTAGCTAGTCATTCAGCTTGTTCAGCCGTACAGACTAACATAAATTAAGTGTATATACATTTCATCCAAATACAATGTTGAGCCGGTCAACTATTCGTCGCCAAAACACAACATATAATTAGGATTTAAATGTTTTAATTAAATCTTTATCCTTCCTATTAACAGAAAATATAAACAACCATCCAATATGTCGTTCAACTGTTTTAGTTGACAAGACATGAAACCATGTAGGATTTAACTGTTTTAGTTAATCCATTCCGTATGTATGAATGGGTTGGAATTAGCGTTTTGATTTAATCCGTCCCTCCGTATGTCACCGTTCCATACCGGTACATACCATGCATATGATCCGTAAATGATGCATTAACTCAATCAGTACACCAAATACAATCCACATAAATCCATGTAGCTGATAAAACAAAATTGGAACAATTTATCAAATAAATATCCATGAAATTGACGAGACAAAACTTAATCGTTCGTCAACTTAAAATCCAGAATCCATTCATATAATTGACAGAAAATATGCAATTAATTCTTAATTAAGTTTAGGTTAACTCCCATGTAAATTACAAAACTTATGTTTTAGTTTAGCAATTTAAGTCCAAAACCACATCCAGTTGAAAACCATCATCCAATTAATTGCAGAATATTGTATCTAATAATTCAGCAATTTAAAACAAACCTTTTACTCATGTAATTGCAGGAAAATTAATATTTCAGCAATATAAAAATCTAGAGCATGCACAGGTCCAATCTGTTAAATAAAGGACTCTACTGTGCATCTAAAACAAAAATTAGAAACATGTTATAATTCATTAAATTGCCATATTAGAACAAACAAGTAATTTCCTATCCTTAATCTATGTAATTGCAGAACGGGTTTATTAATTCAGCAATTATATTCCCGAGTGTGCACAGATCAAATTTATTAAGTAAATGACCCTAACGTACATTTAAAACAAGATTAAAATCATGTTATAATTACTTAAGTCACCCATTTAAAAATTGAACAACTATTTCCCTTCCAACCGTTAACAGTATGTGAATTGTCTAAATTTCACACTGATCATTCCCTTCCTATAATAGGCTAACTTATGCAATTAAAGAGCTTAAGATCTCTTGAAATTACTTTTAAAATTGTTAGTTCACTCCCTGAAACAATTTAGAACTCCAAACATAGCCCAAACAGTTCCCGAACAGCTCCAGATTGCAACCAAACGTAACCTAACCAAAGAACCTTCTCTTGAAAATCATAGAACAGGCTCTTTACACCATGGAGCCTGCTCTATAAAAACTTAGAGCCTGCTCTTGAAACTTAGAGCCTGCTCTTGAAAGCTTAGAGCCTGCTATTAAAGGCTTAGAGCCTCCTCTGTCCAGTTTTGCTCCATTTCGCCTTTCAGATTCGTCTCCGGCTATTCCCAACCTTCGGTTCATCTTTAATACTGAGTTTAAGAATCCTATTTACACCCAAAATCATCCCCATGACTGGTTTTATAATCCGTTCAATCACGGAATTAAAACTACGCAATTTAACTTTCCTCCAACCGTTAACAGTACTGAAAAGTTGTCTACTTTCCTACTGTTTAACACTTAGCGTAAATGTATAAACTATACAATAAGAGGTTTAAATACATTTGAAGTTTAAATTAAGAACCCCAAGTGCCCTCACAACACAATTCGAAAGAATTAAAATCATCCAAACGGTGCCCAGAAAATCAGAAAACATTAAAATACATCAAAATAGGAGAAAGCCTGCTCTTGAAACTTGAGAGCAGGCTCTTATATGCATGGAGCCGGCTCCATACCATCTTGGAGCCGGTTCTTGAAGAGTGGGAGCCGGCTCTTGGCTTCCCAGAGCCGGCTCTCTCCCTCTCTGTGAGCCTCCAGTCGATTCCAGCCTTGTTTCTGACCTTCTACTTCGACTCCGACCACTTCCAATCCCTCTGTTCTTCCTTAAAAATGATCTTAGCAGTCTAATATATATCCAATAGCATCCCAATAATTTGTTTTGGCAGTTGAAATTTATTACCGTGACTTAAAACCCCTACCGATTCATTACGCGTTAACACAAAACTTGAACTTCAATTTGCAAGCATACTTACAGATTATATTAACACATATACAGATAATCAAAACTGATCTTAACCATCATATATATATTCAATAACATCCTAAACCCTTGTTTATAGCAGTATGAGTTAAATTAACCATTAAAATAGTGCAAATCTGTAAGCTTAAAACATACGACGAACACAAGTCAATCAAGAATTGTTTCAGACAAATATATACACATACAGATAATCAATTTGACATATAATACGCATGCCAGATCCGATTAATATTCAATTAAAATCCTAGAGACACCTAGGTATGCACAGAACACAGGCCAACGGGAGAGAGGAAGAACAGAACTTGCCTTTGCGGTTTTGGAATCAAAACTTTGTCGCCGTCTTCCAAGGTTTTTTCGGCGATGATGACTGCCGTCAAGCCTCCTATTGCTCAACCTTCCCTTCTCCTATGACCAATCCTTAATCCACAGTTGAAACCCTCACCAAAGATGCTCTGTTATTGTCTCACAATTTACGCTCTGTTCCTTTCTGTCTCTCTGGTGCGTGAAAAGGGTTTGCATATTTTTAAAACCCTAAGTCAACAAAATGATATATTTATAGGTTTAGAAAAACTAAAACCCTAATTCTAATTTTAATCCGAGAAAGAAAAGAACAACCATAAAAGTTATAATGTAAGTCGGCTAAAAACGTGAGAATATATGTAACCCTAAAATTATAACCTATATTAAATTATGATTAATACCTCAAGTTTAATTATTAATAAATACCAATAATTAAAACTAACTCTATATACATATATACCCATATATATACATGTATATATTTTCATGGGTAAAATGGTACCCATTTATACTATCCAAATAGTTCGTTAATCATATCCAAGCCCAAGTTCGATTAAAAATAAAATAAAATAAAAACAATACATTTAATTTAACATTCAAATGCCACTTAATCACGTAACATAATCAAAACAAAGAATTCAATTTACCAATTAAACATTTAGACAATTAACCAAAAACCACTTAAGCACACACATTTATAATTAAACAGTTAATTCATTTAAACAACAAAACAGGAAGCCACATAACAAAAGTCACGAAAACACCTAAGAATAATAAAATAAATAATAAAATTCCAATTATGTCCTTTTTAAATTTAGGGGTATTACAGACGTTGAACCTAGAGTATGAGATTTTCTCATTTAGGCATGTAGATCACCTTAGAAAGATTGGATTAAGTTGTCGGTTAAACGTTAATGATTGATGGCATCATTGATGGAATTGAGGTGACAGTTGGGTGTTGAGCACCCTGGGCTTTATGCTCATTTTTGTTTTGAGGATTTATCGACAAGGTATTGTCATATTGAGGTTCATTTCTAGTAGTATGCAGTGATCATTATGGGGAGTATCGAGAGTAACGTTTGTTCTTTTATTACGATGATATTGTTTCAAGGATATTCGAGGAAAAATCCTTTAGTGATGGCTTAATGGTCTGGTGGGATGATAGGTGTGAACTGTTGCTTAGGATGGGTGGCAATGAATGTGTAATGGCAGGATGTTACGTACTGATGAGCAAAATGGTTTCAGATATGATCCAAGGATGTATTAGGGATCGTGAGTTGTTGTTGGGTGTTGTCAAATAGGTGATGGGGTTGTGTGTTAGTTGAAGCGATTGGGGACAGCCTAGTCTCTTGAGCCAGTGAGAATGGTGTTGCCAGATAGGCACTTTTTCCCTAGACGAGTCGTGGGTTGATGTAACTGGCATCACGAGTCTTGTTCCTTGTGTATTATGCTTTAACATATTGCCGTGAATTCAGAAATTGGTTGCAAAACAGGTCCCGTGTAGGTTGGTTCTCATTGAGCACAGTCTGGGACCATTCTAGAGAGTTTAGGGGTGTGGAGCCTTGTTTCGGCCGCTAACCCACACCATCAGCCAATCAAAACCCCAGGTTCGGCCGACCGAACCCTCTCCATTAGCCGACCGACAGGCCAATTCTATAAAGTCCTGAGAGCATGCTATTTTCACAACCGTTTCAGCTGGCCGACCATATAGGTCAGCCGACCGATCCAGTCTTGTCAGCCGGCCGACCAAGGCTTTTCAGCCCGCTGATTCTTCCCCTTTGACTTGTACATTTGACCACCTTTGTAAAGTAGTGTCCCTAAAGTATCTTAGACCTAAGACTAACTTATGTGTCATGTATTGATGTAGGAAATGACGATGTCATCCTTAGTTGACCTCGGGTTCGGGTAAGGACCCGGTTAACGGTTCGGACCCATGGGTTCGGGTCGTTACAAATTTGGTATCAGAGCAATTGTTCGAATACCATTGGGATGACCGGTAGAGGCCTACCTGGGATTGCATAGGGAAGTTGAATTACATGATTATATGCTACATGTTAAAGTGTTTAAATGTTTGAGAAGCATGCGTACTTGTTTACCTATTTATTTGCTTACGTGATCACATGTTTATATGTTACGCTTTTGAGGGCATGCCTAATTGCTAAATGCTTACGTGTTTAAATGCTAAAATTTGTGTCATATGGCCATGTACGAGGAATAATTAGATGATCTAACCATGTAAATAAAATGTGAAAGAAAAGAAAAGCATGTTGATTGTGTATAAGGAGTATGGTGATGAGAAGTGGTAGGCACGGTGTGTGTAGTTCTAATTTAAATGCTAATGTAACAAGTAATAAGCATGGTATATGCCAACGTGTTTCGTGTAGTATTATGGGTTTCATTCATTTTGTAAACATATATGGCTTTATTCTTGTGTGGTTATACAGTTAAGCATTGGGATGGTTGCTAGTACGGTGGAGTACTTGTCACGGCATTGAGGGTTGTGTAAGTTTTGACTTGGGTAAGTGAGGAGCTTGGTTTCTCCAGGGTTGTTTGGGTGCCGGTTCTTGTTGAACTAATGGCGTGGGCTCCTAGCTCGTGGATTGAGCTATTTGGCATATAGTCATCCTGATCTTCTTAGTTGCATTTTGTGTGGTGTTGTGTGTAAGTTTCATGCTTTGGTGTGTGGGTTTTGGTGATCGTGGAGGTCAGATGTGCGAGTGAGGGTTTCGGTATGACCATAGGCGGTTGGTGTAAGTGACTTGGGTCATGGTTTGGTGCAGAGGTTCTTATCAAACCGGTTGTGGTAGGTGTGGCAGAGATTGTCTAAGTCACAAATGTAGTCTATGAGTTGTAGATGTGTATCTTTTAGTACGTTATAAGGAAGCGTGTTGGTTCTGACTGTCGTAGGGACTTGTTGAACTCTGTAGGTCTATGGTGATTTAGGGCCGGTTGCGAGATGTAAATCATTACATGGTTTTGTAGGAGTTTGTTCTAGAGGCTGGTTTGTCGATGAGTGATTCTCATTTAGGATTGTTACGGGAGCGTGTTATGGGTAATTGATTTTCAGTGAGTCAATTGCATGGCTCAGTTGATGAGCTGGGTTTTAGGGTTGACACGGCTGTCTAGAAGGTCTCGAGGTGAGGTATAGTGGCCAGTTTTAGCTGTATAGTGCAGGGTTACACGGTAAGACAGGTAGTATGGGGCCATTGGAGTGCTTGGTTATTTATGGATAAAATAATAGCTTGTAAGTATTGTGTTATTAAATGAATTGTGTTTTAGAATTCGGAAGCTGTGGATTCAGGTTGTATTTCAGATTGCGTTTGGCGTATTAGGAGATAGTGTTTGTTGTTTGAGGATTCGAAGAGATAGACTAATGATTGGAGTGATTGGGACGAGGTTGATTTTGTAGGTTAGTTGGTTACCCCATTTGATTTTTGTCGGGGCCAAAAGTGTTCTAAGGAGCAGTGAAGAAGGGAGGTAGTGACGTTGAACCTGGAGTATGAGGTTTTCTTATTTAGGCACGTAGATTGCCTTAGAAGGAGTGGATTAAGTTGTTAGTTAAATGTTAATGGTTGATGGCATCATTAATGGTATTGAGGTAACAGCTGGGTGTTGAGCATCCTGGGCTTTATGCTCATTTTTGTTTTGAGGATTTATTGGCATGGTATTGTCGTATTGAGGTTCATTTCTAGTAGTATGCAGTGATCATTATGGAGAGTATCGAGAGTAATGTTTGTTCTTTTATTACGATGATATTGTTTTAAGGATATTCGCAGGAAAAATCCTTTAGTGATGGCTTGATGGTCTAGTGGGATGATAGGTGTGAACTGTTGCTTAGGATGAGTGGTAATGAAGGTGTAATGGCGGGATGTTACGTACTGATGAGCAAAATGGTTTCAGGTACGATCCAAGGATGCATTAGGGATCGTGAGTTATTGTTGGGTGTTGTCAGAGAGGTGATGGGGTTGTGTGTCAGTTGAAGTGATTGGCGACAGCTTAGTCTCTTGAGCCAGTGAGAGTAGTGTTGCCAGATAGGTATTTTTTCCCTAGACAAGTCGTAGGTTGATGTGACTGGCGTCACGAGTCTTGTTCCTTGTGTATGTGTGACGTGAGCGTTGGTACTCTTATCTAATTGGTTTTAGCTAACATGGGTATTGCGGGGTAGCGTATGCGAGGTTTCGATGTTGACTGTGTATGACTGTCCGTTTATGGCAAAGTCGCCTAGAATTGTGGTCGTAGTCATAAGTCTGTCGGGTGTATTCGAGTACGAGTTGTTGGTCTCTTATGAGAGTGGGGTTCGTTACCCTTTCCATTTGTTCTAGTCTTGGTAAGGATGTCGTTTGTCGTGAGTCTTGTTCTCTATTTAGGAGTTGTGCACGTCTGCGGGTGGACAGACCTATGAGTGGTTTGTTATGCTGTTGGGGTTCATCGGTAAAAGTTCTGATTGAATGGGTCGACTCACTCCCACGAAGAGAGGTGGAGTCTTTAGGTTTTGTAGTGCTTGTTCTGAGAGTGGTTTTGATCGGTGGAATGTGAGACACGGGTTGCCGAATAGGGATTGTGTTTCCAAGTACTAACGGTAATGGCTGGGGGATGTGTCACAAACGGCAGTTGAGGATGATTAGGTGATGTGATGTGAGTCATGTGTTCGGTTTGATTTGAGCAGTGTCTTGAGGACAAGTGTTGGTATTGTTTGAGTGCTAAGTAGCTAGAAAGTGAATGTGTAATTTCATTGAGGAATAAATGGAGGAATTGACTTTAGTTTTGAGGTTTCAGACATGAGATGGTCTTATTGTGTGTTTTGATGAGGTCAGAATTGGATCAAATGATGTTATGGAGTTGTTTACCTGGTATGGGTATTATTAGAAGATTAGAAAGCTTTGATGTTAGTTGATGATTGAGACATTTGGTGCTGTGTTGTTTTTGTTTGTTATGGTTATGTGATTGAGATATGATTGGGATTCTGAGAATAGGTATATGACTGATAGTTGTTGAGGTTACGTAGAGTGATGGATTGATAGTGAATGGATTTCATTGTCGTTTTACGAACTGTGTGAGATTGTATTTGAGGTGTGGACCTGAGTACAAGAACGGCATCTGTACTGAGATCGGATCGAGGATGAGTATGGCTTGCCAACCATTTCTCCTGAATTAATCCCTCTATAGCACGATGTCGGGTCAAAGGTCAATGATTGCTTTGAATTGTCACGAATAGTGAGAGCACGGTATGGCGGGTTGTGTCTGCGTGACAGTGTGGATTCGGGTGGTTTATCCTGAGTAACGAGGTGTGTTAGGTAGGACCAAGTGTCCAATCCGTTTGATTATTAAAGATCTGGTTTTGGGGATTTGTACCCTGGGTGCAGGATAATGCGCTTTACTAATTTGATGACTAATGTTTATACAGTTATTGGAGAATTCATTGTTTAATCATCTTGAAGTTGTAGGTGTAATGATTGTCGTATAGTGTGATTAGTAGTTATTGGTGCAGTTATGTGATCGTGTGGCTACGTGTTGGATACCGAGTGCTTGGTCTGACGGGGATATATAGAATTGGGATTTTGTGCGTCCTTTGAAAAATGAGTTGAGGTTGAATGTTGTCTTATTCAGTGGTCTGATGATAGTTCTTTTCTCGAGCTGTAATGGTATGATTTAATTATATATATATATGTGTGTGTGTGGGGGGGGGGGGGGGTGTGTAAGTTAAAAACAAAAGAAAAAAAGAGAAAAGAAAATTCAAAAAAAAAAAAAATGGGTGGGACCCACGAATGTTTTAAGTGGTCATAAGACCACCTTTTTTTTTAACTCTCTGTAATCTCATT
The DNA here is from genome assembly GCF_030987335.1 of Cornus florida. Lineage (NCBI taxonomy): Eukaryota > Viridiplantae > Streptophyta > Magnoliopsida > Cornales > Cornaceae > Cornus > Cornus florida. The sequence continues at coordinate 31,606,175 of NW_026775578.1, forward strand.
CCCTCTCTCCCGTCTCTATCTCTGTGTCTTCCTCTCGGCATTCTCTTTGCTTTATTTATTTATTTATTTTTTATTTTACAAATTCAAGGCTTGATTTCTTCCTCATTTCTTAGTATTTTTAAGTGCCGTTTGCGACAAAACGAAGAGTACGTCGAGCTCTACACGTCTATACCAGCAATTTTAATTTTGAGCAACCTAGGGAGTCCGAAAATTGAGACCCATTTTGAGGGTTTGAGGTGAAAATTGGGGGTTTTGCTTAAAAGTGAGGTAGGGGTTTCTAATCCATGAGATTATTGCTCCCTTGTGAATTATTCTTTGTTAATTATAGTTAAACATGCTTAATTTGAGATGAATGCCTCTAAAATGATTAATTTGGTTTTGTATATGGAATTCATGATTATGTGTATATATGGATTTGTGTTAAAAGCATACTTAAATGTCAATTTTCCATGTTTATCGTGAAGTTCATGAATTCTATATATATATATATGCTGATTTGTGTTACAATCAGCATACCTAAATGTTGATTTTTATATGCCTATCATGCTAGATCTCGATTGTATGAAAACATGTTGTAGTTTTACTTGAATTTTTTTGTGAATCATGTTATATTAATTAAGTTTAAGTTAGTTATGGAATGATGAACTTGGACATGGCATGATGCATCCATGCACTAGCATTGGGCATGAAATGGGATTAATGTGATTTGAAATGAAAAAGGGGAATTTTGGGAAGAAGTTTTGATTAAAATAGTTTTGAGAAAACCCGGTTGCCATGGGGTTACCAAAGGGCCGGTGTGTTAATATAGCCTAGAGGGAATTAGGGAGATTGCCCTAGCGTGATTGAGCTAGTTGGGCCCAAAATGACACCGCGGGGGTACCAAGGGTCAGGGACACTAGCCAATCCTTCTCTCGTGTCGCTACGAGGTCACCAAAAGGTGGGTTATATTAACAGTTAGAAAGTGATGGATTTGAACGTTGAAAATGGGGAACGACATCGGCATGCATTGCATTTCATAGCATCATATTGTGTATGCTGAGACTGGATTTAATGTTGTACTTTCCCGACATAGTATGACCCCGATTCCTATTGTCCTATTCCTTGTTTGGATTCACGGGGACATAAGAGGTGTGTCTTAGGCACTACTTACTGATCAATTTTGCTCACCCTTTTTATTGAACATTTTTTTCAGGAAACGGGAAAGAAGTGGCGGATGACGTTCTACCACAGATTTAGTATGGATTAGGAGCTTATTTTGTTCTTTTTGTACTGGGGTCTCACTATTTTTGTAAGACTAAGCGTAATGTATTTTGTACAACGACTTATGGATTTTAATATTATAATTATACCTATGGGCTGTAACTTTTATATAAGCTGTCTAAATGTTGTAAAGTATGGACATTTGATATTAATCTTGTATTTTGGGATTGTACTTATGATACCTGGATGATATAGTATGTAGTTGTATCTCCATGGAATGTATTAGATGTTTATTGTGTTGGGACAGGTTAAAAATGCATTTAAACAGGTTGTTGTAGGGCGATTTTTAGTGGAGGTCATGCCGAATTTTTTTTTTATAAATGGTATCAGTTTAGGGTCGTTACAAATTTAGTATCAGAGCCTTGGTTCGAAAACCATTAGGACAACGGGTAAAGGCCTACCTAGGGTTGTCTGGGAAATCATTTGCATTGTTAATTCCTTAATTGCAAAAGTGTTGCTACGTGAAAAGGCATGTTTAACTGTTTACTTGTTTACGTGCTTGTGTGCTTATATGCTTATATTAATGTGTTCATTGCATAGTATTGCATGCTAAGTGTTAGTATATCATCCTTTTTATGTTGAGTTGTTCACGGTTGGACCTTAGTGTTATCGTTATTGAACTGTTTTCTTTGTTTTATAGAACGATGTCACGGCGTGAGCAACCAAGGGAAGTTGGCCCTAGGCCAACAAGGGGTGATGTTGGCGAGAGCTTGAGCTCCAATTCGGCGGAGCCAGTTGATGAGGACACACTTCTTAGGGATTTGATTGCTCCTAGAAGTGTTCCTACAAGGAGGGATAATGTGGAAGCACCCGTTGAAGATGGTGAAAGTCCGGCGGAACTAGTATTGAATCGCTTGTTGCAGAGGGCCTTGAGGGCCACCATTGCTACTCAGCTGCAGCCGATACCGCAACCGATACCACAACCGGTAGTGCAAGTGGAGGAGACGCCAGCATAGAAGCGTCTCAAGATTATTAAAGGGTTTTCTCAGTTGATGCCGGTAATGTTTGAAGGTGGTGCAGATCTTATGGTAGCGGATGACTACATGGAGCAAGTTGAAACTCAATTGACTTCTATGGATGTGACGGAGGATCATTTGAAAATCATCCTAGCCACTTACAAGTTCATAAAAGATGCCAAGTTTTGGTGGAAGTCGGTCACAAATCAGTATAAGATTGAAGAAATGAGTTAGGATAGGTTTAAGGAGCTGTTCTATGAGAAGTATTTTCCTGCTCCCAAGAGGTGGGAGTTAACTGATCAGTTTATTGACCTTATCTAAGGCAATATGTCAGTGACAGAGTAGGAGAATAAGTTCACTTCTCTTTCCCGCTTTGCTCCAGAGATGGTGAGTAATGAAGTTGATAAGGTTCGAAAGTTTATCTCCGGACTTGACTACAAGATGAGGCCGTTGTTAATAGCATAGGGCATCAAGATTTATTCTGAGGCAGTGGAAAGAGCATTGATGCTAGAGGCGGAGGCCAAAGATAAAGATGTAAGAAGGGAACAGTGGAAACAAAAGAGGAATGCAGGGCCATCTACAGAGGGACTTTCAGGGCAAAAGGAACATGGGTGGTTCATCTCAGTTTCAGGGGCAGCAGTCTGCACGATCTGCTCCTACCACTCCGTTGCCAGCTGGTTCCGATAGGAGTGGAGTCATTTGTTTTTAGTGTCAGCAGCCTGGACATTATAAGTCCAATTATCCCATGAGATTGACTTTAGTTTCTTCAGCTTCGAGGGCTTGTTATGGGTGTGGCCAGCAGGGCCACTTGATTCAAGACTGTCCGAGTTAGGGAGCAGGTACCACTAGTGGCAGAGGGTTACGCAGAGGCTGTCATAGTTGGCTACTGTTCAATCAGGTTTCAGACCACAGCCACCACCACAGCCTGCTATGTCTTCTCACGGTTCATGACTAACTAGGAGGGATACTCTTACTGTGTCGACACAGCAGTTTGGTGTTCAGATTAGTAGTTCACAGGCACAGGCACCACAGGGACGTGTCTTTACACTTGCACCGACTGATGCATCTCCTGGATCTTCAGTTCTCCGAGGTATATTTCTAGTGTTTGGTTCTTGGGCCCGTGTTTTGTTCGACTCTAGTGCATCTCATTCTTTTATTTTATCATCATTTGCACTTGCATCGGGGTTATAGATCAATTTAATGGATCGGGCATTATAAGTTGATACGCCAGTTAGGGTTTCAGTGTCTTTGAGCCGAGTTGTGAGGGATTGTTCCATTATGATAGCCGGGTGAACTTTTGTGTTTGACCTTATCCTTCTGGAGATGACTAGCTTTGATGTCATTCTCGGGATGGATTGGTTAGCTTCATTTCATACTACGATCGATTGTTACCGAGGAAGGGTTACAGTTTGCACTCCTGAGGGAGACTGTTTCTTTTTTGTGGGAGATCGGAGTGATTCCCACATTTCATCATTTTATGGAGTTCGTGGACTACGTCGTGGTGATTGCTTCTTAGCTAGCCTTATAGCCGAAGAGGATGATGTTGTGGAAGAAGATTATCCTGCAGTTGTTCATGATTTTCTTGATGTGTTTCCAGAGGATTTAACAGAGTTGCTTCCACACCGAGAAGTGGAGTTCACTATTGATTTGATGCCAGGTACCGCGTTGATTTTTATGGCACCGTATCGTATGGCACCAGTTGAATTGGAAGAATTAAAGAGGCAGCTTGGTGATTTGAGAATGAAAGGTTTCATCCAACCGAGTGTGTCACCGTGGGGCAAACCGATTTTGTTTGCTAAGAAGAAAGATGGTTCTTTGAGGTTGTACATTGATTAACAAAAGTTGAATCGTGCCACCATCAAGAATAAGTATCATTTGCCAAGGATAGATGATTTGTTTGATCAGTTGAGAGGAGCTAGTTGTTTTTCAAAAATTGACTTGAGGTCAGGTTACTATTAGTTATGGGTTAGGGATAAGGATATCACGAAGACAGCATTCCATACACAGTATAGACACTATGAGTTCCTTGTTATGCCTTTTGGCCTGACTAATGCGCCAGTGGCATTCATAGACTTGATGAACTGCGTCTTTCACTGTTACTTGGACCAGTTTGTGGTAGTTTTCGTGGATGACATTCTCGTGTATTCACGATCTCAGGAGGAGCATGAGGTCCATTTGAGTATTGTTTTACAGATTTTGCAGGAGCATCGATTGTATGCTAAATATGAGAAATGTGAATTTCGGCTACAGGAGGTGAAATTTTTAGGGCATGTTGTTTCAGAAGGTGGAGTGTCAGTAGATCCATCAAAGATTGAAGTAGTTTTGAATTGGGAGCAACCCAAGAATGTTTTTGAGATTCGAAGTTTCCTTGGCCTAGCTGGTTACTATCGGAGATTTGTGAAGGATTTCTCCCGTTTGGTAGCGCCTATGACCCGTTTGACCCGAAAAGGGATTAAGTTTGTATGGAATGAAGCCTGTGAGTCATCTTTTCAGGAGTTGAAGACAAGATTGACTACAACTCCAGTGTTGGTGATACCTGAGCGTGGCTTAGGTTATGTGATTTATTGTGACGCTTCATGTGATGGTTTAGGATGTGTGTTGATGCAGGATGGTAAAGTAGTGGCTTATGGGTCTCGACAGTTGAAGACTCACAAGCTTAACTACCCTACTCATGATTTGGAGTTAGCGGTAATTGTATTTCCTTGAAGTGTTGGAGACATTACTTGTATGGTGAGAGATTCGAGGTGTACTCGGATCATAAAAGTCTCAAGTACCTTTTCTCCCAAAAGGACTTGAACAACAGACAGAGAAAATGGGTTGAATTCCTGGAGGACTACAACTTTGAGTTGCAGTATCATCCGGGCAAGGCAAATATGGTAGCAGATGCCTTAAGCCGGAAATCTCGTAGAACTTTGGCTAGTTTGGTCATCTGAAAATGGAAGATGCTTAAGGATTTAGTAGAAATGGGATTGTATTATTTTGATGACGATGTTGATAGTAAGCCAGCATTCTTGGTTAGTCTTGTGGCTTAATCTACTCTTATTGTACGAGTGATTGAGTCACAGAGACAGGACCCAGATTTAGATGTCATTCACGCTTTGATCTCCAATGGTGAGACAGTGAAAGATTGGGCCTTGCATGCAGATGGGGGTCTATGGTTCAGGGGTTTGTTGGTGGTTCCCACAGGTTGTCATGAGGACGTCTTATAGGAGTTTCACACTTCCCGCTTTACAGTCCATCCAGGTGGTACCAAAATGTATCACAATTTGAGACGTTAGTATTGGTGCAACGGGATGAAGAAAGATGTTGCACAGTTTATGGCTAAGTGCCTTACCTTTCAACAGGTGAAGGCTTGAGCATCACAGACTGGCTGGTTTGTTGCAACCATTACCTGTAGCACAATGAAAATGGGAACATATTGTTATGGATTTTGTGACAGGTCTTCCAAGGTCACGGAGGGGTAATGAAGCCGTATGGGTCGTCGTTGACAGATTAACCAAGACGGCTCACTTTTTGCCTTTTAAAGCAACTGTGACGTTTTCAATTTTTTTGGAATTTCGTTAATGCAAGGGTATTTCTGTCTTTTCACATTTTTCGTGCGGAATTGTGGTTGGGTCCAGGTGCAATTGTGCATTGAGTAGGATTTAATTGATGGTGTATTATATGTGAAAAATTAAAGCAAAAACAAAATGAAAAATAAATTGAAGTAGCGGGACCCACCACTAGTGTGTATTTGATTTTGGTCTCTTACACTCTCTTTCCCCGCTGCTCTCTCTCTCCCTCATTCTCAAGCTTTCTTTTTTTTTCTTTCTTTACTTCAACCTTTGAATCAAGATTACTTCTTCATTACTTACCGGATTTAAGTGCCGTTTGAGGCAAAAGGAAGAGCACGACGAGCTCTACACGTTCATACCGGTAATTCCAACTTTGGTGCTTCCCTTGGATTTTGAAATTCTTGATCTTTTAAGGGTTTTGCTCAAATTGAGGTAGGGGCTTCCTAATTCACATTATTCATGCACCTTCATGAGTTAATCTACATGAATTGTGTTATAGCATGCTTAATTGTGTTAATTGTAGCCTAAATTGTCTTGATTGTATATATGTGAATATATGAAGACTTGTCTTGATTGTACTATATGGAAAGCATGCTTATATTGTGAGTTATGCCTATTGTATTGTTCACATGCTATGAATGGTGTAAGAAAGCATGCCCTATCGTATTTTGTGATGATCCATTATTGTTTAAATATTAAAAGTATGAGAACATGTTTACTTGTGTTGTGTCAAATTCCTCATTTTCATAGTATTGAGATCATGAGACATGCATGTACATCATTGGGTTGCATGAAGGGAAGAAATTGTTCTTGAAATGAAAATGGGGAGTTTTGGGAAAGAATGTTTTGATGAAAGTGTTTTGGAAAAACCCAGTAGCCGCGGAGGTACCAAAGGGCCGGAGGTTAATATAGCCTAGAGGGGACTAGGGAGTCGCCCTAGAGTGGTTGAGCTAGTTGGGCCCCATAATGACGCTGCGGGAGTACCAAGGGTCAGGGACACTAGCCAATCCTCCTCTCGCGTTGCTGCGGGGTCACCAAAGGGCGTGCTGTATTAACAATTTGAAAGCGATGATTAAATTGTGAAAATGGGGAGTGACATCGTGTGATACCCCCGGATCTTTGGATGCGGGTTGGCCAGGCCCACGCCCGATTACCCGAGGATATCAAACCAATTAGCAGTTAACGAACACAGAATACAATTAAGAAAACAGGAATAAATAAATTGCGGAAAAGAAAATACAATGATAATCCAAAAACTGAAACCTCAGAATAAAATTTTATTGATAAATAAAACTATTCTGTTACAACTGATACTTCACGAATACAAATCGTTCTCCAAATTATACAACTCGGGAATCCATCTAGTGAACCCCTAAAATATCCCACTGAACTCAAATGACTGAAAAAAAACCAAAGCCTAAAACATGAAACAAAATCCTACAGTATTGGTAGAGTGAATGCTTGTATCTGCTCAGCACGATTCAGCTCTAAGACTGGTGTAATACCCCTAATTTTAAAAAGGATATTCCTGGTATTTAATGGTATTTAATTTATTATTTAAGTGCATTTTATTTGATTATGTGTCATTATTTTTTTTATTAGGTGCTTAATTGTTTTCTTTTGTGGTGATTTAATTTATTTCTTTTGTGGTGATTTAATTTATTTAAATGATATTTATTTTTAGTTATTTGATTGGAATTACTTGTTAGTGTTTTAATTATTTAAGTGGCATTAATGGTTTAAGTGTAATTGATTTAGTTATTTGATTGGAATTACTTGTTAGTGTTTTAATTATTTAATGGTTTAAGTGTACTTGGTTTAATTATTCTATGTGTGTCTTATTTGGTTTAATTGGGTTTACTAATTATTATTTTGTTCAATTAGATTATTTGTTAAGTATTTAATGGTGAATAGGGTAATTAGGTAAATACATCTAACTAGGGTTTTAATTACAGTATAAATTAGGGTTTTATATTATAGCCGTCGTAGGTTTCTACGTTAATTGGATGGGCTGGTTAGGATTGTGAGTTGGACTTAAATGAACCTAGGGTTTAGGAAAACTCTATAAGTATAAGGTAGACGTCTGTGTAGGGTTTTTTGTAAACAAAGCACACGTTTTGTGGAAGTGGAGAAGGAAAAACGCAGTTTTTCCATTCTGCCCAAATTTCATCAAACATCTGATCCTGCTTCGTCTATGGTCTGATCGAGCTGAATTTTGGAGGAGAGGTTCACGACTTAGTGACGCACAAACTGAACGGTGAAGATCAGAGTTTGACCTCGGGAACAGTGATTCGTACTCGTGAACAGTAACCGGGTCGCACATATTTTTTTCCATTCTACCCAGATTTCATCAAACATCCGATCCCGCTTCGTCCATGGTCCGATCGAGCTGAAATTTGGAGAAAAGGTTCACGACTCAGTGACACACAATCTGAACGGTGAAGATCAGAGTTTGACCTCGGGAACAGTGATTCGTACTCGTGAACAGTAACCGGGTCGCACAGGTTTTTTTTCCATTCTGTCCAGATTTCATCAAACATCCGATCCTGCTTCGTCCGTGGTCCGATCGAGCTGAAATTTGGAGAATAGGTTCATGACTCAGTGTCGCACAATTGGAACGGTGGAGATCAGATTTTGTGTTCGGGAATAGTGTTTTGTACCCATGAACAGTAACCGGGTTTTGGAACTCGCCGGGATTTTTTTAAGAAGACGACGTTGAAACTTTGAACAAAAGTTTCTGAGGCAAGATTCTATCCTTACTCTTTCCCTTAGGCTTTATACTCTTTGCACTCTTAAATGATTTCAGGATTAATGAAGATTAAACCAAACTAAAATGATATCTGTTTTGTTATGAAACTGTTAGTTACAGTAGTGTTGTATGCTTGTTCAACCTAGACTAAGCATGTTTGTGGATGCATTGTGGTTCTGTGGTTCACGTTTTTCCTTACCACTGCTAGTATAAATTATTGGAAGGATAGGTCTAGATGATAGCTATCTTAACTTCTGTAATAGCAACTGTTGGAACTTAAATACTAGGAGGATTTGAATTTAACACTAGATCGGTTTTGTGAAACACTATAATTTGAGCATGTCTACATACATACTGTGAATATTGTTTTGATGCTTACATTATCACAGTTAGTATCAACTGTGGAGGTTAGGATTTTGTGATATATACCCTACATATCTGTATGTCATTTGTAAGGTGTTAAATGGAAGTTTTAATTAATTCTGTCTTTATATCAGACTAAAGGGAACAACTTAAATTGGGCATGTATATGTTGTTGTTGTGACCCTGTTTATCAATGCTTATTTTATCACTGCTAACATTGAATGTTGGATGTTGGAATTTAGTTGATATATACTTGATTTATTGGTATTATTGACTACTGGAGGATTGGAAAGTAGGCACCAGTATGGGACGGTGGCATACTAAGGATGGGTTTGGTTTTTAAAACAATATCATTACCCACCTACTTGGAATAAGGATGGGATTAACTAAAAGTTAAGTCCCGTGGATTTGTATTGTCATGGCAACTACTTGTTGAGCGGCAATACCAGGGATTTTGGATGGATTTTATATATGTACTGTTATGGTGCCTCGGTATGAGCTTGAGCCTCAGGACCGATGGCTAGGGAGCGTATATGCATCGGGATGTGTAGCTGGCTACGATGGTTGGAGGTGTACCCTGTTTAGGTATAGGTACATATGCCCACTTCGTGTGCGTTTTAGCATGTTACCTCTATTCAGGTTGAGACCGGCCTGTAGTCCAGTAAGAGTCCTTTAGTGTGACTATATATATATATTTATGGACTATTAGCTATTGTTGAATTGTTTAGGATGTACATGCGTATCGGGCCTCTGTTTGGATTGTAGTAGTATAGAACTTGCGCGTGGGCCTGACCCACTTCTATTTTTCAGGTACACGATAGTTCCAGGCTTAGACGTGTTCGTGCTGAGCAGAGGTCTCTATTCACTCTTCCGACGATGTAGGGCTCTCTCTATAGTTTTATTTCTGGACGTTTATTACAGTTGTTCTATCTTACGTTTGGATGTTTAATAGGGGTCCACTAGAAATGGATTCCCAAGTTGTAAACTGATGGAGTTTTGGGGTTTGGGTTTGATGGATTTTAATAATTATAATATTTTGCGGATTCTATTTTTAGTTCCTTCCAGCTTTAATTTCATTTCTTAATTTATTTTGTATTCCGTGTTCATTATAAAATATTAATTGTTTGATATTCCCTCGGGTTTGGGCCTGGGCCTGATCAACCCGTGTCTCGGATCTGAGGGGTATCTCAACTGGAACTAACGAACACTTGTAAAAATAAGAGTGGGTCAGGCCCACATGCAAATTCTTCTCTAACTGCAATCCAAACAGTGACCTGATACGCAGATACACACTAGATATTTCAACAATAGCTATCTAGTCCATACATATATATATATCCACACTAAGGGACATTCACTGAACTACAGTAGGGGCCTCAACCAGAATAGAAGGTAACATGCGAAAACGCACCCAAAGGTGGGCATGAGTACCTAGACCTAATAGGGTACACCTTAACCTACTATAGCCGGCTACGCATCCACTGCATATACGCACCCTAACCGACGAGTCTGAGACTCAAGCTCATCTCATGGTACTATAACCATATATTTAAAATTCGTTCATATCCATCTATAAGAAATCTAATAAGTCGTTCAGCTTATTCAGCCGTACAGACTTATATAAGAGATCGAGTAAGTCGTTCAGCTTATTCAACTGCACAGACTTAAATATAAGGATAATTATGTTTTATAACTCGTACCCTTATTCCAAAATAGGTAGGACTGAGTATTTTGAATCAGTCTGTCCCTAGTATGACACCGTCCCATACCGGTGCATACAATCCACAAAATCCATATAATTGATAAAACAGATAAAACTGTTCACCAATTAAAATCCATAAGGTAGGAATTAGCGTTCTGAGCTAAACCATACCTAGTATGCCACTGTCCCATACCGGTGCATACAATCCTCCATATCCACATAAATTACAACATATAAATACTAAGCACATAATTTATAGTCCAAAACCAAATATCCATATCCTTGCAGAAAAGTGTTTTAAGTTTCAGCAATTTAAAATCCAAAACCATGTAAATTACAACATATAAATACATGTTAGTAATTTACAATCCGAAATCATTCCAAACAATTGCAGAAGAATGTTTATTATTTCAGCAATTTAAATCCAAAAGTTAAACCATGTATTATTTAACGGTTCATCAACAAGCATCCAAAGCATGAACAAATTAGTTTTAATAAATCAACTATTCTATCATGCATTCAAATAAGATTTAAAATCATAATATTATCCAAGAATTTGCTAAAAATTAATTCTAGCAATTCAGTTCCTTTTATCCGTCAATAGCAAGCTAGGTTGCATACTTGTATATTGTTTTGTTATTTAAGCACCCAGCCACAAACTATGCTACAAGTCCAATTTATTAATTAAAAGACTCCCTCATGCATCTAAAATTTAATTTAGAACATATATAACACCTTAAATTGTCAAATTTAAAATTAAACAATTTATTTCCTTCCAGCCGTTAACCGTACGCAAAATTGTTAATTAGCGCACTGTTAATTCCATTATTACAATGAGGGTAGTTTATGCAGTTTAAGATCTTAATTACATGTTAAATTAATCATTTAAACCCCCATTAAAGTTCTAGAATTTTTCAAGAACCCCAAGTGCCCAAACAGTAGCAAAAAGTTCGTAAAAACATTAACTGAATATGCAAAATGAAGGGAGCCTGCTCTAATCCTAAAAGAGAAGGCTCTTTTAGAGGTAGAGCAGCCTCTTTTAAAGGTAGAGCCTGCTCTACTTCCTCTACAGCAGGCTCTACTCATGGGGGAGGCGGCTCCTCCCCCATGGAGCCGTCTCTCTTCCCCTATGAGCCTCAGTTCAGTTACTTCTCCGTTTCCGACCGCTCTGCTTTCTCTCCGGCCTTTTTCCACCATTCAATTGATTTCAAAAACTGATCCTAAAGGTCTTATTAATACCAAAGATCATCCCAATGATTTGAAAACAACAATTAAAATCCACTACAGAAATTAAATTCGCTACCGAATTAATGTGTGTTATGAACAAAACTAAAACTATTTTTCAACAACAATTCTACTGAACTTAGGAGCCTTATCAAATTTAATTAATTCAAGGTCTTAATAACACCCAAAATCAACCTTCTAATCCTTCTGTGAAACCCCAGAATCAACAGAAACATTCCCATGCTCCAAAGTAAAAAACAGTTCGTAGAAAAGTTTACAGAACATTCACTATTAAAGAGAGCCTGCTCTAAGTTTTAAAGAGCAAGCTCTTTTGAGCCTGGAGCCGGCTTTATAGGTCTTAGTGCCGGCTCTTTAAGTGTGGGAGCCGGCTCCCACATCCATGGAGCCGGCTCTCACCTCATTTGAGAGCCTCCGTCCCCGTTCTGCTCCGTTTCAGCCTATCTGCTCCACCTCCGGTCATTCCAGTTCCTTTGTTTCTCTTAAATACTGAACTTACTAGTCTTATAAATACCTAGTATCATTCCAATGGCCTATCTACAGTAGTTGGAAACAATTACAGAGGCTAAAATTGCAACTAACTTAACATACTTTAAGAACAGAATGCTGAAACGAAAGCATGCATAAATTTTGTTTTACAGAATTGATATCAACACCTACAGATCATTGATATAACATGTACTAAACATATAATTTCCAATTAAAGTTCAATTAAACCCTAGAGACTATCTAGGTGCACAGAACACAAGCCAAAGGGAAGGAGAAAGAGAAGAACTTGCCTGCAGTTTTGGTCTCAAAACTTTATCGCCGTGTTCCTAATTTCCTGTAAACACTGACCACCTTCAAGCCTCCCATGGTTTTGTTTTAATCCACCATAACTCTCCCTTGGTCCTCTCTGATTTCCTCATTGACAATCCTTACAATGCTTTGTTCCTCTACCCTCTGTTTTTACAGAACAACTCTACGTGTATGCTATGTGATATATCGTAAACCCTAAGCTTAAAGCATAATGGTATATTTATAGGCTTAATACCAAAACCCTAAACCTTGTCATAATAGAGACAAAGCCCTAAACTTAATCCTAATCGGCCCATAATAAAGCCTACGATTAAATTCTATGTCGGCTACACCAGATGACGTCCCAAAACTTGTAAGTAAAAATAACTTAATATATTTAAAAACTCACGTAGTTTAATTCACATAAGAATTCCAATAAGTCAATAAATGCAAATAAACAATTTCAATTAAATCACTATAATGCAATTAATTCAATTAATGTAAATAATTCAAATAATAAACACAAATAAATAATTTGACACATAAACACTTAGCCACAAAATAAAAATGCACATAAAATAACATTTAAATTCCAATTTTTATCCCTTTTAAATAAGGGGTATTACACATCGGCATGCATTACATCTTCATTGCATCTTATTAATTGTGTAAAGATTGGTAACCATGTTGTATTTTCCCCTACATTGTATGACCCTGACTCCTATTGGCCTATTCTTTGTTTTAGATTCACGAGGTCTCAAGAGGTGCGTCTTAGGCGCCACCTACTGACCAAATTGCTCACCCCACCATACTTATATTTTTTTCAGGTCATGGCAAGGAAATAGCAGATGAAAATCCTTCGCAAGCTTGAAAGTTGTTAGAAGATGATTTTTTGCTATTTTGTATTTGGCCATATTATGTATAATCATAGTTTTAGGGAATATAAATAAGTTCGTAATTTTGTCCATTGTGTAATGTAATTAAGTTTTATTTACTAAATCCTTTAGTGGATTTTAAGTAACGTGTTATAATTTATGTCGACGTGGTTGTTGAAATTGTAATTTATTGTTGAAATGTATGTAATCATGCACGTGAGTGTAATGGCGTGGGTGGTTGAATCACCAAATGTTGGTATATTTGGGTCATCACTAGACAGTAGTAAGTGGAATTGTGAATTTTCCAGAGCCGGTCGACGTGTGGCTTCCCATACGTCGACCGGTATCCTGGCAGTGTGGGTCATTGTTGTTCACGTTCCAAACCAGTCGACGTATGGCTTCCCATACGTCGACCAGTATTATATCCCAAACCAGTCGACGTAAAGTTCCATTCGTCAACCGGTATCTTCACAGTGAGTATTTGTTGCACACGTTCCAAACCAGTCGACGTATGGCTTCCCATACGTCGACCGGTATCTCGGCCGTGGGTATTACCACTGTTCATGACCCAAACCAGTCGACGTTTGATACATATACATCGACCGGTTTACGTCACATATGTAATTACTATTTAAGTTCTTAAATTACACTTTGGCACCCAAGTGAGGTTACACACAATTATTTTATGACGTACTAAAATGCAATAATTGTATTTTGACCACCGAAAAGACTATATTGTCCCGAATCTTATTTTATTTATTGCACGATGCAAGTAAATGACTATTATACCCTTGAGTCTCAAATTATTGATTTGTAGTAATATTCCATTTTGCCCTTTTGGACCTTGATATTTAAATTTAACGTGAAATGACCGTATTACCCTCGGAGGTTTTTGGGTCGGGTAAGGACCCGTTTAATGATCCGGATCTATGAGGAGCTGGGTCGTTACAGCAACAGATGATGCAGAGAAGCTTGGTGTACTTTATGTAAAGGAGATTGTAAGGTTACATGGAGTTCCAGTAACCATTGTCTCAGATAAGGATGCCAAGTTCACTTCGAAGTTCTGGGAAGGACTTCAAGCAGTGTTTGGTTTAGCGTTGCATCTTCGTACAGTATTCTATCCACAGACAGACGGCCAGTCGGAGCGTACTATCCAGATCTTGGAGGATATGTTTCGGGCGTGTGTTTGACTTAGGTGGTAGTTGGGAAAATCATCTACCGCTTATTGAGTTTGCTTACAACAATAGTTATCAGGCGAGTATCCAGATGGCTTCATTTGAGGCATTATATGATAGACCTTATAGGTCTCCTGTTTGTTGGATTGAGGTGGGTGAGACCGCCGCCTTAGGACCCGACATAGTACTCGAGACTATTGAGAAGATTAAGTTGATCAGACAGAGGCTACTTACAGCTCAAAGTCGATAGAAGAGCTATGCAGATAAACGAAGATAGCCGTTATCTTTTGAGGTGGGAGACCATGTTTTTCTACGGGTTTCTCTACGGAAAAGATTGATGAGATTTGAGAAAAATGGCAAGTTGTCGCCCCAATTTATTGGACCATTGAAGATTTTGGACCGGGTAGGAGAGGTTGCCTACAGATTTGCTTTGCCACCACAGATGGATAGGGTCCACAATGTTTTCCATGTATTGATGTTACGGAAGTATGAGCCGGATCCATCTCACATTTTGAGTTGGGTTGATGTGGACATTGATGAGGATGTTTCTTATGAAGAGGGACCAGTTCAAATCCTTAACACACAGCAGAAGGTGTTGAGGAAGAAGACGATACTAATGGTGAAAGTTCTTTGGAGACACCACAGAGTCGAGGAGGCTACTTGGGAGCTCGAACAAGAGGTTCGCTCCAAGTACCCAGGGTTATTTTCTTCCTCAAGTATGTCTTGATTTCGGGGACGAAATCTTTTTAAGTTAGGGAGATTGTAATGGTATGATTTAATTATATATATATATGTGTGTGTGTGTGTGTGTGTGGTGTAAGTTAAAAACAAAAGAAAAAAAGAGAAAAGAAAATTAAAAAAAAAAAGGTAGGACCCACGAATGTTTTAAGTGGTCATAAGACTACCTTTTTTTTTGGCTCTCTGTAATCTCATTCACTCTCTCCCGTCTTTGTCTCTATGTCTTCCTCTCGGCATTCTCTTTGCTTTTTTTATTTTATTTTATTTTACAAATTCAAGGCTTGATTTCTCCCTCATTTCTTAGTGTTTTTAAGTGTTGTTTGCGACAAAACAGAGAGCACGGCGAGCTCTACACGTGTGTACCAGCAATTTCAATTTTGAGCAACCTAGGGAGTCCGAAAATTGAGACCCATTTTGAGGGTTTGAGGTGAAAATTAAGGGTTTTGCTTAAAAGTGAGGTAGGGGTTCCTAATCCATGAGATTCTTGCTCCCTTGTGAATTATTCTTTGTTAATTATAGTTAAACATGCTTAATTTGAGATGAATGCCTCTAAAATAATTTGGTTTTGTATATGGAATTCATGATTATGTGTATATGTGGATTTGTGTTAAAAGCTTACTTAAATGTCGATTTTCCATGTTTATTGTGAAGTTCATGAATTCTATATATATATATGCTGATTTGTGTTACAATTAGCATACCTAAATGTTGATTTTTATATGCCTATCATGCTAAATCTCGATTGTATGAAAGCATGTTGTAGTTTTACTTGAAATTTTTTGTGAATCATACTATATTAATTAAGTTTGAGTTAGTTATGGAATGATGAACTTGGACATGGCATGATGCATCCATGCATTAGCATTGGGCATGAAATGGGATTAATGTGATTTGAAATGAAAAAGGGGAATTTTGGGAAGAAGTTTTGATTAAAATGGTTTTGAATAAACCCGGTTGCCGCAGGGTTACCAAAGGGCCGGTGTGTTAATATAGCCTAGAGGGAACTAAGGAGATTACCCTAGCGTGGTTAAGCTAGTTAGGCCCAAAATGACGCCGCAAGGGTACCAAGGGTCAGGGACACTAGCCAATCATTCTCTCGTGTCGCTGCGGGGTCACTAAAGGGTGGGTTATATTAACAGTTTGAAAGTGATGGATTTGAGCGTTGAAAATGGGGAGTGACATCAACATGCATTGCATTTTAGAGCATCATATTGTGTATGCTGAGATTGGATTTAATGTTGTACTTTTCTGACATAGTATGACCCCGATTCCTATTGTCTTATTCCTTGTTTGGATTCACGCGGACACAAAATGTGCGTCTTAGGCACCACCTACTAAGCAATTTTGCTCACCCCTTTTATTTAACATTTTTTTTCAGGAAACGGGAAGGAAGTGGCGGATGACGTTCTACCACAGACTTAGTATGGATTAGGAGCTTATTTTGTTATTTTTGTACTGGGGTCTCACTATTTTTGTAAGACTAAGCATAATGTATTTTGTACAATGACTTATGGACTTTTAATATTATAATTATACCTATGGGCTGTAACTTTTATATAAGCTGTCTAAATGTTGTAAAGTATGGACATTTGATATTAATCTTGTATTTTGAGACTGTACTTATGATACCTGGATGATAGAGTATGTCGTTGTACCACCATGGAATGTATTAGATGTTTATTGTGTTGGGACATGTTAAAAATGCATTTAAACAGGTTGTTATAGGACGATTTTTAGCGGAGGTCATGCCGAATTTTTTTTTATAAATGGTATCAGTTTAGGTTCGTTACACGAGCCTTGGAGCCTTTTGTAACTGTGTAGAGTAGGCTGATGTCCGTTTTGAGCAAGGTGCAAGGTCTAGTTGGTCTTGTATTATAATGAAGGGAGAGATGGGTATCTGCATTGGGTTTTAGTGGCAGTGGTGTATAATTGTTTGGTGACGTCCGGTAGCAAAGGCAATAATGTCGGTGGGTTCATAGTCTCGGGGTTTTATAAGGTCTTCTTGGAGAGTGTGTAGCTGTGGGCCTTCTTCATAAGGAGGGTAAATTGTGATGTTTCCTATTTTCACCATTTTCCGTTTTTCTTGAATTCTATCGTTGTAGGGTCATTTTCGTCTTTTCTTGTTTTACGTACAAGACACCGTGAAGTGTGCCAGTTGTGTCCGAGAGTTGTTTGGGACATTTCATTGAGTTTAGGACTCTTTGAAATACAAGGTTGATCATTTTTGCATTTTTCTATTTTTCTGGGTTAGACGGTCCTGTGTGGGACCCACTACCAGAATTGTTGCATACAGGGATTTTGGTTGGGTTCATTGGCACCCCATGCATTTTATTTAATGTAATTTATATAGTTTGTATAGATATATTTTTGTGTGGAGCAAAAAGGTGATGAAAATAAAAAGAAAAAGGAATTTATTTTGGTAGTGGGACCCACCACCACCTTTTAAGGCCAAGAGGCTATTTAGGCCTCACATTTTCTTCTCTCTTATCTTTCTCCCCCGTAACTCACTCCCTCCCCCTCTTATTCTTTTTTTTTTTTTCTTTTTTTTCTTTTTCTTTTTACAAGATTCAAACTTAGATTTTTCCCTCATCGATTGGAGTTTTTAGGTGCCGTTTGCGGTAAATTAAAGAGCCTGTCGAGATCTTCGATTTGATCGGAGCAAAGGTAATTTTGATGTATCCTCGGGATTTTGAATTCTAGGGCTTGGATTGGGCAATTTAGGGGGGTTTTGCAATTCTTGAGGTAGGGATTTCTAATTCATATTTTCTTGTACCTTTGTGAGTCAATTCCTTGTTAATTGTTGCCAGCATATTTAATTGGTGTTAATTACCCCCTAGATGATTTAATTGTAGTGTATAAAGCTCATAATTAGTATTGGTTGATTTGTATGAAAAGCATGCCTAAGTGTTGGTTTTTGACGAGGTCGCTTGTAATACGCCAAACTGAATGTAGTGACTATGTGGTTCAAGAAAAGCCTTTTATGTCAAATTTAAATTTATAAAAACCACTACCAACACTACTACTAACGTAGCAAGAGTGAGTAGGGATCGTCCCAAGGGATTATACGTGTTGGAATTTTAACTTCGACTCTAGCGTACCAAATGATTGCAAAAGAGAATTGGGTTGGTTGATTACTTCTAGAAAAGAATTAATTAAAATGCATTAAGATAAAGAGTAAGTAAGAAGGAAAGGTCTTAGGGTGTAGAGATCACCACCAAACAATACTATTCCAAACCATAATCAAGTGACTAATGAGGGAAATGAATGTGTTGCAACAATATTGTGTGTATAAAAGACATTCAATTGGTAAGGGTGACTCAACAAGTGCAAATTGTCTCAATCAACATGTGTGAGGCCACAATACATCTATTGGTAGAGGAATATATTGTCTAGACATCATATGAAGAGAACAAAATATCAAATCAAGTCATTGAACCTTTCATTAAGCTCATAGTCCAAGCAATCCATAAGGATGACTTAGTTTAACATGCATTATCTAAACATCATGTGAGAGGCCACAATTTATCTATTGGGAGAGGAATAAATTGTCTAAACACATGTGAAAGATACAACATATCATAACTAGTCATTAATCCCTCATTAAGCTCACAATCCACATACAACACAATATTAGAGGAATATGCCATTTGGACTCACAAGCCTGGAACATCAAACATCAAGAGTAGATTGTCCTCCCATCTAACATTATACTACCACTACACTAAATCTACACTACTAGCATGAAAATAAAGCTATCTAGACTAGGGGAGAGGCACAAACCATCAAGAATAGGCATAAACCATTAAATGAACCAAAATAGCATTCATTAAGCATATCATCTTGATAATCTCTAGATCTATAGCATCAATACACATAGACATGCATCAAAAACACTAAATCTAGAGATAAGTACATGAATATCCTACTCTAACATACATAGACATATGGGTAGAATAGAATAGTCAATTTGAAGCATTAAACCATACAAACCATGAAATAATCAAGATTTATATATACATGAATATCAAGATGTATCATACAACACTAATCCCTCAATAATACACAAGATTATAGTATAGAAAGCATGCTTGGGGCTAACTCTAGCCCCAAGAGGATGTCTAGACACTCATGGTAGTGATGATCCAACCCTCAAGGGCTAACTCCATGGCTGCTCCTTGTTGGTGAAGATCTCCTCCAATGGTGCTCTAGCTTCCCTCATTCCTCCTCTCCAAGGAGAGCCTCCAAGATGATTTTCAATGTGTCATAAGAGACTCTAGACTCCCCTCCAAAAAGTTAATCATATTCCTTATATAGGTAGTTCAAATACACCCTATGATGAGCTGTGGTCGTGCAAGGCATATTCTCCAATGATTGGGTGAAGGACGGAATAAATGAGCTGGACTTTAACTTTTTCTCGTTGGAGGAAGTTCGATCGATCGAACCTTAACTTGGATCGGTCGAATATGGGTTCGATCGATCGAACTGCATCTTGGATCGATCGAAGTGGTCTGACTCCTCCGGATAAGGACAAGGCTGAGATATTTCGAAAATATTTATGGGGAAAAGGACAAAAGTGGTTGGTAGGCGTACAGCTGTGGATAAGATTAATCATTTGAATATGACAAAATAGGGTTCGATCGATCGAAGGTGATGTTGGATCGATCGAACTTGGAATTTCAGCAAAGGCCAAGGTTGGATCTATCGAGAAGTACTGTGATCGATCATAGATGTTCGATCGATCGAACTCTAAGTTGGATCGATCGAACTTTTCAGCTGCACAACTTTGATTCCTTTTTGCTCCTTGCTTTCTCCACTTTGCTCCCTCCTTTGGTTTATCTCAGGATTGCTTCAATTAAGCTCTTATTTGGCTGAGTTAGCTCAATTTTGGGATTAGTGCCTGAAAATATAAATAACACGTAATAAGTCTAAAACGGCAAAGTAAGATAGATAAAGGTACTAGAATGCTTAAGCTTAACGGGTTTAAATGCGCACTTTTCAGTGCTCATCACACCCCCAAACTTAAATATTGCTAGTCCCTAGCAATGAACTAAGAAGTAAAGGAATGAAATGAACAACTAAACAAGTATAAACTGGAAAGCAAGTAAAATGATAGCGCCACTTTCGTAGGGAACACGATTGCATTTAGCATATGCAACAAGCCTTTTAAACCCCTAGGTTACCCCTAGTGGACGAGTAAAGTCTCGTGCGGGTTTCCAGAAATGGTACCCACAAACATTAAGCTCATTTTTTCAAAAGAGGCACCAATATTGCAAACAAGCATTGGGAGAAAACTACCTCAAGTATGCAATTTTTCAATCATTTCCAAGCAATCTCACAAAATTTTAATATCAAACAAGCAAGCATGGTCCTCCACACGTCAAGAAAATGATCATGAAAATCGAAACAAGTCTAGAATCCATGTGAGAGGTCCGGCATCAAGTGTGTTGCTATCTTAGCTAACTAGAGAAGTAATCACATCCTTACCCTTAAACTAGCACACAAATCTAGTACCGATCATCAAGATAAGAGAGTGGACCTTTTATTAAAACTTTATTGTTCTAGGTGCGCTTATTCTTTTCACTCTATTTTTTTTTTTTTTTTTTTATTGAGGATCAAAGATGGAAGTATTGTGCAATGTGTTGATCTCTTAAGCTTTCTAGAAGATTCATGTAGCGAGCTTTAGGTCAATGACTCCCAAACCAGATGGCTTTAGGGCATTAGGTGTTAAGACACCCCTATGGACTTACAAACTCAAATCAACTAGGCTACAAATCAAGACAACAACCATCTAATCATTTCCTACTTCTCACCTTTTGGGAGAAGTCCTCACTTTTATTACTTTTGCAACTTTTTTTTTTTTTTTTTTTTTTTTCAATTCAATTATTAACCTAGAGTTTGGGCCCTCCACCTTTCGGAGCGAGAAGTTCACTGCTTAATGAGGCAAGAATCCCGGCTACTCAATGAAAATGGGTTGTTATGCACCTTTATCAAGAATGAAAGCTTTCAATGCACTACTAGCCCAATTGGGATATAACCAATTCAATAATCAATAAAGCATGTACCCCACAATTGAATGCTAGCGTGCGCCGGTGCTAGTGCAGAATCCTAGAATGAATCTCAAAACAATCACATAATCAGGATGATGTGGACCACAAATGCAAGCAAGATATCAATCTTTTGAAAAATTTACTCCTAAATGGCATCCTCAAGGCATACAAGGAGTATTGGACTCTCAAGTCAAGCAATTTTTAATTTTAAGCAATATAGTCCTCAAAAGATCAAAATCATAGCTAGAAATGGACCAAGTATAGAAATATCCCTCAAATACACAAGACTTGCTCAAAATTTGAATTTTAAAGTAACACTGAAATATACACCAATACCCCCAAACTTAAACTACACATTGTCCTCAATGTGTGAAGAGAACAAATGAAAGAGTATACCAGTGCTTTAGACATGAATGATCGGGATAGAAGTATCCAAAGTGGGTGGCATGGCCCCCCCAAACTTGGGATAAACTATGGTCCTGAAAGAAGTGAACTCAGCTCGGTGGGTAGTGATGTCGGCTCGCATGGCTGCTACGTCCTCCTTCAGTGTCTGCAAGCGTGCTCCGAATTCGGGAGTGGGAACTGGAGACTCAGGCAGAGATGCCTCTGAAGAAAACTCCCGAACTCGCTCCTGAGCAGCGGCTCGATCACTGGTATCATCGGCATCAGCATCATCTGCAGCATCGGCATACTCCTCCGCAGGTCGCTCCAGGTCAATGTCTATGCTATCGGTAGCCGGACCGACTGGTGCGTCGTCCGCTGTTATATCTGCTGCTGCTGGAGGTGCCGGCTGTGCCTGGGCTGCCTCCTCCTCCTCTAGTTCAGCTGCTGCCTCTACAACTGGCTCCTGAAGACTCCGAATAAGAACATTGTAGCTCTTATTCCAGTCGCTCCTCCTATAGAAGCTGGACCGTGCAAGGGGTTCTTCATCTGGGGGCACTCTGTAGCGCTGGTCAAGAAGGATCTGCGTGATGAGGTGTCCGAAGGGCAGGACCTTGGACCGCTTAGGGTCCTTCCTGGAAATGAAAGAATCATACAGCAACCTCATCACGCTCCAGATGAGGACTAGGATAGATACCCAGCAGCCCGTGTAAAAAGCGTAAAGAGCTGTCAAGTAGTCATGACGCCTCTGGATCTTGTGGCCCGCCATGTAAATGTTCTGGAAAAGAACTGTGTCAATGAACCAGAGGTCGTCAGGCAAGAAGGTCCTGGTGGCGAATGTCTGACCACCGGCATGATGGCCTATCAAGGAGACAGCCATGTCAGAAAATGAAGGCCTCTGCAGCCTCGGGTATGTCTCTGCAAGCTCAGGTGGACACCGGTGTGGGCACCGGCAAGCACGGGCCAGAGTGTCAACTGTAATGACAATCTCGTGGCCGTCCAGTGTAGTGATTATCTCTGCGGTAGATCGTGGTGAGGGCCGGAGATGCTGAAAGAATAATCGCACCAGTCGCGGGTATACAAGGCCGGTGACTGGGGCAAAGATGGCTGAGAGGCCCCGCTGCATGATATCCTGATAGCCAGACCGGGTCAGGATAGACTCGGAGAAGTACTCAGTATCGAAGTATGACTCCTGAGCCACGGTCATAGGTGCATATCTCGGCAGCAACTGGTCACGGCGCTGAGCCGGTAGAGGTGGCTGCGGTGATGGCATGGCGGCTGCATCTACCTGATGGCGCACAGGAGAAGGTGATGGTGTGAAGGCTGGAGGAGCCTGGGATGTAGATGGCATGTGGTCAGCTCCCTCCTCAGCCTCGTGGGATGGGGACTGAGGGGGAGTAGCCTGTGCGGGCTCCGCCTAAGCATGAGATGGCTCTGCAACCATCTCTATCCTGGGCCGTATATGTCTGCGGGGTCGCTGTAGCCCCGAAGATCTCCTGGCTGTACTCTTGTATCGCGAAGGCATGATCTGCAAAAAGACAAGAAAATTTCAATATAAGTCAGTGCCAGATATATAAGAATTTAAGTGCATAATAGAAACATGTATGTTAAATAAGATAGACAAAATATGGATGACATGAATCTATGATGATGATGATATGTGAATCATGCTAAGCAATGTAGGTATGAAATGCATCCAATGTGGAATATCACAGGCATTGTGCATATAAAGATAGCATGAAGACAACATGAGATGAATGGAGTGTGTATGTATGATCTGTGAAAGTTCGATCGATCACAGAAATTTTCGATCGATCGAAGTGAAAAATGTTCAAAAGTTGGATCGATCGAAGTGAATTGGATCAATCCAACACTTGGATCGATCGAAGCATGAAAGTGCACAAGATTGGATCGATCGAAGGTAGTGAAATGAAGTTCACAACTTCGATCGATCGAAGCACAAGTTCGATCGATCGAACTGTGCGAATGCCGAATTTGAAAAAGTCACAGATCTGTGAGATCTAGAGTACGGGGCCCACACAAACGTGTTTGTGGGCCCATCTACACACCAAACATCCCATCCTCAACACCCAAACACTCCCCAAATGCCAAATCAAATAAAAAATCCCCAATTTGGTTCGGCCGAATGCATGTGTGAATATGTATACCATAATCCTGAAATTGATGCTTCAAAATGGATGATTAATACACATACAACATAAATCAATATAGAAAATCATTAATCATGCATTGATTAAACTTTTAAATCAAGAAATGGCTCGCGATTTACCTCAAAACCGAGAGGGATGAGATGAGAGAGAGGGTGCGAAGCCGCGGTGAAAATAAGGCTCTACCTTGCCGAAATTGGATCGCCGGAGATGGGGAAGATGATTGGAATGGAGGTTGGTCGGATTGAGATGAGATTGAGAGAAGAGGGAGACTAGGGTTTGGTTTCCTTTTGAAGTTGGATCGATCCAAAGTGATCGATCCAACTCGGTTATATTTTTAAAAACACGAATTGCAGAGTTCGATCGATCGAATATGGAGTTCGATCGATCGAACTTAGGTCTCCACTCTTAATGGCATTTTTTTTTTTTTTTTTTTTTTTTTTTTTTTTTTTTTTTTTTTTTTAGAATAAATTTTGAAAAATCAAAGGGAATTAAATTAATGAGATGCAAATTTCGATCGATCGAAGAAAGATTTCGATCGATCGAAGAGGATAAAGAATGTACAAGTTTAAGGGTTCAAGAGTTGATATGTGTTGGAACCTTGGATCGATCGAACTTGGAATTCGATCGATCGAACATGAAAAATTTTGAAAAGTCCCGAGAGTATGCATTTTGGAGTTTGGATACAGGTCCAAAATTTTTCTAAGTGTTGGGACTCATGATCGATCGAACCACATGTTGGATCGATCGAAAGGTAGTTCGATCGATCGAACCACATGTTGGATCGATCGAAAGGTAGTTCGATCGATCGAAATGGTTTACGATCGATCGAACTTTTGAAAATTTGGAGATCCCGAGAGCATGCATTTTGGAGTTTGGATGCAGGTCCAAAATTTTTCTAAGTGTTGGGTGCAAAATGAGAGCTGGATCGATCGAGTCCATAGTTGGATCGATCGAACCAAAGTTCGATCGATCGAACCAAGACTTGGATCGATCGAAATTATGTCTAAATGCTCAAAATGACTTGAATGCTCATGCAATCCCTTACTCAGTTCCTTCCAATGTATATGAACCACAAAAACAGTATCTAGACTTCGCAAGAATCAAAATGCAAGATAGAAATGAGGGAGGAATAGAGTTGTGAAACTCTATGAATACTAGTGTTTAACGTCTCTAGCAAGACATTAGGTCAACTCACTAATCAAATGAATCAAAAACTGGATATGAAACATCCTTATTGACCCTCTTTTCACTTTTCTCATTTAATGTCCCACTTATGACAATAAAATCATCCTCCAAAAGAATGACTTGAAAAGAAATAAAAGAGATGATATTGTTCCTTTCATCCATGGTCTTGAAAACAAAATCAATCATGGTTAGGCTTGCCTCATTTTTATGTTCTTGAAGTGCATTTAAAGAATCACTTCCTATATGAATTGGCAAGTCAATGTCTTTCAAAGACTCATTTGGAATATCAATAAACACCTTCTCTTCATCCCCCTTCTCTTCCTCAAAAATTACCATTTCCTCACCTTCTAAGTGAGCTAAGGAGTCCATTAGAGAGTTTATTTCATTTTTAGAGCTTTTAAAGTCAAAACCACAATTTTTATACATTTCCAAAAGACATTCCTCGAGAGGGTCATTAGAGATAATAGAAGGAAGGCCCTCTTCAACAAGTTCCTCCTTCTTCTCTCCTACCTCAAGTGTGGTCAACATCTCCTCACTCTCTAGAGTAGCCATATCATAGATAAAATCATAATCAAAACAAGGAAAGTCCTCATTAATCATGTTATGTTCTATTGGATTAGCCACTAACTCACTTGCCACTTCCTCCTTTATACAAGATAGAGTGCTAGGCATTAGCTCACTTGTTTCATTCTCCTCACTCTCATCATCCTCATCTATATACATTGAAGTTCTTGCCATTTTTTCATTTGCCTCTTCCTCCTCCTCTTGATGAGAAAGAGTACTTGCAATTTGCTCAACTTGAGCTTCTAAGTTGGCTAAAGCTTGAGAATGAGAATTAATAAGTTAAGTGTGTGAAATATGCACATCAAGTAAAGCTAACACTTTTTCTTCAAATCCGGGTGAGTACTTAGAAGGTGGTAGAATTGATTCATCATAAAATGGTGGTAGAGGGTAATAATCACAAGAAGGATTAAATGAGTGATTAAGTCCATAATAAGATGATGCATGAAATGAATTGGACTCAATCTCATAAGGATTAAAATATGATGGAGGAGCATAAGGTGAAGGGATGTAATTCCCCCCCAAACTTGGATCAAACAATTCCTCCATTCACAATTAAAACCCAAATGCAAGAAAAAATTGGCCTCAACAAGGGCCTGTGCTTGGACAAAAATTTAGCCATAAAATGAGCCTCAACAAGGGCTATCACAAGCATGCAAAGAAGTGAAACAATTAAAATACAAGAGAGCCAAGAATTGGTCACAATGGTCCTTTAGCACTTCAACTCCAAATTTAGCTTTTAAGCTCCAATGATTGCTTTAAGTTCCAAAGTTCGCCTTCCTTGTAGTCAAGTACCTAATTGAACAAATAATAATGAGAATCAAGAGAAAAGAATATACAATGGAAAATAAAATAAAATAAAAATAGAAGCAATCTAATGAACACTATTGTCTAGTTTAATTCCAATAAAACCGTTAATCCCCGGCAACGGCGCCAAAATCTAACGAGGTCACTGAATGTAGTGACTGTGCAGTTCAAGAAAAGCCTTTTATGTCAAATTTAAATTTATAAAAACCACTACCAACACTACTACTAACGTAGCAAGAGTGAGTAGGGATCGTCCCAAGGGATTATACGTGTTGGAATTTTAACTTCGACTCTAGCGTACCAAATGATTGCAAAAGAGAATTGGGTTGGTTGATTACTTCTAGAAAAGAATTAACTAAAATGCATTAAGATAAAGAGTAAGTAAGAAGGAAAGGTCTTAGGGTGTAGAGATCACCACCAAACAATACTATTCCAAACCATAATCAAGTGACTAATGAGGGAAATGAATGTGTTGCAACAATATTGTGTGTATAAAAGACATTCAATTGGTAAGGGTGACTCAACAAGTGCAAATTGTCTCAATCAACATGTGTGAGGCCACAATACATCTATTGGTAGAGGAATATATTGTCTAGACATCATGTGAAGAGAACAAAATATCAAATCAAGTCATTGAACCTTTCATTAAGCTCATAGTCCAAGCAATCCATAAGGATGACTTAGTTTAACATGCATTATCTAAACATCATGTGAGAGGCCACAATTTATCTATTGGGAGAGGAATAAATTGTCTAAACACATGTGAAAGATACAACATATCATAACTAGTCATTAATCCCTCATTAAGCTCACAATCCACATACAACACAATATTAGAGGAATATGCCATTTGGACTCACAAGCCTGGAACATCAAACATCAAGAGTAGATTGTCCTCCCATCTAACATTATACTACCACTACACTAAATCTACACTACTAGCATGAAAATAAAGCTATCTAGACTAGGGGAGAGGCACAAACCATCAAGAATAGGCATAAACCATCAAATGAACCAAAATAGCATTCATTAAGCATATCATCTTGATAATCTCTAGATCTATAGCATCAATACACATAGACATGCATCAAAAATACTAAATCTAGAGATAAGCACATGAATATCCTACTCTAGCATACATAGACATATGGGTAGAATAGAATAGTCAATTGGAAGCATTAAACCATACAAACCATGAAATAATCAAGATTTATATATACATGAATATCAAGATGTATCATACAACACTAATCCCTCAATAATACACAAGATTAGAGTATAGAAAGCATGCTTAGGGCTAACTCTAGCCCCAAGAGGATGTCTAGACACTCATGGTAGTGATGATCCAACCCTCAAGGGCTAACTCCATGGCTGCTCCTTGTTGGTGAAGATCTCCTCCAATGGTGCTCTAGCTGCCCTCCTTCCTCCTCTTCAAGGAGAGCCTCCAAGATGATTTTCAATGTGTCACAAGAGACTCTAGACTCCCCTCCAAAAAGTGTATCGTATTCCTTATATAGGTAGGTCAAATACACCCTATGATGAGCTGTGGTCGTGCAAGGCATATTCTCCAATGATTGGGTGAAGGACGGAATAAATGAGCTGGACTTTAACTTGGATCGATCAAATATGGGTTCGATCGATCGAACTGCATCTTGGATCGATCGAAGTGGTCTGACTCCTCCGGATAAGGACAAGGCTAAGATATTTCGAAGATATTTATGGGGAAAGGGACAAAAGTGGTTGGTAGGCGTACAGCTGTGGATAAGATCAATCATTTGAATAGGACAAAATAGGGTTCGATCGATCGAAGGTGATGTTGGATCGATCGAACTTGAAATTTCAGCAAAGGCCAAGGTTGGATCTATCGAGAAGTACTGTGATCGATCATAGATGTTCGATCGATCGAACTCTAAGTTGGATCGATCGAACTTTTCAGCTGCACAACTTTGATTCCTTTTTGCTCCTTGCTTTCTCCACTTTGCTCCCTCCTTTGGTTTATCTCAGGATTGCTTCAATTAAGCTCTTATTTGGCTGAGTTAGCTCAATTTTGGGATTAGTGCCTGAAAATATAAATAACACGTAGTAAGTCTAAAGCGGCAAAGTAAGATAGATAAAGGTACTAGAATGCTTAAGCTTAACGGGTTTAAATGCGCACTTTTCAGTGCTCATCAGTTTTTTATACCTATTGTGTTGTTAACTTGTTAAAAATGATATATATAAGCTTGTGTAATTTTTCTTAGAATTTCTTGTAAGGCATGCCTATTTGTGTAGTATAAAATCCCTTATTGCCATAGCATTAAAATCATGAGACATACATGCACACTATGGGGCATAAATGAAGGAAAATGATTTGGAACAACTGAAAAAAGGATTTTTGGGGCAATGTTTTGATTAAAGTGGTTTTGAGAAAACCCGGTCACCGCGGAGTCACCAAAGGGCAATGGTGTTAGTATAACCTAGAGGGAACTAGGGAAATTACCTTAGCGTGGTTGAGCTAGCTGGGTTGCAAATGACGCCGTTGGGGTACCAAGGGTCAGGGACAGTAGCCAACCCTTCTCTCGCGTCGCTGCGGAGTCACCAACGGACAGGTTATATTAACAGTTTGAAAAGTGATGGATTTAGATTTTGAAAATGGGGAGCAACATACATAGCATTGTATTTCATAGTATGAAATTATTCCATAATGACTTGAGTTTGTATTATATTTTCCCCGGCATTGTTTGATCCCGTTGCCTTATTTCTATTCATTGTTTGGATTCACGGGGTCACAAGGGGTGTGTCTTAGGCATCACCCACTGAGCAATTTTACTCACCCCTTATTTAACATTTTTCAGGGCTCGAAAAGGAAGTAGTATACGCAGACCCTTCCCAAGGCTAAAGAGGACTAGGAATCCATTTTGACATCTTTTGTGTATTTGCCATTCTTTTGTAAAGTCTCAAACCATAGTTATGTGTTATAACTACAACTCTTAATGGCATTTTGACGTAAATTGAGGTTATGTAATTACTTCATAATAAATGGTAAATGAAGTGTAGTTGACCCATTTTATAGATTTTTTTCAACTGTGTTATGCTTTAACCTATTGCCATGAATTCAGAAATTAGTTGCAAAACAGGTCCCGTGTAGGTTGGATCTTATTGAGCACAGTCTGGGACCATTCTAGAGAGTTTAGGAGAGTGGAGCCTTGTTTTGGCTGGTTGACCCACACCATCAGCCAACCGAAACCCCAGGTTCGGCCGACCAAACCCCCTCTATCAGCCGATGGACTGGCCAATTCTAGAAGTCCTGAGAGCATGCTATTTTCACAACCGTTTCAGCCGGCCGACCATATAGGTCAGCCGACCGATCCAGCCTCGTCAGCCGGCCGACCAAGGCTTTTCAGTCGACTAATTCTTCCCCTTTGACTTGTACATTTGACCACCTTTGTAAAGTAATGTTCCTGGAGTATCTTAGACGCAGGACTGACTTATGTGTCATGTATTGACATAAGAAATGACGGTGTCATCCTTAATTGACCTCGGGTTCGGGTAAGGACCCGGTTAACGGTTTGGACCCACGGGTTCGGGTCGTTACACGATCACACAACATTGGCATGACTCCAGTCAATGCCTACGTCACCCTAGACTTGCAGAGTCCAACAAATCCCTACAACCACCAGAACCAACACGCTTCCTTAGACCGTACCAAAATACTCGAAATACACGTCTATAACCCATAGACTACACCCATGACTTAAGCAACCTCTGTCACATCCACCTCAAACTGGTTCGAAAAGAACCTCCGCACCAAACCGTGACCCAAGTCACAAACACTAACCCCCTAAGGTAACACATTTCTCCCACGAAACCCTCACTCCATACACCTGACCTTTCCGGTCACAAAACCCATGCATTAACACATGAAACCCATACGTCTCACCCTAGATATCAAAATACGCCATACACAATCGTTCGAAAGTCGTGCCCCAAGCACTACACTATGAAAACAATGGTAGGACCAAGATAACCGCACACCGAATAGCTCAATCCAAGAGCTAAAAATCCTAGCCATTTATTCGATAAGAACTAGCACCCAAGCGACCCTAGAGCAACAAAGCTCCTCGCCTACTTAGGTTAAAACTCATACAATCACTTACGCCGCAACAAGTACTCTACCGCACTGACAACCATCCAATACTTGACCGTATACTCCTATATACGCATACATATATATATATATACACAAACATTTAAGCAATTAAACACGTAAGCATGTGAACACCTAGCAAATAAACATATATTTTAAAACCGTAAACACATAAGCAATTAAGCAAGTAAGCATGCTTCTCAGATAAGAAACACTTTAACACATAAGCACATAAATAATGTAATCCACCTTCCACACAACCCTATGTAGGCCTCTACCTGTCATCCTACTGGTTTTCGAACTATTACTCTGATACCAAATTTGTAACGACCCGAATCCGGGGGTCCGAATCGTTTACCGGTCCTTACCCGAACCCGAGGTCATTTAAGGCACTACCGTCCTTTCCTATGTCAATGCATAAAATATATACGTCATCCCAAGACTCGTAGTACATCATATCACTAACATCACAGAAAACTCACAAATGCAGGTAGAATGGCAGCGGCGTCTAAGTCCATGGATACAAGTCATACGTCCATACTCTTTTGGTTTCCTGAAAATGTTAAAAGAATGGGTGAGCTCAACAGCTCAGTAGGTAATGCCTAAAACACCGATTTTGGACTCCCTTGAGTCAACAACCAAAGAACGGGAAAAAGTTGTCGGGATCATACACGGGGAATTATCAAAATCACAATCCATGTCATTCAATTTAAAAGATTATCATCACATAATCAGTTATAATCATAGGTGTCAAAATGACATGAAATGTAACGTATTGTGTAACTATCCCGAGCTTGGTCTCAAACCAACCCTAAATCCCCACCTATGCTAACTGACTTTACCGAACCGGGATTAACACTCTTAGTGTCAACTTTTTCACTCCCTATACCGGGCCGCGCCCACTCTAGGTCACGTTAGCTGCTAACTGACTTTACCGAGCTGGGATTGACATTCTTAGTGTCAATTTTTTCATGCCCTATACCGGGTCACACCCACTCTAGGTCAAGTTAGTCCCGGGCTCGTGATACCCAGTTCATTTCTAAATCATTTTCTCATAATTCCCTTTCAATCACATTTCTTTACAAGAATCATTTTAACCTCTCTTTTCCCAAACCATGCCCATGCCATAAATGGAATTATGCATGAATGAAATTGACAATACACATGCTTGCATTTTATCAACTTAATCATACATACTCATCATCGTCATCATGTATATATATATATAACCTCAAGAGAACAATTCAACACAAGGCATGCTCACTAAACACATTTGAAACTAAGCACATATATATACACAATTAACATCATTTAGATCATGTTTCGCCACATAACATGTAAACACGCAATCAACAATTCAATCCCGATATACATTATTTTAAGCATGCTTAGAAGACATCAAATAACGAACTCAACTAAAGTCAAAACGTGACGGTTTAGACATCCCTACCTCAAAAGTAGCCAAAATGCATCCCCGGCCAAAAAAGTCAACGTCGATCAACACGGTCAATGCCGGTCAACAAAAGTCAACGCTAGCAGAACGGAAAACTGTTCGGTGGGAACGTAGCTGTCAATGAGGAGATTCTACTATTCCAAAGTCTTGGCTCTAAATCCAACTCCAAGTGGCCCAAAACCCCCTTCAAAGCCTTAGATCCAAAAACTTCAAAAATTCATAAAATAATCACCGCTCATTAGAAAATTAAATCCTTTGACTATGTAATAAAGAACGACGAGAGGGACGTTTTTCGTCAAGAAACTAAAACCGAAAACCCGACTGATCGGCCGAAAAATGGGTGAGAAATAGTGAAGCTCAAAAGAAAAGAAAAAAATAAAAGAAAATGAGAGGGAGTGAGAGCTGTGAGAGAGAGAAGCTGATTGTAGCCCAAAAAAAAAACATGTGGTATATATATAAATTGAATTGATATCATGTGGGGTCCACCAAAAGAAATATCTCCTTTTACCTTTATATATTTATGTATATATATATATATATATATATATATATATATATATAACGACCCAAAAATTGTAAATAAATTCCTCGATTTATTCAAATCAATGTACTTCATAATACACCCAGGATCACAAAAACAAACACTTCATTGATACAGAATCAATTTCCTCAAATAAATACAAAAATCTCTAAAATAAATTAAATAATTCCTCAACGCTAACTCTTCCACCTAAACCCGCAATTAGCAATCCACGGTACCTAAAACTGGAAGGGGGTGAGACGAGGGAAGTCCCAGTAGGAAAAACCATAACAAGAATTTTAAAGGGGTTTCATGAAAATTAGATTCACAAAATAATAGATATGCTTTTGAATAAAAATAGGTATATGCAATTTAAGCAAAAGAGCAATCACAAAATATTTGAGATAAAAATTACCCCAAACGATTCAAGGTATAAAAAACCCTACTCTACAAAATAAACCATCGCTGGATCATCAAATTCTCAGTCCATTTCTGTGAACTCTTGGCCTTCTCTCTGTCTGTCCTCAAATTCTCTCTAATTTTTTTATCTTCTTTGTATCATTACCAAAGCAGACACAACACTCAATATAAAGGCATCTTCCACCGACACTCATACAAATATCAACTCATTTTAAACCAATATATGTTGGGTCTTGCCACTTGCTCTTTCTTTCTTATCTTTATCTTGTCCTTTGCTTTTCATTATTTCCATTCCAAATACACTCCATCAGACAACCCATGTGAAGGCAAAACAATTTTGCCCAAAAGTCAAAAAGTGTAGGCAAAAAGCCTTTTAATAGGACACGCCAAAACAATACAACTTTCCATTCTCTTCCCAATTTCGGCCACCTGCTCCTTTTTATCACCACAATATATATATATATATATATATATATATATATATATATATATTTGTGAGGTTGGATTTGTTGCATATATATATATATATATGTATGCAACAAATCCAACCTCACAAATATCTCCAAGTGGGCTCCATCAAATCATCACCATTTTCCCATTTCTTTCATTTCTCATCACTTTAGCTGCCTTCTCTTTCAACATCTGATGCACAAAATATATATATATATATATATATATATAATATGCAAACAAATGCCAAAACCAATAACCCATTAGATCACCCTTTTTAGTGGACCCCATGAAAAAATACCATCACCATCTACTTTTTCTCTTAATTTTCAACAGCCACCCTATTACAGCCTTCAAAATGGACGCGAATCTGCTCCAGTGCACCTCTCACTGGAGCAAATCCAGTGCGGATCTAATGGCTTTGATGGTGCCACCTATTCATGTTTTGCCACATCATGATCTAGTCATTGCCTAGTCAGCAAGAAGGTAAAAAAATTACTAAGCTACGTTAATTTTTACTATACACACAAATACCATATACAAATACACTTGTACAATACAATTTCCTCGCCCTCCCATTTATTTTCCTCTCTTTTCTCTCTCTCAAACTTATCTTTTCAAAATCAATCATCAAAACCTATTCTCAAACCCCTCACGCACATTGGTCCATCCATGGCGGTCACACCTTCGGCATGGTAAAGAGAACGTGTACATGGCGAAGATGGCAAGCGGCCTATGAAGGGATGTTAGAGTTCATGGAAAAGAACTTGGCGACGGCGGACTGGTGGAGGAACGCTACCTCCTATCCGTTGCCTACAAAAATGTGATTGATGCAAGAGGAGAGCCTTTGCAACAAGACCATATCTCCATGATCGGAAACTACATATCTAAGGTTGAGTCCCAGCTCTCCTCAATCTGCGATGGTATTCTCAAGTTATTTGACTTAGGCATCATCATTCGGCTTCGCTGGGACTCCATAGTCTTTCCCGAGCGATTATCATCATGATCTTGTTGAGTTCAAGGCCAGTTCAGAGCTCAAGGAGGCCACTGAAAGCATACTCAATGCCTACAAATCAATTTAGGTCAAATGCAATTTGATCCAATTTGTTTTCCTGATGAATAAAGTTCAAGGCGTAAAGTGATTTTTTTTTTTTTTTCTTTCATGGAATTAGTTATAAGAATGTAGTAAGTTTACTGAGCTCATCCGTGAAGTATTATTTAAGATATGTGTTTGTTCTTAATCATTCTTTCATTTTTTTTCTTTAGGGAAATGTTGTTATGGAGCACATTTCACATTAATAAAATTAATTTTAGATGTAATCTTCTTTGCCTAAATAAAATTTTGGTTCAATTCAACTCTATGAAGGCTTATCTTGACAAGTCACATAGTTGCACAAACTCAAATTTGCCATTATGCTCTATCACACAACTTCAATTATATTTTATGCTACCATTTTTTTTTTCTCTTATCATCTAAACTTGTGTTAATCTTTGTCAGCATTATCCTCAACATGGACATAGGTGTGGTTATAGCCAACTCCTAATCAATTAATAATAAAAATCAGGACAAAACTCCTAATTAATGAAAAAAAAAAAAAGGCATATTTTTTTGGGTTCTAAAAAAAATAAGGTCGTTTAATACATGCGTCTTTACCTACCAAAGAAAAGGTTAATTTTTGCTAAGCAAACAGTTGGATCATAGCAATTTCATAACTACCATCACAACTAAAATTCAATTAGTGTAGGAACATATTTATAATATAAATCACAACTCATTTCATTTAATATATATGAGATTCATAAAATTAACTGAAGTCAAAAGGAAAAATATGTACGTGTGTTTAGAATAACACCATAACGATTTCATAATCAATAGTTACCATCACAATTAAACTTTATATAGTGTAGGAACATATTTTTAACAAATATCACAAATTATTTCATTCAAGGGGAAACCAAATACGTGTCTCATCATAATGATTTCTTAACTATCATCATAACTAAATTTCATATAGAGTAAGAACACATTTCTAACATTAATTATAACTTATTTCATTAATATATAAATATATATATATATATATATATATATATATATATATATATGAAATTCGTAAAATAAATCGAAGTCAAGGGAAAACCCAACATGTGTTTAGAATAACATTATAATGATTTCACAACTAACAACACAACTGAATTTCATATAGTGTAAAAACTCATTTCTAATATAAATCACAACTATTAAATATATATATGAGATTTATAAAATTAACCGAAGTTAGAAGGAAACCTAACACATTTTTAGAATAACATCAGAATGATTTTATAATAATAATCATAAATAAATTTTATATAGTCTAGGAATTAATTTTTTATATAAATCACAACTTATTTAATTCAATATTGAATTAAGTGGGCAAGTCAAGGCATGTCTTCTTTTTTCCAAGCAAGACGAGTTAGCTCATTTCTCTGAAAGATGAGGAGAACAACTTTAAAGGGTTGGGACCTAACGTACCTCCTTACAAAGAGTTAGAAACCCTTAAGGAGGCCTTTAGTAAATCTAGAGTCTTCCCTGCCTCTGACGCTTGATTCTTTCTTTGGTTTCGTCACTCAGTGCATCTGCACTACTACCCCTAATAAACTTTATGTCTTGCTTGGTGCTCGGTAAACTCGGAAAGCATGCAAGTAATTAATCCTGTTCATTTAGTTTCTAAGGAATGATATCTTCTCAAAGTCAAATCTTAAAAAGGATGGAGTTCTGGCAAACCCCTTTCTAAGTATGAGGATGGTAGTTTGGAAGTGGTCAATAATTACGATTTTTTTATTCAAAAAAAAAAAAGGTTTATGGTACTAACATGAGATGAGAAAGGACAAAGGAAAAGGGCATAAATAGGTACAACCATTTCATTTTATTAAGTAACTAATTCAAATTCTTTCCACTTCTAACAATAGGACAATCTTTCACTAATAAAGGAAAGTTGGTCGCTTTATTTTCTTCCTCTCCTTTTGAAATAAAGGGAGAATTTAGACTTTTTATATTATTGTTGTATTATAAAGTTCATAAATGATACATGTTACAATTAAATTATGATGTATCATATAATTGATATTTGAAACATGGTACTTTTAAGTTGTGATGTCATTCTAAAGATATGTTTGTTTAATATTATGTTTAATTGATGTTATGTATCTGACAAAAGTCATAAAAATAACCAATGATACATGTTACGAGTAAGTTGGATGCCGGATATAATTCGCGTTTAAAAGATGTTACGCTTAAGTTGTGTTGTCTTTCTCAAAATGTGTTTGTTATTGTTAGGTTTGATTCATGTTATGTACTTGAACCATTTTGTATATTCATAATGTTACACTATGTCAATTTTTCTGTTACAATACACCCAAAAAGAAGAAATTGACAATAAAGATACTTCAGCACTTAGGAGTTCAGAATCAACAATGGTACCTCTTTTAGTTTATTTTTTGATCCTTGGTACGCAGGATGTTCTTTGCACCAGAAATTTGGTTTAAAGAATCTTATTATTGGTTTCAATACTAATGCTACTGTTAGTGCATTGTGGCAAAACTCTAGGTGGACTATACCATCATCTTGGCTATATGAAATTCCACAGTTCTTGATAAGTTCAACACTCCTGAAGCTGACAATGAGATAAGATGGGTTGTAGGTCAATTTAGCTTTAAAGAAGCATAAAACATTTGTAGCTAACAAGGTACTCAGGCTCCATGGTATTCATCGGTTTAGAATGGTAGCAAGCCTAGGATATCCATTTTTGTTGTGTTAGTGCTGCAGCAAGCAAACAAGTCATTGATACACCTTAAAAAGCAGTCTCATTTTCACAGCTATATGTCATAACTGCTACAAGGATGAATACTCAAATGACCATTTTTTCTAGTCTTGTCCATAAAACTTGACAATAAGAAACTCATAACACAACACTATGATAACTTAAAAAGTCACTGTGAATTGGGAAAGAATAATAGAATTACACTTCAAGTTGTTGATTAAATAATAGTAGATTTAACATTCATCGTCTAATATTAATACAATAACAGTAATTGAGAAGGTTACATTACTGATTGTTTCAAAGAAACAAAATAAAATAACTCAAAAAACAATTCACAGTGCCAACAACTCTGGACCAAGAAACTTTCACTCGGTATTTTGTCTAGAATTCCTAAAGAAGGTTCATCTTCCAAAGTTGTTTCTCCATAAATGTCTCTTTCTAAACTCAATGAACAATCAATTGTTCGGTTTCACTATGTTCTTGAACCCAAATGACGTTAAAATTAACCTTGGTGTATAAGATAATACTCAATACCTTCTCTGATTATCTTTAGTCCCCTACAAACACAAATACGTTGTTAAATCAAATTAAGTGCACTTATAGGATGAAGTAAAAGTAATTAGATTCATATAGATTTGTGAAAAACGTCAAAAGAAGATCAACACAAAATAAACAAACTTTAGCAATAAAAGGCTAGTAGGGTGTGCAATTTAACCACTCTACTTGAAAGATTTCTCATGCAGAGAAATACTAATTTCCTCAAGTTGTTCATGCTCCGAGAGAATCCTGGAGTGAACAAATTAACCTTGTATCATGAGTAAAAGTATCAACTTCCAAGTTTACAGGTCTCACAGAAAACGGTTTCCAATTATTTTTACTCATTCTCAGTATAGATAAAATAGATATAGTTAGAAAGATATATTTTAGGTTTACTAATTTTCCAAGCTCCCAATACATGCAAGCATACCAGATATAAGTAATGAGTTGAGAAAAGAGAGAAACACTAAGAAAATAAATTTATATATATATATATATATATATATATATATATATATCTCCTTGCTCTTTATTGCATCTAGATTGGATAAAACCCACACATATAATACAAAAGACTACCACAAAATTCAATCCAATAACAACTCTAAACTTGAGTATATATATATATTTTTTAAAAAAAGAAGAAATTTCAATGATGTTAATCCCAAAACTCTGAAATTGATTAGATTGCAAAAGCAAAATCTCAAATTAAAGGGACCAAAGAAAAGCAACCATTACAAAGAAGGTCAAAATTTTCATTATACATAAAAATTAATATAAAGCATCTAGAGAAAATAAAGAAACATATAATTGCATTTCAGATTATCAAGAAGTATATAAGGGTCTGTTTGGCTGCTAACAAAATTGTGAAAAATGAAAATTTATTATTATGTCATTGAAGTTGAATCCCAATACCAAAAGGTATTAGACTAGATGTAGGAGAGATATTTAATTGTAATCTTTGTGTAGTTAAAATCCTAACCAGCATATTTAATTGCAATTTGTGTGTAGTTAAAATCTTTGGTTGCATGCTCATCGTCTTCTTCTTCCAAATCCTTATCTACATCTTTTAGACTTGCTTAAATCAATAAATCCATACTTCTATATTATCAAGTGAATTTTCATTGAAGGAATTTGTAAAACTTAAGTAAAATTCAATATGGTTAAGGAATGAATATATACATATAAAATCAAAACCGAAGGAAAATTTGAACATACAAGTTTGAACATGTTTATATGACAAATAAAAACCACGTTTCTCACATTATTTTAATAGGTTCAATCTTCTTTGTCATTTTATCGATCATTTCAAAAGAAAATTTATAACAATCATTTCCAATATCTTCCTTTCTTCTTTTATCTTCTATAGAAAACATAATCAGAAATAAGAAACACCACAGAAAAATATTGAACAGTTAGTCACAAATTTCAGACATTACCGAAAAATTCATCAGTCATTCGTAGCCAATATACTCAAATCTACGTAGATGAGCCATCTTGATAAATGGACACAACTCAAATATGTACTAATATCGACAAAACAGTGTAGAGATCAGATTCAAATTTGTACTAATGTCAGCAACCAATATGGAGGAGGGTAAAAGAAAAAAAATGACAATACCCCAAGCGTAAGGTCAGCCTTGATCATCAACAGCCAAACAATGCCACCCACCAATAGTTGCCTGCAATCAAGAACCCACTAGTAAATTCCACTCGCAACAGTAACACTTATTCTATATTCCAATTCAAACTGATATATTAAAATTACCTAGACAATTTGTACATGGGCTCTTTCTTTATTCTCTATTTTAGTCTCGGGGATGTCCTAAAGTTCCTCTTTGGTTCCAACCCAAAGTAAAAAACTGATAAACACCCAATTGAAAAAAATAAAAATAAAAATAAAAATCATCTAACTGACAACAAACAATTCTATCTAAAAAAAATAATATAAAAGCTACAAATCAACCTAACAGTAATAAAGGGTTCTAAAAAGATTGCAAGAAGAAATAAAAAATAAAATTAACTGATATTTATTTAGATATATATATGTGAGTGATAGATATGAAGGGTAAAAAGGGGATCTTGCAATCTTCACAAATGGTGAGTGAATTGTGACTTTCGGCGACTACACAATGGACGTTTTGGGACTCAAGAGATTTCATTATGTAAATCCATTCTTTCTTTTCGTTGTTACTGATCCCCAACTATCCGTCTTCTCTAGAGCCCTGGAAAAAACCAAATCAAAACCCTAAAAAACTCAATCTTTCACCCATCAAAAAAGAATAAGATGAATTGAAGAAGATGCTTGTCTTGGTTATTCTTATTTGTGTGTAGTACAAAACTCTAAATCAAATTTCATAGTTAGGAGGAGAGAGAGCTTTTTCTCTTCTGTCCGGAAGTAAATGTTTCGAGGGAGTTTGGGAGTTTCAAATGGGAAGTGAAAATTTAAGAACAGCTGGCACCGACTAATGAATAAAATAATTATATATAATATATACATATTCTGTATAAAGAAGTTATACAAAATAAATATATATACACTGAAAATAGTAAATACTATTTTACCTCAACTGCCACCTCAGCAATTTTACCCTCACTGGACAACTTCCAGTGAGAGGCCCATTGAAGACAATTTTTTTCCCTTCAAAATATGGATCCGAATCTGCTTCAGTGCGCCTCTCACTGGAGCAGATCCAGTGCACATCCAATGGCTGAGGTGAAACCACCTCAGCCCATTTGCCACGTCACCATCCAGTCAGCACCCAGTCAGTATTTACCCAAAAAAATTACTGATATACTATTTTCATTTACCACATGTACGAATACCCCATACACTTATACTAATACACCATACACTTATACATTATACAAAATCAGAATACATAATTTACAATTACATTTAATCTTTTTATGTTAAAAATTACGTTCAACTTTACCTTTGGGGGTAAAATTACAGAACCCTAATCTCTCTCCTCTGCTCGTCGTCTTCCTCTCGTCCTGTGAAGCCGAATTCCACTGTTCTTCTACATTCCAACTCCTGTAGTCTCCTCTTCGTCTGAAGTTGGAAATTTCAAAATTTAATGGCTAGGTTAAAATCTATAGCGAGGAAGAAAGTTAATAAACGCGCGTTCCAGGTATCTAAGAAGAAGAAGTCAATTTCTACCAATGACGCTAGAACAGAAAACGTCTCACATGAAGGACAAACTTCAGGTGAAGGACGAAGCAGTGTTGGTATTTCCAGTGGTGAGCAGGATTTGGTGAACCGGCCTCCCACAGTGTTCTTAATGTATAGGTAAACATTGATTATGTATCGGTTTGTTTGTTTAAGGGTTTAGAAATTTATTTTAGATTTTATGGTTGGGAATGGTGAAAATGAGTTTTCGAAGTTAATTTATTAAACGTGTTAGCCAAATATTATGATGGTATATGCAATTGATATATGATACATGTGTTAAAAAGTTGTGATAATAATAATTTGTTGTTTCCGAATATGAAATCTTCCTACATATAGTGAAAGTGTTTGTGGTTGTGATTATTAATTTAGGAATTGTGAGATTGAGTTGTGGAAGTTAATTTTTTTAAGTTGTTAGGTTAATATGTTGATTCAATAAAAATAATGAGTTAAATGCATACATGATACATGTTTAGATAAGTTGTGAGTATAATAAATTGATTTGTCCAACTTTTGTATTGTATTGCGTTACAAATAGTAGGTGATGAAATATGCAAATCTTCGTACATATATGCCGAAAGTATTTGTGGTTCTTATTATTAATTTATGAATTGTGAAACTGAGTTGGGGTAGTTAATTGTTTTAACGTCTTAGAAAAATATGTTGATGCAATATGGAATTAATACATGATATATGTAAAAATAAGTTGTCATAATATGCAATGCATACATGAAGGGCCGAGTGCATTAGGAAGTACCGGTAAGAGCACTCAAAACATGCCAAGTTACCGAAGGTAATGATGCTTGTGGTGCATAAATCTACTAGACAGACATGGAATGCAAAGTCTGTGGATGATAAAGAGCCATGGATCAAGGACTGTACAAGACGAAAGGAAGAGTACGACAAGCTTCCTGAAGAAAGAAAGGCCCCAAAAAAAAGAAAGGGCGATTAAATTTTAATGTAAATATTTTATTTGATGACGAAACCCAGAATGTATGCACGATGTGTTATAATCATATACCTTTGAAGCAGAAAAAAAAAAAAAAAAGAAGATCAATCGGACCCAAGGTGCCTGGCACAGATGCTCTCTTTCCAAGTTCCGTAAAGCAGTGTCACAGCTTGATGAGGAAAAGACAAAGGCTGTTGAGGAGCTTGAATTTGGAAAATTGCTGGAACTTAAATGTTCTTTTTTGTCCCAGGAGTTATGTATGTATTTAACAAAAAAATTTGACTTTGAAAAATGTTGTATAAAAGTTGAGGACATAGGTTATATACCCATCCATTCAGCCAATATCCACTCGATCCTTGGCATACCATTTGGTGTTCCAAAAGTGCCAAAAAATAATCAGTATCTTGATTCTAAGTGGATAGATGAAGGTGGTTATAAGGAAGCTGGTCGAATGCACCAAGATGTATTGTTAGAGCAGGTTTTAACGGTAAAGGGAATGGATGAACTCAAGTGAGCATTTATGCTCTTTGCTTGCAATATTGTACTCAGTCCCACCTGTCGTAATAATTGTCATTGGGGCTTATTGAAAACTGTGGATGATGTGAATGCAATTAGCAGTTACAACTGGTGCGGATATGTCCGTGATTTTTTGGTGAGAACCCTAGAACCATCTAGAGACGGGAAACTAAAAAAGTCATACGGTGGTTGCATGATTTTTTTGCAGGTATCCTTGGTTATGATTTTTATACATTTACCTTTAAAATGTGTGTGAATTACATATTAATTTTATGAAACAGAAGAAATAATTACTTTAATTATTGGTCTTTTAAATCAGCTATTTTATCTGATGTGTTGTGACACGCAATACCGAGCTTATCCTGAGGGAGATATTAAAAGCTTAGGGTTTTGGACATCAAAGGTTGTACGATCACAAATCAGATGGGAGATGGGTAATGGAGGTTTTGGACATGGACAGGTAATTATTTTTATCATGTATGGACAGGTCTATTTACGAATAGTATTTTGTATTGTTGAAAATAGTTATATATATATATATATATATATATATATATATATATATATATATATATATATATATATACACACACATATATAATAATAATAATAATAATAATAATAATAATAATAATAATAATAATTTGATGATAGAGTAGTGTTATCTAAATATGGAATGGAAATAGTTGATCCCTTTGAAGCCGAAGACATGTAGCAGCAGCAGCAGTGGTAATGATGTGCCAGCCAAAGATAGTTTTGGCCCTTCTTTAAACATTGATTTTGATGATTATCATTTTTCTGACTCAGATGTGGAGGTAATTGTGTTGTAAAATACATTATCTCTATTTACAGGATATGTTTGCAAAAGTTATGTGAACTAATTGTCCTTAATTTTTGCAGGCTTGCATAACTAAAGTGCGAATGGACATACAAATGGATGAATTCAATGTATTAAAATCCAAAAGAAGCCTAACAAAAATGTTATCTGCCTTCAAGAAGCGGGACATGCGAAAAAAAGTAAAACTGTCAAGGAAAAACAAAGAGAAGAATGATGGGTTGGGTGGGCAACGAAGTGATGTAGATGGTAATGATGATGATGTTAACCGTGTTGAGGAATCAGGTGGGGATGAAGAAGTTCAGGATGAAGAAGTTGAGGATGAAGAAAGTGAAGATGAAGAACTTGAGGATGAAGAAGTTGAGGATGAAGAAACTGATGGTCAGAATGAGGAAGATGATGATGAAGAAAGTGATGGAGACTCTGTGGATGGCAATAAGGCCAATGAGGAAGGTGAGGATAAAAAAAG
Organism: Cornus florida; assembly: GCF_030987335.1. Lineage (NCBI taxonomy): Eukaryota > Viridiplantae > Streptophyta > Magnoliopsida > Cornales > Cornaceae > Cornus > Cornus florida. The sequence goes on from NW_026775578.1 coordinate 31,649,968, forward strand.
TGATGGAGACTCTGCGGATGGCAATGAAGAAAATGAGGAAGGTGAGGATGAAGAAAATGATGGAGAGTCTGGCAATGGCAATGAAAGAAGCGAAAATGAAGAAACTGATCAAAGAAGGGAGGAAGAGTGTAATGATGATGATGAGCAGGAGCAGGGTGAAAAGAATGAGGCCTGTTCTACTCTAACTCACAGTCTTTTGTTAAGTACTGAGGAAAATAATGAGTTGAATGCTGCTGTTGCGGCCAGTTGTCGAGACAGTGAGTTAACAGAGAATGAAAGACTTGTAAAGGTTGCAAGGGGGAAGAGGAAAATGAAGAGCTGGGGATATGCTTACGCTGACTATGTAAAGAAAAACAATAAAATGGTTCGTCTCACCAAGGAGCAGAAAATGCTGTTGACATATGTGGGAAAGTTTGATAGAGATAGTTTGTTTTTTAATGCACACTTTTCATCTTCTGCATTACATATGTTTGCGTTTAAATAATTATTGCATTTTTTTATATGTAATATGTGAGTATGATACTTAATTTACAAGCATTGTTGTGAATTGTCTCTTCAGTGAAATAATCATTTCCATGTTTAGTCGCACTATAAGTCGACATCATATTCAAAGTGTATTCCCTGATAGGTGGTTGTCGGATGATGTGAGTTGAATGAATTTCGCACATTACTATTGCGTAGTTATGGTTGTTGATGGTATACAAATTGAATTTTTCTAAATTAAATGTATTTATTTAAAGGTGATTAATTTCTTTAGGAATATACTAAACATGGAGGAAGGACTTGCTCAGGAGAAGTAGTGCTTTAGTAGTAGAGTGGTACAGTTCATAATTGATTTCAATGTGATGAATATAAAGACTAAAGCTGGACGCTGGCCTGTCCTACAACAAGTCTAGTTAAAATACATTAAGGATTCTGAGATGACTTTTCTTCCACGTCCCATGCAAGCGCAGTTGGTGAGTATGTCTTTTATTTATTGGATATAAATTTTTAAACCTTGGTTTTTGTATGATTAACTTTATACTAATCTTGGTGCAGTTATTATTCCCATCATGCATAGATGGCCATTGGTTATTGTTTGTGGTAAATCGTCGCAAGTGAATAGTGGATTACATTTGTTCAAAGGGAAAAACCCATACATGTAAAGGATATGTTAATTTGTTGGTCGTATATGCAGTTTCAATTGATATAAAGAATTTTTAGTGGCAATATATTTTAAAAAAACTTGCTTTGATCAACAGAAAGAGTTTGCTGGGATTGTGGTTGGTGAAGATTTGACAAAATATCGTACATACATACCAAAGAAAATACCCCAGCAACCTGACAGGTATGTATAATTGAATGTATGTTTCATGTAAACGTGAGGTTATACGGTTTTGGCGGGTTAGTTGTAAACCAATTGTAATACAGTTGATCAGTTTGACTTGTTTTTTGACTTTCGTTTCAGCGAATCATGTGAGCTTTATGTGATGAAGTTTATGGAGACGTGGAATGGCGAATGTTTTTCCCGTGAATTTGAACATGTAAGTAAATATGTTGATAAGTTTTACGTGCAAGTATATTTAAAGTAATTTAATTGATACTTACATTTATTCATACAATATTGATAATGTTGCAGGAAGACACAAAAGCAATGCGTTCTGAGACGCTACTGCAATTGATTGATGACGATAGGAATGAAAAAAGATGTGATTTGTACTCGCTGACCACATCTCTTCCATGAATGAATGTAAAACAAAAAAACTAATATTTATTCATATGTTACCATTGATGGCTGTATAACATTAATCAGAATTTGGTAGTCACCATTGATTAGTATTTGTGATGTTAGTTGGTAAAAACATGTGATAAATAGAACGTTTGTTCATTTATTGATAGAAATTTTATGTTATAAATGTGTTCGTACAGTACATGAAAAATATTTGTGATGTTACAGTTGACATATAGTGATATTATAAAACATTTGTTTGTATGACAATTAAATTAATCAGATAAATGTAGTGAATTATTTATATGATATTTATATAACTGTTTTGTTATAAATATGTTTCTACACGACATGAAATGTATTTGTGATGTTCATTTATAAAACCCTATGATGTAGGCGAAAATGTATAATATTATTTCCATAAATGTTACGTTATACATGTGTTCATATAATAGATATAAAACAGTAGTGATTTAACTTAGTAATATAGTATGATGTATGCCAAATCAGATAAAAACGTATTTGTGGTGGTATATCCAAGTAACAGTTGACATATAGTGAGATTATAAAACATTTGTTTGTATGACAATTAAATTAATTAGATAAATGCAGTGAATTATTTATATTACTATTATGTTATAATATTATAAATATAAATGTTCTGTTATAAATTTGTTTATACAGTAGATGAAAAATATTTGTGATATTAGTTACTAATACAGTATGATGTATGCCAAATCAGATAAAAACGTGTTTATGGTGGTATATCCAAGTAACAGTTGACATATAGTGATATTATAAAACATTTGTTTGTATGACAATTAAATTAATCAGATAAATGCAGTGAATTATTTATATGACTGTTATGTTATAATATTATATATATAAATGTTCTGTTATAAATATGTTCATATAGTAGATGAAAAATATTAGTGATATTAGTTACTAATATAGTATGATGTATGCCAAATCAGATAAAAACGTGTTTGTGGTGGTATATCCAAGTAACAGTTGACTTATAGTGATATTATAAAACATTTGTTTGTATGACAATTAAATTAATCAGATTAATGCATTGAATTATTTATATGACTGTTATGTTATAATATTATATATATAAATGTTCGGTTATAAATATGTTCATACAGTAGATGAAAAATATTTGTGATACTAGTTACTAATACAGTATGATGTATGCCAAATCAGATAAAAATGTGTTTGTGGTGGTATATCCAAGTAACAGTTGACATATAGTGACATTATAAAACATTTGTTTGTATGACAATTAAATTAATCAGATTAATGCATTGAATTATTTATATGACTGTTATGTTATAATATTATATATATAAATGTTCGGTTATAAATATGTTCATACAATAGATGAAAAATATTTGTGATATTAGTTACTAATACAGTATGATGTACATAAGAAGAAAACACGCAGAAAGATAACCGCCAATGTAATGCGATCTGAGATTTCATTAATGCAATTACATAACATATCACCCCAGTACAAAAGTAATAGTCCAAATCAGATTTCATTTCATTGCTGCAACAAAGAAGATAAAGAAATGTTTTGCAATTGACAAATATAGATTAAGAAGATCAGCGTCTGGAGCAGGAGCAGAAGTAGTTGCACGACCAACTGGGTTTTGAACAGGTGCTGGTGAATCCACCCACACAAAAAAAGAACAACGTCTTGCTGCACAATTGAAGAATCGTCTCCCTGGATTTTCTTTTGCGTGCAAAACATGCAAGAGACTCAATTCTCCACAGAAACATTTTGGGTGTGCCACTTCACCCCTACAACGTATTCTACTGTTGCTAGATTCAGCCATTGAAGACCTATGTCACAAGGATACCACCCAACAGAAAAAAGATCAGGGTAGGAGTTGGGAAATAAGTGTGTGTATTTGTGTGCATGTGTGTTTTGTGTGTGTCTGTATATATATAAATGTGCTCTGTCAGTGTTGTAACGGCTCCTGGCCTTCAGACTTAACGGTTGTATTTCAACGGTCAAGAATTTTAAACCTGAAAATTATACTGTTATTCATAAATACAATATTATAATTATATTATTTTATAAATACAAATATCTATTTAGGTGGCTAAGCTATGTTTTGGCTATAATATAATTGGTAAATTTATATATTTTATCCATATATATGAAAACAATTCTCCAGTGCCCCCCTCAATTTTGTAGTTCCTAAAATTTTATTTTTATTTTCTCTTTTACTCTTCCAATTCCTTAAATTTCCTTAATAGATAAAGTCAAAATTTCCTTAATAGACAAAGTAAAAAAATTCCAAAATAGCCTGATATTTCACAATTATGGTTGGGTTTGTGTTGAAAAATATGAACCCATATATAATTGGTGTTAGGTTTGAATTTAAGTGGTAGCAACCCGAATCCGTATTCTAAATTATTTTCATCTTATTATGTACGTTAATTTTTTTTTCAAAATAAAAAAAAAAAATATCACTATATTTCATAATCCCAAGTTCATACTAAATAATATTATAAATCATTATCTTTATTGAAATAAAAAATAGTGTAAAAATGTAATATAAATCTTTTATTATTAATTTGTTCCTACATTATATGAAATATAGTTGTGATGTTAGTTAGTATAATAGTATAATGTTTTTTTTTTTTTTTATCTTAGTTACTTGTAACAAATACCTATATGTAATACATAAAAAAAATATGTAATACAAAAAGTACATATTTCACATTTCATATTTCATACAGTACACATGAAAGTAAGTTCCTTATAGGAACTACAAAAGGCTTGCAAAATACATGGATCTATATATGACATAACAAAAGACTTGAACTGCTGGCTCCCTTCTACGCATCGTCTGGGTTCTGACCTTCGTTTGGAGAGGATATGGGAGATGGAGGAAGGGGGAAGGAGCTCGTTCATTTTGGCATAATCGTGCTCGGTTTCCAGCTCTGCTAAGCGACGTTCCACCCAGCGCAGTTCTTTCTCCATCCTCTGCATCTTCTTGATAACATGGGTCAACTTACCCATCACGGTATTCGAAAAGTTAGGATGGTTCATATCTAACTCATCAGTCTCATCTGTGCTTGTTTGAGGATAGGGGACTGGTGGTGGAGGGGATGGGTTAGGTTTCCTTTCCATCTTGGTTGTGCCTGTGGTTAGACAAAGTATGGAAAGTTAGGTTTTATAGGGTGGAAATGTAACTACCATATCTGACTATACATAAATGCATTTAGAGATGCATCAGAGAGATTTGTGTGGTAGACGGAGAGATGCACCTGCAATCAATTACTTGTTCGTCAAAACAGAGTGAAAATGTTGCATTCAATTACTTGTTCGGTCAAAAAGAGATGCAGCTGCATTGCATTAATAACTAAGATATTTGTGTAAAACAAGTATACTTAATGAAGTTGTTGGGTATAAATGAGAAGTTAATAGTGGCCAACTACTAATTACTATTCAGTTTACTGAATATATCCAAGGCAACTTCTTGCAACCCGAGAAATATTCTAAGGCATAAAATTGCAACTCGAGAAGTTTGTGAGTTTTCCTATCTTAACTATACTTTTTTTTTTTTTATCTTAACTGTGTATATATAATTTATACCTATCAGTCTGAGCACTGAACTAGTCAGTTTTGTGCACTTTCTTTTCAGACGGCATTCACGGCATGGTTTCTATTATTGTTCACTATGATCGGCATACTGGTGAAATAAAAAATGTGAACCCAGAAAATTATGGTTACCTGAAATTTTTAGAAGATTTGTGTGGACTGCCATTCATTCGTGCTATTCCACATCCTTTTGCCATGAACGTATATGTGCTGTCGGTTTCCTTGATGGAGTCGCCACAACCAACAAAGCTTGAAGAGTTGTGAATTTAGGAGGTGGCTAAGTTTTACATTTATAAAAAGCCACTACTACCTTTCTCTATATAAAATATAGATAGGGCGAGTAGGGATCGTCCCAAGGGATTTGATGGTGTATCGAATTGTGAAACTATGGTAATTAGGGTTAGTAGGTCGAGTGATCACACAATTGATTGGTTGGTTGATTAAGCTAAATTGAATTCAACTAAATGAAATAATATGAAGTAAACAAGAGAGAGAGAGGTCTTGGGGTGTAGAGATCACCACCAAGCAATACTTTTCTATACTACTAACAAGTGATCAATTGAGGGTAATGGATGTGTTGCAATATGATAAGGGTGTGTGTGCATTAGGTTGATTCAATTGGCAAGGATGACAAATCAAGCAAGTATTGTCTAAACATCATGTGAAGAGCACAATATATCTAAGTAATAGAGCATATATTGTCTAGACAACATGGGGATAGCACAATAGATCAAAACAAGTCATTAATCCCTCATTAGGCTCACAATCCACATACAACACAATATTAGAGGAATATGCCATTTGGACTAACAATCATGGAACATCAAACATCAAAAGTAGATTGTCCTCCCATCTAACATTACACTACCACTACACTAAATCTACACTACTAGCATGAAAATAAAGCTATCTAGACTAGGGGAGAGGCACAAACCATCAAGAATAGGCATAAACCATCAAATGAACCAAAATAGCATTCATTAAGCATATCATCTTGATAATCTCTAGATCTATAGCATCAATACACATAGACATGCATCAAAAACACTAAATCTAGGGATAAGCACATGAATATCCTACTCTAACATACATAGACATATGGATAGAATAGAATAGTCAATTGGAAGCATTAAACCATACAAACCATGAAATAATCAAGATTTATATATACATGAATATCAAGATGTATCATACAGCACTAATCCCTCAATAATACACAAGATTAGAGTATAAAAAGCATGCTTGGGGCTAACTCTAGCCCCAAGAGGATGTCTAGCCACTCATAGTAGGGATGATCCAACCCTCAAGGGCTAACTCCATGGCTGCTCCTTGTTGGTGAAGATCTCCTCCAATGGTTGCTCTAGCTTCCTCCCTTCTTCCTCTCCAAGAATAGCCTCCAAGATGATTTTCAATGTGTGACAAGAGACTCTAGAGACCCTCCCAAAAAGTGTATCATATTCCTTATATAGGTAGGTCAAATACACCCCATGATGAGCTGTGGTCGTGCAAGGCATATTCTCCAATGATTGGATAAAGGACGGAATAAATGAGCTGGACTTTAACTTTTTCTCGCTAGAGGAAGTTCGATCGATCAAACCTTAACTTGGATCGATCAAAAATGGGTTCGATCGATCGAACTGCATCTTGGATCGATCGAAGTGGTCTGACTCCTCCGAATAAGGAAAAGGCTGAGATATTTCGAAGATATTTATGGGGAAAAGGACAAAAGTGGTTGGTAGGCGTACAGCTATGGATGAGATCAATCATTTGAATAGGACAAAATAAAGTTCGATCGATCGAAGGTGATGTTGGATCGATCGAACTTTGAATTTCAGCAAAGGCCAAGGTTGGATCTATCGAGAAGTACTGTGATCGATCATAGATGTTCGATCGATCGAACTCTAAGTTGGATCGATCGAACTTTTCAGCTGCACAACTTTGATTCCTTTTTGCTCATTTCTTTCTCCACTTTGCTCCCTCCTTTGGTTTATCTCAGGATTGCTTCAATTAAGCTCTTATTTGGCTGAGTTAGCTCAATTTTGGGATTAGTGCCTGAAAATATAAATAACACGTAATAAGTCTAAAACGGCAAAGTAAGATAGATAAAGGTACTAGAATGCTTAAGCTTAACGGGTTTAAATGCGCACTTTTCAGTGCTCATCACACCCCCAAACTTAAATATTGCTAGTCCCTAGCAATGAACTAAGAAGTAAAGGAATGAAATAAACAACTATACAAGTATAAACTGGAAAGCAAGTAAAATGATAACACCATTTTCGTAGGGAACACGATTGCATTTAGCATATGCAACAAGCCTTTTAAACCCCTAGGTTACCCCTAATGGACGAGTAAAGTCTCGTGAGGGTTTCCAAAAATGGTACCCACAAACATTAAACTCATTATTTCAAAAGAGGCACCAATATTGCAAACAAGCATTGGGAGAAAACTACCTCAAGTATGCAATTTTTCAATCGTTTCTAAGCAATCTCCCAAAATTTCAATATCAAGCAAGCAAGCATGGTCCTCCACACATCAAGAAAATGATCATGAAAATCGAAACAAGTCTAGAATCCATGTGAGAGGTCCGGCATCAAGTGTGTTGCTATCTTAGCCAACTAGAGAAATAATTACATCCTTACCCTCAAACTAGCATACAAATCTAGTACCGATCATCAAGACAAGAGAGTGGACCTTTTATTAAAGCTTTATTGTTCTAGGTACGCTTATTTTTTTCACTCATTTTCTTCTTCTTTTTTTTTTTATTGAGGATCAAAGATGGAAATATTGTACAATGTGTTAATCTCTTAAGCTTTTTAGAAGATTCATGTAGCGAGCTTTAGGTCAATGACTCCCAAACCAGATGGCTTTAGGGCATTAGGTGTTAAGACACCCCAACGGACTTACAAACTCAAATTAACTAGGCTACAAATCAAGACAACAACCATCTAATCATTTCCTACTTCTCACCTTTTGGGAGAAGTCCTCACTTTTATTGCTTTTGCAACTTCTTCTTTTTTTTCTTTTTCTTTTTCTTTTTCTTTTTTTTTTTCAATTATTAACCTAGAGTTTGGCCCTCCACCTTTCGGCGCGAGAAGTTCACTGCTTAATGAGGCAAGAATCCCGGCTACTCAATGAAAAGGGGTTGTTATCCACCTTTATCAAGAATGAAAGCTTTCAATGCACTACTAGCCCAATTGGGATATAACCAATTCAATAATCAACAAAGCATGTACCCCACAATTGAATGCTAGCGTGCGCCAGTACTAGTGTAGAATCCTAGAATGAATCTCAAAACAATCGCAAATTCAAGATGATGTGGACCACAAATGCAAGCAAGATATCAATCTTTTGAAAAATTTACTCCTAAATGGCATTCAAAAGGCATACAAGGAGTATTGGACTCTCAAGTCAAGCAATTTTTAAATTTTAAGCAATATAGTCCTCAAAAGATCAAAATCATAGTTAGAAATGGACCAAGTATAGAAATATCCCTCAAATACACAAAACATGCTCAAAATTTGAATTTTAAAGCAACACTAAAACATACACCAATACCCCCAAACTTAAACTACACATTGTCCTCAATGTGTGAAGAGAACAAAGGAAATAGTATACCAGTGCTGTAGACATGAATGATCGAGATAGAAATATCCAAAGTGGGTGGTATGGCCCCCCCAAACTTGGGATAAACTGTGGTCCTGAAAAGTTTGCACTCGGATAAACTCATTAGATAACAAGATAGGATAATCAGTGCACAGTGGACATGCAAGTGTAAAATGGGATAAAAGATAGAGAATAGAGAGAGGTGTAAGGTGGTCCTGAAAAATTGGGCAGCACTCTCTCACTGAAGTCACTGTGGTGTACCTGATGGAGTCAAACATACAAATATGAGATACTAAGACACATCCATAATCAAAAAGCAATATATAGAGAATATAAAGTGCAGGTACATCAATAAAATAATAAAGCCGACAGACTGGCCGTAAAGTATAATACAATAACAGTGATAGTATAATACAGATCCAGAATAAAAGAAATGAAAGCATAGAACAACTGGAAGTGGAGTCTCAGGAGGCCTGATCGTGAAGATCTGCAGTGGCTGGAGGTGCAGGTGCGGGTGCAGGTAGTCGGCTGGAGAGATCGGCAAAGCAAGCCATGACATTCGCCCTGAAAGAAGTGAACTCAGCTCGGTGGGCAGTGATGTCGGCTCACATGGCTGCTACGTCCTCCTCCAATGTCTGCAAGCGTGCTCCAAATCTGGGAGTGGGAACTAGAGACTCAGGCAGAGATGCCTCTGAAGAAGACTCCCAAACTCGCTCCTGAGCGACTCGATCACTGGTATCATCGGCATCAGCATTATCTGCAGCATCGGCATACTCCTCCGTAAGTCGCTCCAGGTCAATGTCCATGCGATCGGCAGCCGGATCGACTGGTGCGTCGTCCGTTACGATATCTGCTGCTGCTGGAGGTGCCGGCTGTGCCTGGGCTGCCTCCTCCTCCTCTAGTTCAGCTGCTGCCTCTACAGCTGGCTCCTGAAGACTCCGAATAAGAGCATTATAACTCTTCTTCCAGTCGCTCCTCCCATAGAAGCTGGACCGTGGAAGGGGCTCCTCATCTGGGGGCACTCTGTAGCGCTGGTCAAGAAGGATCTGCGTGATGAGGTGTCCGAAGGGCAAGACCTTGGACCGCTTAGGGTCCTCCCTGGAAATGAAAGAATCATACAGCAACCTCATCACGCTCCAGATGAGGGCTGGGATAGATACCCAGCAGCCAGTGTAAAAAGTGTAAAGAGCTGTCAAGTAGTCATGACGCCTCTGGATCTTGTGGCCCGCCATGTAAATGTTCTGGAAGAGAACTGTGTCGATGAACCAGAGGTCGTCAGGCAAGAAGGTCCTGGTGGCGAATGTCTGACCACCGACATGATGGCCTGTCAAAGAGACAGCCATGTCAGAAAATGAAGGCCTATGCAGCCTCGGGTATATCTCTGCAAGCTCAGGTGGACACCGGTGTGGGCACTGGCAAGCACGGGCCAGAGTGTCAACTGTGATGACAATCTCGTGGCCGTCCACTGTAGTGATCATCTCTACAGTAGATCGTGGCGAGGGCCGGAGATGCTGAAAGAATAGCCGCACCAGTCGCGGGTATACAAGGCTGGTAACTGGGGCAAGGATGGCTGAGAGGCCCCGTTGCATGATATCCTGATAGCCAGACCGGGTCAGGATGGACTCGGAGAAGTACGCAGTATCGAAGTACGACTCCTGAGCCACGGTCATGGCAGCATATCTCGGCAGTAACTGGTCACGGCGCTGAGCCGGTAGAGGTGGCTGCGGTGATGGCATGGTGGCTGCATCTGCCTGATGGCGCGTAAGAGAAGGTGATGGTGTGAAGGCTGGAGGAGCCTGGGATGTAGATGACATGTGGTTAGCTCCCTCCTCAGCCTCGTGGGATGGGGACTGAGGGGGAATAGCCTGTGCGGGCTCTTCCTGAGCATGAGATGGCTCTGCAACCATCTCTATCCTGGGCCGTACATGTCTGCGGGGTCGCTGTGGCCCCGAAGATCTCCTGGCTGTACTCTTGTACCGCAGAGGCATGATCTGTAAAAAGATAAGAAAATTTCAATATATAAGTCAGTGCCAGATATATAAGAATTTAAGTGCATAATAAAAACATGTATGTCAAATAAGATAGACAAAATATGGATGACATGAATCTATGATAATAATGAAATGTAAGTCATGCTAAGCAATGTGGGTATGAAATGCATCCAATGTGGAATATCACAGGCATTGTGCATATAAAGATAGCATAAAGACGACACAAGATGAATGGAGTGTGTATGTGTGATCTTTGAAAGTTCGATCGATCGAAGTGAAAAATGTTCAAAAGTTGGATCGATCGAAGTTAATTGGATCAATCCAACACTTGGATCGATCGAAGCATGAAAATGCACAGGTTGGATCGATCGAAGATAGTGAAATGAAGTTCATTACTTCGATCGATCGAAGCACAAGTTCGATCGATCGAACTGTACCAATGCCGATTCTGAAAAGTCGTAGATCTGTGAGATCTAGAGCACGGGGCCCACACAAACGTGTTTGTGGGCCCATCTACACACCAAACATCCAATCCTCAACACCCAAACACTCCCCAAATGCCACAAATCACATCACAATCCCCAATTTGGTTCGGCCGAATGGATATGTATATGTATATCATGTAACAGGAAATTTAAGCTTCAATAATGGACGATTTACACATTTATAACATGATTCAACATAGAAAATCAATAACATGCATCTATTTAAGCTTGGAATCAAGAAAATTGCATTCAGTTTACCGCTAAACCGAGAGAGATGAGATGAGAGAAAGGTGTTAAGCCGCAGGGAAAATGAGACTTGAGTTGGCCGAAATTTGCTCGCCGGAGATAGGGAAGATGATTGGGAATTGGGTTTTTGCCGGATTAGGATGAGATTGAGAGAAGAGGGAGACTAGGGTTCGGTTTCCTTTTGAAGTTGGATCGATCCAAAGTGATCGATCCAACTCGGTTATATTTTAAAAACACGATATGCAGAGTTCGATCGATCGAAGATGGAGTTTGATCGATAGAACTTAGGTCTCCACTCTTAATGGCATTTTTTTGAAATTTTGGATTTTTTTTTTTTTTTTTGAATTTTGAATTTTGAAAAATAATCAAAGGAAATTAAATTAATGAGATGTAAATTTCGATTGATCAAAGAAAGATTTCGATCGATCGAAGAGGATAAAGAATGTACAAGTTTAAGGGCTCAAGAGTTGGCACGTGCTGGAACCTTGGATCGATCGAACTTGGAATTCGATCGATCGAACATGAAAAATTTTGAAAAGTCCCGAGAGCATGCATTTTGGAATTTGGATGCAGGTCCAAAATTTTTTTAAGTGTTGGGACTCATGATCGATCGAACCACATGTTGGATCGATCGAAGGGTAGTTCAATCGATCGAAATAGTTTACGATTGAAAATTTTTCTAATTATTGGGTGCAAAATGAGAGCTGGATCGATCGAGTCCATAGTTAGATCGATCAAACCAATTTTCGATCGATCGAACCAAAACTTGGATCGATCGAAATTATGCCTAAATGCTCAAAATGACTTGAATGCTCATACAATCCCTTACTCAGTTCCTTCCAATGTGTATGAACCACAAAAACAGTATCTAGGCTTCGCAAGAATCAAAATGCAAGATAGAAATGAGGGAAGAATAGGGTTTTGACATCCTACGAGTTTCGGTGCTAGTCTTTAACGTCTCTAGCAAGACCTTGGGCTCTTTCAGCCCGGATCAAAGATCTTGCAATGCATCCCCTCCTTTTTGGGATGAGAGATGTTTCGAGTCACTCCCAACAAATGGTTCTTGGAAGAACTTGTTGGGGTAAACTCAAAAGACGTCTTGAGTTCCTTGTCAAAACTTTCCTTGGGCTTCCACGCCCTTTCACAACAAGAGTTTGAAATCACTTTTCTTGCATGCAATGCTGAAGATGAAGATGAAGGCTTTGAAACATTGTTCATACACAAAAGCTCATTCCTTTCACAAGCAAGATCATGATATTCCTCTACCACATTAACCTCTTCCTCATATTTGTCAAATGGATTGGGTGTGGGGTTAAAGATGTTCAACTTCACTCTCATGTGCCCAAAAGAAATCTTCATTATCCCCGTCCTACAATTTATGTTGGCATTTGAGGTTACCAAGAAAGGACGGCCAAGGATGACCGGAATTTGGTTCTTTGGATTGGGCACCGGTTCCGTGTCAATAACGACAAAGTCAATTGGGAAGAAGAACTTATCAATCTTAATCAACACATCCTCAATTATCCCCCTAGGCTTCTTAATGGATCGGTCGGCAAGTTGTAAAACCACCGACGTCGGTTTCAATTCACTTAGGCCCAATTTGACATAAACCGAATAGGGAAGAAGGTTAACACTAGCCCCTAAGTCAAGAAGTGCCCGGTTGATGACATGTTCACCAATGACACAAGATGTTGTAGGTGCACCGGGGTCCTTAAACTTTGGCAAAGTGTTGTGTTATAGAATGGAACTCACTTGTTCGGTTAAGACCACTTTCTTTGATGTTTGGCTCTTGTTCTTCCGCTTTTGGGTGCATAAGTCCTTCAAGAATTTGGCATAAGCCGGAATTTGCTTAATTGCATCCAAAAGTGGAAGATTGACTGTGACTTGCCTAAACATATCCATTATCTCATTGTTCTCGGTCTTTTGCCTTTCTTTTGAAATGGACCCTTTCAAGGCATCCGGAAATGGAGCTTTTTCAAAAACTCTTTCAGCATTTTGTTTCAAAGAATTTTCAGCATTGGACTTGTTCAATTCATTGGATTTCAAATCACTTTTCAAAGAAGAATCATGAATAACATTTTTCAAAGAACTTTTCTCAAACACATTTTTCAACACTGTTTTCAATGAATCTCTTTGGAAATCATCTTTCAACTCACAATTTGAGGGCTTCTCATTCTCAAGATCATGCACATGCAATGAAGGAGGAATAGTGTGTGGAACAGGACGGGTGACAACTTGAGGTTGTACCGGTTCACTCTCTTCATTAGGCATTCTAACTTGATTGTCTACTACCTTACCACTTCTCAAGGTTGTTACCGCATTGACATGCTCAACATTTTGCCCTTCCAATGAGGATTTGGTTTCTACAACACATTGTTGTTTGATTGGGGCATTCATGTGCATCTTTCCCTTCTCTCTAGCATTAAGTGTTTCAGCTATTTGCCCTACTTGGGTTTCTAGCTTGGCAATTGATTGAGAATGAGAATGCAACAATTGAGTATTTGCTTCTAGAGTGCCCAAAGCATTTAAAACCTTTTCCTCAAAAGCGGAACCTCTAGAATTTCCTTGAGAATATGATTGGTTAGGAAAATGAGAATTAGCAAATTGATTTCCTTGTGAGTTATATGGTCTTGAACCTTGGGATCCTTGGTTTTGAAGTGGAAGTGGAATGTATTTCCTTGAAAACCGCCTTGGGAAGAGTTTGAGCCCTCCCCTTAGTTTTTCCAAGAAAAATTAGGATGATTCCTCCAACTGGGATTGTAATGGTTACCATAAGGATTGTTCCCTTGATTCACAAATGTTTCATTAACTTGCTCAATGGGTTCATTTTGAATTTGTCCATGAGGACAATTAGAAGTAGAATGAAGAACACTAGAACAAGTCATACATGATTCATTTTGAGCTCTAGGAGAATGGTTAGGAAAGGAAGACACTTGATTCGCCAAGTTTTAATTGATTAATTGATCAAACTTTTGAGATAAAGACTTCATCTCGGCGGTTATATCATTTGAGTGGTCAACTTGATGCAAGCCAACACTCTTCCTACCTTGAGAATTTCTACCATTCCTAGATGACAATGTTCTATGCAAAGAGTTTTCACTCATGCTCTCATAAAGACGCCACACGTCTTCCTCTTGCCGTTCTATAAAGGAACCTCCCATTGAAGCATCAACCATGCCTTTATAATTGTCCAATAAGCTTTCAAAGAAGAATTGGACCAATTGCCATTTAGGCATGTCATGGTGAGGACACTTCCTAAGCAATTCATTGAAGCATTCCCATGCCTCGTGGAAAGTTTTTCCTTCCCCGTGTGTGAATTCTCTAATGGCTGTTCTCATAGCATTGGTCTTAGAAATCGGATAGTACTTTTTCAAAAATTCTTGTTGCATTTATGCCCAAGAAGTTATAGAAAAAGGCCTAAGGTTGTTAAACCAATACTTCGCCTTATCTTTAAGGGTGAATGGAAAAAGTTTCAGCCTTAAAACTTCTTCCCGCATGTCCGTGTATCGAACGGTAGAACAAACTTCAAGAAACTCATCCAAATGCTTGTAAGGCTCTTCATTAGGAAGTCCATGAAAGTTAGGTAGCATTTGGATAGTTTGTGCTTTAATCTCATAATGGTGTGCTCTAAATGGTGGCAATTGAATGCATGTGGGTGCATTATACTCATTAGGCACATAGTGATCTCTTAATGCGAGTGGTGGATTAGCAACTTGAGGTGCAACATGGACACCTTGGTTATATTGAGCTTGATTAATGATGGGGGGTTGTGGTGCATACATTGGCCTTGGAATTCCCATTGGAATTTGGCCTTGTTGTTGAGGAGGTTGATGAATGTATGGCCTAGGCATGCCTAATGGAACTTGCATATTATCATTTTGCACATTAGGATGAAGGATGCCTTGTTGGTCTATGTGACCAAGGTCTTTAACATGATCATCATTGAGAGCGTCCATTGGTAGATTGGTTCTATGTGAACTTCCTCTTCCCCTTGGATTCCTAATAGTGGATTCTAAATGCAAATCAAGATGGACAAGAGTAGGTCTCAATGAACGACGACCATGCATGCACAATGCAACACGAATAAGCAACTTTCTCAACAATGCAATTAAACTTCACAACCACAATTTTCAAATGCAATGTATGTCAAATAAATGCCTCCACGTGGGCCCCTGATTTATCTAAGGAGATTGAGTAAGAAGGTCTCACAATAGTTCTTTAGCACTTCAACTCCAAAATTAAAAGCTTAGCTTAGCAATTTTACTTAGCAATTTTTCATTTTAAGCATTTTTCCTTTGCTTTGCTTTGCTCCTTAGCTTGGAATTACTTTACTAGCTCCTTGCTCAATGCACCTAGTCAATGAAGAACAAACTTAATAAGCAATCAAAAACAGAAAATAAAAAGAAAGTAAAGACACGATCAAAAGTGTACTAATCCTAATTGAATTTCACAATTCGACGTTGCCAATTTAAAATCCCCGGCAAAGGCGCCAAAAACTTGCTGTCGGTTTCCTTGATGGAGTCGCCACAACCAACAAAGCTTGAAGAGTTGTGAATTTAGGAGGTGGCCAAGTTTTACATTTATAAAAAACCACTACTACCTTTCTCTATATAAAATATAGATAGGGCGAGTAGGGATCACACAATTGATTGGTTGGTTGATTAAGCTAAATTGAATTCAACTAAATGAAATAATATGAAGTAAACAAGAGAGAGAGAGGTCTTGGGGTGTAGAGATCACCACCAAGCAATACTTTTCTATACTACTAACAAGTGATCAATTGAGGGTAATGGATGTGTTGCAATATGATAAGGGTGTGTGTGCATTAGGTTGATTCAATTGGCAAGGATGACAAATCAAGCAAGTATTGTCTAAACATCATGTGAAGAGCACAATATATCTAAGCAATAGAGCATATATTGTCTAGACAACATGGGGATAGCACAATAGATCAAAACAAGTCATTAATCCCTTATTAGGCTCACAATCCACATACAACACAATATTAGAGGAATATGCCATTTGGACTCACAAGCATGGAACATCAAACATCAAGAGTAGATTGTCCTCCCATCTAACATTACACTACCACTACACTAAATCTACACTACTAGCATGAAATAAAGCTATCTAGACTAGAGAAGAGGCACAAACCATCAAGAATAGGCATAAACCATCAAATGAACCAAAATAGCATTCATTAAGCATATCATCTTAATAATCTCTAGATCTATAGCATCAATACACATAGACATGCATCAAAAACACTAAATCTAGGGATAAGCACATGAATATCCTACTCTAACATACATAGACATATGGATAGAATAGAATAGTCAATTGGAAGCATTAAACCATACAAACCATGAAATAATCAAGATTTATATATACATGAATATCAAGATGTATCATACAACACTAATCCCTCAATAATACACAAGATTAGAGTATAAAAAGCATGCTTGGGGCTAACTCTAGCCCCAAGAGGATGTCTAGCCACTCATGGTAGGGATGATCCAACCCTCAAGGGCTAACTCCATGGCTGCTCCTTGTTGGTGAAGATCTCCTCCAATGGTTGCTCTAGCTTCCTCCCTTCTTCCTCTCCAAGAATAGCCTCCAAGATGATTTTCAATGTGTGACAAGAGACTTTAGAGACCCTCCCAAAAAGTGTATCATATTCCTTATATAGGTAGGTCAAATACACCCCATGATGAGCTGTGGTCGTGCAAGGCATATTCTCCAATGATTGGATGAAGGACGGAATAAATGAGCTGGACTTTAACTTTTTCTCGCTGGAAGAAGTTCGATCGATCGAACTTTAACTTGGATCGATCGAAAATGGGTTCGATCGATCGAACTGCATCTTGGATCGATCGAAGTGGTCTGATTCCTCCGGATAAGGACAAGGCTGAGATATTTTGAAGATATTTATGGCGAAAAGGACAAAAGTGGTTGGTAGGCGTACAGCTGTGGATGAGATCAATCATTTGAATAGGACAAAATAGGGTTCGATCGATCGAAGGTGATGTTGGATCGATCGAACTTTGAATTTCAGCAAAGGCCAAGGTTGGATCTATCGAGAAGTACTGTGATCGATCATAGATGTTCGATCGATCGAACTCTAAGTTGGATCGATCGAACTTTTCAGCTGCACAACTTTGATTCCTTTTTGCTCCTTTCTTTCTCCACTTTGCTCCCTCCTTTGGTTTATCTCAGGATTGCTTCAATTAATCTCTTATTTGGCTGAGTTAGCTCAATTTTGGGATTAGTGCCTGAAAATATAAATAACACGTAATAAATCTAAAACGGCAAAGTAAGATAGATAAAGGTACTAGAATGCTTAAGCTTAACGGGTTTAAATGCGCACTTTTCAGTGCTCATCAATATGCTTCTATCCCTGACACACTCGACAAAATGGTGCTCCGCAGCGATTCAAATATGGCGACGATGTTTCAATTGAAATATCCCTGTAGAATGCTGATTGTTTTCTTTGAAACAGAGGAAATAAGTTATCCATTAGCTACCTATTTTTGACACATGTTATGTTATGTTATGTAGTTGTGACACATGTTTAAAACGTAAATAAAGTTGTGACATATGTTATGTTATGTGGGAATGGATCATCTGCAAGGAAAAATTTACATTTAAAGCATATGTATATGTGTGTGTATATATATATATATATAAAGAATATATTTATAAAAGGTTAGTGTGAATTCATACCTTAAGGGGTAATGGGACCGCTGAAAAAAAGGAAGGATGTGAACAATTCACATAAGTAAAAAATTAAAATTTATATAATGAAAACAGTACTACCCAAATATATTTATAAAAAAAAAAAATTAATAAAAACTACCCAAATATACATACACAAATATCTATACACAAATTAAATAAGAATTACAAATATTAATGAATAAAGTCCATTGTGATATGCTGAAAGTGCACACACAAACCCAATAAAAATGCCGAACTACCCAAATAATCCTTCTATGTGATGTTGCAAAAGACGACCTTGCAAAATTATGATATTTAAATCACACCAACAACGATTACAATTGATGAC
Organism: Cornus florida; assembly: GCF_030987335.1. Taxonomy (NCBI): domain Eukaryota; kingdom Viridiplantae; phylum Streptophyta; class Magnoliopsida; order Cornales; family Cornaceae; genus Cornus; species Cornus florida. The sequence goes on from NW_026775578.1 coordinate 31,668,686, forward strand.
ATCCTCGTTTATGATCCAACAATGCCAATCAATATGGTTGCCTTCGGGACAACATTTTGGAACATGCATAAAGAATGACCGATTGTAGACAAAACTCCTCTGAATAATTGTTAACATCTTTCTACGGGCAGACTTGATAGAAGGGCTCAGTATTGAATTTGTCCTCAACAACGTTAACAAATTAATCCCCGCCTCTTTGTCCACTTCACTGGAAAACAATAATGCAATATACATAGGATAGAGGGACGGGTAACCATTTTTACAGAGGAAAACCAATCCTATTTTTTCATTGTAAACAATCCAATCAACCTGTGCAAATTTTTTTGCATGTTAGACCTTACAAATAAATAAAGTGTAATGCGTAAAAGAGTACACATGATCTTACTAAACATACCACTCCCCTAAAGAACTTTGCAACATGATCCCTAGATTGAAAACATTGTTCCAGGTACATACGTCTTGCTTGGATACTTTCATCTGGTCAATTATGTGCAAGTAAATCAATTGTTGTAGCGTATCGCCGTAGACCCATCGTCCATGGTCCAGTGCCCAGTTCTGTCGTTTCCCTGCATTTTAAATACGAACAACACCCATATTCCTCACTTCAGTAATGAAGACCCATAACCCGATAATGCATGTAAATTGTAAAGTATAAACCTAACTCACCATGCATACTTCTCCGCACTATTTGTAAAAGCTATAGCCTCAACTCGTCTGACCACATCTTCAATCGCAGTCTGTAGAATAGAATCCATGGCTTTCGAATAAATGCACCGACTAGATATGGCGATATAAATAAACACATGAATTAACCGTTTATACTTTGCCTAGGATAGTTAAATAGTCAAAACGTTTCAATATAACAACGGTTAGAAGGGTAAGGTGGAAGTTCCCAAGTAGTTAAATAGTCAAAACGTTTCAATATAACAACGGTTAGAAGGGTAAGGTGGAAGTTCCCACGTCTGGATCATTTAAATGTTTTTTTAAAGTTCATTTATGTTGTCCAGGTGTACACGTGTACATTATAAAATAAATTTTTATCTAAACGGTAAATTTTTTTTTTGACTTCTGTTACGAAATAATTCCTACATTACATATAAATTAATTACGACAACACATAAGAAATCGTTTTGATGTTATTCCCAGTAATTTAATTAGAATATAAGTATTACAATAAAGGTACAACTCCATAAATAACATTTGTTACATCCACTTACATTAGAAGGGTAAGATGGAAGTTCCCACGTCTCAATCATTAATACGTTTTTTTAAAGTTCATTTATGTTGTCCAACTGTACACGTGTACATTATCAAATAAAATTATCTTTTCAAGTTCATTTTTGTTTTGACTTCTGTTACGAAATTATTCCTACAGTACATATAAATTAATTACGATAAAACATATGAAATCGTTCCGATGTTATTCCCACTAATTTAATTGGATAATAACTATTACAAAAAAGGTACAACTCCACAAATTATATTTGTTACATCCACTCACATTATTTCTTTCTACCATGTCTTAGAGGTGGAATTACAAAGTCATCATCTGCTGGGTCTGAAAAATCGAACATTTCTGAATCTGATTTTAGGCTTGGGGGCATTGAAGATGGTGGCCAACTGTTCTGCCGGATCTTCATATGTTTCTTTAGCATGTTTCACTTTCTGGAACTTACGCCATCTCACATATAGTTACCGGATCTCGCGTTTGATTTGACCAATCACGAAATCCATATTTGATGTACCTGAGAACTTCATTTCAAATGAACGGGGTCTTGGAATTAACAGACCTTGTCTTCTGTACTCTGCCACAATTACACCCCTAGCATTTTTTAACTCATTATACCTAATACAATGTTGTCGCTCACTGTCTGGATCAAGCGGATGTGGAGGTGGACCGCCTTTCACAACTTCAATACCATCTTCTACCGCACCAATATCCATGTTTAACAGTTCACCATGGAAGTGGGCATTCCATCTACCCAGGGCTTGAACAGTTTGTGCATGAGTTTTGTATGGATAATACCTTGCATCAGCATACCCTCGTGTCTGTGCCTTTGATTCCGCCAACTTCATGTATATACCAACATTCCGGCCCTTCACTACAAGGTAAAACCGACGGCCAGCCATTGCTTATACTTTAAAGGGCTGTCAATTTAAAAATGGGATGGGACGACTGCTATGGAGATACAGATGCCCTAAATATAGATCTGAGGCATCGCGTAGGTTGAAAATAATAAGTAGGGTCTTTAATATACTAAACAAACCATTCAATTGCAATGAAGGCAAGGAATAAATGGTCAAATATAAAGTGTTCATTATAAAAAGGGAAGTGCAGTTCTGACTTAAATATAATATTTTTAACATAACAAATATACTGGAGTAGAAGATATCATGTACAGTCACACCCCAACAATATCTTGACCACTCAGCAAAATAAAGGAAATGCAACCATGGCAATAACGAAGAAATCGCGATGAAGTACACTTATTGTACCCTGCTACCATATCATGGTAATTCCTAGAACCCTTGTTGCTCAAATGTAGAATTCATGTTTGGCATTTGGATCATTAGCGAGAAATTTGTGTCACGTACAACATCTACATCAACTCCCTTTTTATATCACATGCATGCAAAAATAGGTCGTTAAATTTCTTAAATAATTTCATGAGTTTAATTAATTTAGATAACATCACATACCTGGTTATTTAATGGAGTCATGGGCTGACCAAAATAAGTAGCTGGACTGTTATCCCAATCGTGGCCCTATGTTGAACATGTTGGCATATAACATTCATCAGAGCAGAAAAACTCTACTGTATTTCAGCACCATTCACCAAAAATCATCACTTCATTAATACGTTAGACTATAGATCGGGTAGGGGATATATAAAACATAAAATAAGACTCACATTGTTTAAAATATACGTAGGGGTTGTCGTAGTACGACTGCGACCTGGCATAACGGCCTTTCTCTTCTTCGCAGTGGCTCTCTCCAAAGCAAGTATGAGCCTACGTCTTCTTCTTTTCAATGTATCTTTCGTGGCAATCCCTTTTGAAGTCAATCCTTCTATGGTTTGCGCATGAATATTCAGCTCTATATTTGTAAAGCTGTTTCCCATGGCATTGGCTCATGCGGTTTGGTTACATGCAGGCCTGGGATTAGGTTGTGCTCCTTGAGCAATCTTCTTCAAACTTTTCACCTGTACCAAAACATTGTTGAATCCCTCCTTGCTCACTGATGCAATGGCAGAAATTTCAGTTAGATAACGACAAAGGATCCTGTGTCTTCGCCTAATTTCCAATCTAGGATCTGTAATAACATCGCTGCCAATTATGTCTTCCACCCTACCGTCCTTGCCATTTCTGGTCCACCTTTTTAAAATATAGTGGCTGGGTATTTCACTGGCATACATCACATCTTTAAGGACTTTCAGAGTGTGGCTGCACATGATACCCTCCATTTCAAATTTTTCACATGAACATGATAATAAGTCGTCATTTGTCCTTATGACGACCCGATGGAAGTTATCATTATAAACCGCAACTTCATATGAAAAAACCCCATTACCAAGGTCGTTGCACTTCCGAACATTTTCACTCATGCTAGCTACTATTAACTATTCCTGAAAAAGGTCAAAGATATTAGTAGTGTATAAACATCCGACTTGATCTAAAATAGGAGACCTTGCTTTCAGCCTGGGCATCTTATGCAGCAAGTCATACTCAGCTGCATACTCCTTGTATCGCTTGTCGAACAAAAGTGTTTCAAAATGCTTGAAAAACTCTGGCAGTGCATATTATCTCGCTAAGTACTGTTTTAAGCGAGCATTGAAGCTCTCATTAAGCTATGTGGTACGCATACCAGCCAACCACACATGTGTAACGTATGCCCTGGCCCATACATGTTTCAAACCAAATAAGTTGGCCAACCACTTGTTATTCTCTGCAGCAAATTCCTTTTCCATCCACGCCCATTCCAGCAAGAATTCTTCCTCACCTTCAATCTCGTACATTAATTTTGATATCACACTTTTTATGCCTTTTCCCACCAACAAACAAATTCCCAAGATGCTTTTGGGCATTCTGCATTAGGTGCCATGTACATAGAAGGTGTTTTGTATCGGGCATGACCTAAACTAATGCCTTTGCCATTGCAGCATCTTGGTCGGTCAAGATCGTCCTTGGTGCTTTATGGGATATGGCATTCAAGAATGTATTGAATAACCAACCAAAAGAATCGGTTGTCTCATCATACATGAAAGCTACTCCAAACACAACTGTCTCCCGGTGATAGTTCAAACCGAGAAAAACTGCAAAAGGCCGATTCCTATGAACAAGTTTGTACGTGGTATCAAATGTCAGCACATCTACAAAATGCCCATAATCTGATATCATTTTTGAATCGGCCCAAAATATATTTGTTATCATTACACTGCTGTCCAATTGCACGGCATAGAAGAATGATGGATCTTCCAAACACTGTGTCTGGAAATAATTCATCAGCCAATTCGCATCACCAAGTTTAAGGTCGTTCTGTCTTCTCGTCCGAATATAATTTTGTACATCAACCTTCGTGAAGCCAATACTTTCTCTACCACCAAATTGCTTCGAACTTAACTCAAAGGCTTTACGAACTGGTATTCCACAATCGGTAGCCAACTCCACATCAGTAGCTTGCACTGACTTTATTTTTCACTGCGACTGCATCATGTGGGCACAATCCTCACTGATGAAGGGATGGTTGTGAGTATCTTTAAAATCTTTTACAATGTACTTACCAAATTTCACATTAAAGGCAATAAGCATGCGTGCACGACAATCGGTGCGTGTTTCAGCCCTTCGATTCTTTGTTTTCCTGTCCCTCTTGTCCTCACCTCTTTTTCCCTCCTTACAACACACAAAATTTCTAGATGTTAGTTTTCCATCCTTCCGACTATTGTTTTTGTACTCTCTCCGAATACTAAATCCACTCTGCCACCATATTCATTGTAAAAATCATAAACCGCTTCTTCGGAATCAAACTACATATCAACGCGAGGTATCCATTCTACTTCAGGAATTTCGCAAACTGAATCACTATCTGTCTCTTCAATGTTAATAATTGTCTCTCCAATAGCCATAACTATAATAGCAGACCTACAAAAACATGACAAAAAAGTAAGTATATCTTAACAGCACAACATTTATATGACATATGTCAACAGTTTCACAAATACAACATCACATCTTTCACCTAACATATCCATATCAAATTTACTTCTACACTAATATCATGCATTGCCATTCATGCATCCATTTTCTAATATGTGCCATAACAAATACATGCAATATACTACAATTGTACACTGTTGTAAAATACATAAATACAACATTACATCTTTCACCTAACATATCCAATGAAAATTTAATTCTATACTAGTATAATGCATTAACATTGAAACAATAACTTTCTAACATCTAGCATATGTTGCCATAACAAATAAATCTAACACCATTCAAGTGTACACTAGATATGCAAACAACTGGTTGCAAATATAATTTCATATTCACAGCACAACCTTTGTATAATATATGTCACCAGTTTCATAAGTACAACATCAAATATTTAACATAACAAATCCACATAAAATTTAGTTGTACACTACTATAATGCATTAACATCCAGCCAAGAAATTTATAACATGTGGCATATATTGCCACAACAAATACATCTAACATAATTCAAGCTTAAATTAGATATGCAAACAATTGGTGGCAAACATAATTTGACCTTCACATCAAAACTTTTTTATAACATATGCCAACAGTTTATAAATAGAACATCACATCTTTCAGCTAACACATTCACATAAAATTTACTTCTACACTACTATGATGTTTTACATTCATGCAACCATTTTCTAACATGTGCTATATGTTAACAGATCAAATTCATATAACAAACTTCAACTGTACATTACATGTCAAAACAAATGGTGTCAAACATAATTTTACTTTTTCACCACAACTTTTATATAACATATGTCAACAGGTTCAGAAATACAACATCACATATTTGACCTAACCTATCCATTAAAAATTTACTTCTACACTACTATAATGAATTACCATTAATGAAACTTTTTTTTAACATGTGGCATATGTTGCCATAACAAATACGTCTAATATAATTCAAGCTTAAATTAGATACAAACAATTGATGGCAAATATAATTTAACCTTCACAGCACAACTTTTTTATAACATATGCCAACAGTTTCATAAATAGAACATCACATCTTTCAGCTAACACATTCACATAAAATTTACTTCTACACTACTATAATGTTTTACCATTCATGCAACTATTTTCTAATAAGTGCCATATGTTAATAGATCACATTCACATAACAAACTTCAACTATACATTAGATGTCAAAACAAATGGTGTCAAACATAATTTGACTTTCTCACCATAACTTTTATATAACATGTGTCAACAGGTTCAGAGATATAATATCACATGTTTGACCTAACATATCTATTAAAAATTTACTTCTACACTACTATAATGGATTACCATTAATACAACTTTTTTCTAACATGTGGCATATGTTGCCATAACAAATACATCTAACATAATTCAAGCTTAAATTAGATATGCAAACAATTGGTGGCAAACATAATTTGACCTTTACATCACAACTTTTTTATAACATATGACAACAGTTTCATAAATAGAACATCACATATTTCAGCTAACACATTCGCATAAAATTTACTTCTACACTATTATAATGCTTTACCATTCATGCAACCATTTTCTAACAAGTGTTATATGTTAACAGATCAAATTCATATAACTTTCTTTAACTGTACATTAGATATCAAAACAATTGGTGTCCAACATAATTTGACTTTCTCACCACAACTTCTATATAACAAATGTCAACAAGTTCATAAATACAGCATCACATATTTAACCTAACATATCCATTAAAAATTTACTTCTACACTACTATAATGAATTACCATTAATGCAACTTTTTCATAACATGTGGCATCTGTTGCCGTAACAAATACATCTAACATAGGTATGCAAACAATTTTTGGCAAACATAATTTTACCTTCACAACACAACTTCTTTATAACATATGTCAACAGTTTTATAAATATAACATCACATCTTTCACCTAACATATCCACATAAAATTTACTTCTACACTACTACAATACTTTACCATTCATGCTACCATTTCCTAACATGTGTCATATGTTAACAGATCAAATACATCTCAAATATGGCAACTGTACACTATATATGAACACAGTTGGTGGCAAACCTAACATATGCACATATAATTGACTTCTACACTACTATAATGCATTACCATTAATGTAACCGTTTTACAACATGTGACATATGTTGACCTTCACAACACAACTTTTCTATAACATATGTCAACACTTTCATAAATACAACATCACATCTTTCAATATTTGGGATATACAGATACTATTCTACAATTTTATTCAAACTGAAAAATAATAAAGTTTAGAATTGGACAAGGCTAAAACAGATGAATATGGACATAACATTGGCACAAGAACAATCTTCAAAATGGTATATGCATATACAATCTTAAACTTCTATTATAACTGATCACTAATATAGTTCATTCACAAATAAAGTTATTTCACAAAGGCTAAAACAGATAAATATGGACATATAATAGGCAGAAGAACAAGCATCAAAATCTGGTATATGCATATACAATATAAAATTTTCTTTGTTCAGTGATGACTAAAAGGGTTCATTCAGAAAAAGAGAAAAAGGCTAAAAAAGATAAATAGGAACATTAAATATGCACAACAACAAGCTTCCCAATTCTCGGGTTGCCTGAAAATAAAAAGCATTCATGCTCATCAAGACTAATGTGATACCCCTCAGATCTGAGACACGGGTTGATCAAGTCCGACCCGAGTCCGAGGGATACCAAACAATTAAAGTATTTTAAACGAACACAGATTACAAAAATGATTTAAGAAATAAAAGAATAAGCGGAAAGAAACTATAAAAGAAATCCTCAATATAAAAACCTTAAAATATTAATAACTTAAAATCCTACAATCCAAAATCTCCAATCTTTTAACAACTCGGGAATCCATCTCTAGTGGACCCCTAATATAAAAATCCCAAACTGAATCAAAGTAAAACTGAAGATAAAATCCAAGTCGAACATCTGGAAAGAGATCCTACATCGTCGGAAGAATGAGTGACCGTCTCTGCTCCACACGAACAAGCTCAAGCCTGGAACTGACGTACACCTGTAAAATAGGAGTGGGTCAGGCCCACGAACAAGTTCTATCCTACTGCAATCCAAGCAGAGACCCGATACGCATGTACATACTAAATAGTTCAACAATAGCTAATAGTCCGTACATAAATATATATCCATACTACTGGACCCTCGCTAGACTATGAAGAGGGTCTCAATCTGAATAGAAGGCATCACACAAATCGCACCTGAGTGGGTATGAGTACCTAAGCCTAAACAGGGTATACCTCAATCCCTACAGTCAGCTACACATCCAACTGCATATACGCATCCTAACCGTTGACTCTGAGACTCAAGCTCATGTCACTGTACCATAAAAATATATTTAAACTCCAATTCCATCCATCCACAAGAAATCCATTAAGTCATTCGGCGTAGTCAACCGCACCGACTTACATACATATAAGGAAGATTTATTTAATAACCCGTACCCTCATTCCAAATAGGTAGTACTTAGCAACTTGTGCTGTCCAAACCTAGTATGTCACCGTCTCATACCGATACATACAATCCATTCCATCCAACAGTTGATACCAAACATAAACAATGCACATAGCAACTGAGCTGTAATAAGCATAAATAGAAATATAGACTAACATGTTTACTCCAGTAATTGATAACCCAAAATCATAAGACATATCAATTAATACCATGATGAATATAAAATAAATATATAGGTTATCATATTCATCCCATATCTCCATTATAAATTATCATATTTCTGAGCATGCAGATAATTCATCATTCTCGTCCACGAGTCCATGACAAGTACAATAAACTTAACTATATTAATTATCATGCTTGTCACTATTAATAGCATCATAATAATCCATTTTCCATCCACAGAGAATATAAATTAAGTTCAATAAAATTATAATTTCTCTGCACTATAATGAACAACTTCCGTCGATGCTTACTAATGTTTAAGCTATAAACACATATTGGTTTATTAAACTTTAATCCACTCTCATAAGTGTTGATTAGACTTAGAACATCTCAAAACACCCAAGTATAGCTTCCTACAGCTTCTGAAAAATCCAAAATCCGAGTTCCGTAGCCAAATTGGTCGTAGAATACGCAAAACTGGAAGCCCGTGAAAGAGCCTACTCTTTCAAATGAAAGAGCCTACTCTTTTAACCGAAAGAGTCTGCTCTTTCTTTGCTTAGAGCCTGCTCTTTGGTTGTAAAGAGCCTGCTCTTTGCTTCTATGAGCCGTCTCTTTGCAAACTTAAAGCGTTTCTTCTCTGTTCTTCATACTTAGAGTTCTTAAGTGTCTAAATTAGATTCCAATGTGCTTCAAGAAATATTTTAATTCCCTATTCAATCAACACTATCCCATAAACAGGAGGTACACAGAGAATTCACCAAATTCATACATCTCTGTAAGACACACAGAAATACTTCCACAGACTTTTAACATTTAATGCTCTGAGTTCAATTCTGTATTATTCTGTTCTTGGAGACTTTAATCCTACTCTAAACCATTGCTAAACCATCCATTACAGTCATAATTCTACTTAGAAAAACTTAGAAAATCAACCCCCAAGAAGCCACTTCACTGAAAACTGAAGACACCACAAACAGAACGTAGTAAAAACTGGAAAGTAAAAGTAGAACCGGCTCCCCAAATATTGGAGCCGCCTCCAATAGCCTTGGAGCCGCCTCCAATTGCCTAGGAGCCGCCTCCACCTCAAGGAGAGCCGGCTCCAATCAAGGGAGAGCCGGCTCTCCCCCTCCTCTGCCTCGTGTTCTCTTTTCCGGCTACGTTTAACCCTTCTACAGATCACCGTTTTGATTTCCAGAAATTTCTAAGTAATTCCCAGTAAATTCTAATGTGGGTTTAAGCCTTGATTATACTTACTAATATGAATTTAACCAAGCACAATGCAAGATCAGTCCCAAGCTTTAACAGTTTATCAAACCAAACCTAAGACTAACAGTTTGCGTCCTAGTAACAGATAGCCTATCTATTTTTGTTTTAAAATCATATAATAAACCTGGAACCAATTTAATATGCAAAGAACATGAGTATAAGGGAGAGAGTAAGGTTAGAACTTGCCTTTGAGATCTTTGTTCAAAATCTCTACGCCGTCTCTAAAGCTTTCCGACGATTCCCACTGCAAAACTACTCTGTTGCTTCTCTATCTCTAGAGACGTGAATAGGGTTTTGTTTGTTTTCTAAAACCCTATACAGACATCTCACATATGTTTATAGGGTTTTACTAAACCCTAGATTAATTCCAACCCTCCTAAAAATCCTCACCGACCCAAAGAAACCTAATAAAACCTACGTCGGCAACAACTGACTTTTAAAACAAAACCCTATTTAAAAATACAATTAAATTAAAATAATTACCACTTAAATTAAATTAATCAAACCATTTTATTAAATTAGATTAAATCAATTAAATAGGTAAATTAAATCAAGTAAAGCATTTAATCCAAAAAAAAATAACTAAATGCAATCAAAACACAACCATGAAAACAATTAAACTAAAACAAGGTATAAACATAAAACCCAATAAACTCATAATGAAATTTAAATAAATTTTCAATTAAAACAACCCAATTCATAATTAAATAAATAAAAATATAATTTAAACAATAAAATAAATTCCAAACCTATCCTTTTTAAATTAGGGGTATTACAACTAATAACCCAGCCTTCAGATTTTTGGATTACCAATAATCACTACCGGATTTCATATATCATTATGAATAAAGTTACAAAAAATTCAAAATAACAACCTAATACTTATAATGATCAGAGCTTCTAGCATGACTGGTTGATCGGAGCTTCAGCTGATCACCGGAATGGATGATCGGACATTCACCTTGTCACCGAAATCTTTCACCTTCGTGCCGGAATGGATGATCACAGCTTCAGTATCTCGTCGGAAGGTAGATTAAAAAGTTCAGCTTGTCATCGGAATGTATGGCGATTTTTCCCAACCGAGGCTCTCAACTGGGTCATTCTCTTCAAAAATCTTTATGTGCCTAAATCATTGACCTTCTCTTCATAATTCTTCATTTTTATGTGTTGGTTTACAAAGCAGAGGCTTCGATTTTATGTGTTGGTTTACAGAGCAGAGGCTTCGCATCTTCGTTTTCGGTTATAGATCAGAGTAGAGAAACATCACATATCCGAGGCATATATCTGTATATATATATTAGATCAGTTTTGGCTCCAACCTTAATTTTGGTTTTGGGGGGAATTTTGAGTTGAAAATGAAATACAGAAAGGGAAGGTATATTGAAAACGTATAAGCAAAACAGAATGAGTATAAGCAAAGCAAAACGTATAAGCAGGTATCCGGAAAACTACAGTGCTTCTCTCTTTTACCTGCCTTGCCACCTCAGTCGTGGGTCCCACAACTGGACCGATTCCAGTGAGAAGCGACTGGAGACGATTTTTATCCTCAAAATATCTTAATGTCTCCATCTGACAAAACATATACTCCTATGTATATATATAATATATACGATTGCAACAAACTTTGTGGACAACATCTAACGACCTGCTCACTTTCTTTTTACTCATTTCGGTAGGTGCCTGCTCCTTCAACATCACATTATATATATATATATATATATATATATATATATATATATATAACAAGAAAACTAAATCAAACCCCTTTAAATAATTCAAGTGGGTAAATCTCCAATTAAATTTAAAATAATCAACTATGACAATTTAAAAGTCATGAAATAAATTAAATTAAAGTCTTAAAAATTCAAGTTGTCACATACCTCACCACTTAAAAAGAATTTCGTCCCAAAATTCAGACCCTACAATTTTTGCATACCCGAAAACATCAAAAGTGGCAAAACATAATCCAAAAATCCTTACCGAAGGCGATGTGAGATACCGTGACATAAAAAACGTTGTGGTAGCTAACAATGCTAGTTACTCGCCCACACACTCCGTAACCGTTGCAGTAGAAAATCAATGACGTCACCCGCCTACAAAAATAAAACCAGAAGTGAACCCGGGAAATATGCCCAATCACAAATAGTAATCATCCAAGTAGCTGCCAGTGAACGACATCCGCCCACACTCACCCGGCTATGAGTGGTAACTTGCCAGAACTAAACGCTCGCCCACTCACACCCGTCAAATACATCATCACTACACTCACACTTCTAGCTGGGTACAGGCTCTGATACCCTTCTGTAACGACCCGAAAATTCTAAATAAATTTCTCGATTTATTCAAATCAATGTACTTCATAATACTGTGACAGCCCGAATTTTTTAAGACTTTAAATTATATTTATCTCATAATTTTTAGTTATCAAAGATTGATTATTTAATTTTAAATTGGAGTTTTACCACTTGAAATGACAGCCCGAATTTTTAAGACTTTAAATTATATTTATCTCATAATTTTTAGTTATCAAAGATTGATTATTTAATTTTAAATTGGAGTTTTACCACTTGAAATGAAATGTTATATGGGTTTGATTTAGTTAGTTTCATATTAAATATATATATACATATTTTGTGTATCATTTGATGAGATAAGAAGGGAGCGGCCGAATAAGGATGGGATGAAAATGGGTGGTAGCCAATAATTTAGAGAATAAGAAAGAAAGAACAAGGAAAAAGAAATTGAAATGGTGGTGATTTAGTGGCGGGTCCATTTAAAGGATTTTGGTATACATCTTTGGACTTTGATTTTTCTTCACGTGGCTGAAGCTTTGTTTTATGGGGCAGATAGATAGATTTTGTTCGGTATTGAAATGATAAGGAAAAGTAAGAACGAATGGGTGGCGGATATTTAATATTTGTTTGGTGAGCAGATATATATTTGTATAGTATCGGTGGATTTGCTTTATATAAGAGTATTGTGCACTGAGTTAGAGAATTCAAAGAAAAAAAGAAAAATTATAGAATTAAAGAGTGAGAGCAGAGATAGACAGTGAGGTCCGACAGTTCACAGAGGGCCGGAAGTTTGATGCCCAGATGTTCCAGTTTGAATTTATTTTTCAGTGTAGGGTTCTTCATACCTTGAATGGTTTGGATGATTTTTTTTCAAATATTTTATTGGCTGTTATTTTGTAAAAATTACATATATATATTTTGTTTAAAGTATATGTATATTTTTATGAAGCTAATTTTGCATGAAATTTTTTGAAATCCTTGTTATGGTTTTTCCCATGGGAACTTTCCCCGTCTTACCCCTTTCAGGTACCGTGGATTGCTAGTTGCGGGCTTAAGTAAAAGAGTTGGTGTTGAGGAATTATTTTATTTTATGTAGAGATGTATATTTATTTGAGGAATTGATTTTGTATCAATAAAAGATGGTATTATTTTTGTGATCCTAGGTGAATATTGATGTATTTGGATTTGCATAAATCGAGGATTTTATTTAGAGAATTCGGAGCGTGACAGAATGGTATCAGAGCCATTTATTAGAATTTTTGGGTCGTTACAATATATATATACTAAATACCTCACAACCACACATTTCCAAATACATAACCACATAAATATACATCATAAAATATTGTATGAGGAGTAATGGCCCCAAAAAATAATTCCCAAGCGCAACAACTCCGGTAGCGGGTCCCACTTTGGACCTTTCGACCCAAAAACAGAAAAATGCCAAAATGGCAAGCAATACATTTTCAAGAGTCTTGAACTCAAGAAAATGTCCCAAATAATACTCTGACACTTCCAGCACACCCCACGATGTTTGGCACACAAAACGAGAAAATACGAAAATACCTTTGAAAAAATCAAAAAAATCTAGAAAATAGAAAATGACAAAAATTAGAAAAATTACAATATATAGGGAAAAGTGCAAAAAAACCCCTTGAAGTATTGGGGTTTTGCAACTAACCCTTTGAACTACATAAAACTCCCTTAAACTAACAAATTGTTACATTTAACCCCCTTGAACTAACAATAGGTTGCCGAAAAAGCCAAATGACAACAATACCCTCAATTAATTAACCTCTTTATTTTGGGCCCTCATTTTTCTGCACACAGAGAGAGAGGGAGAGGGAGAGAGAGAGAGAGAGCTGATGCCCCATCGCCGTTCAAAGTTGTGAATTGGAGCAACGAAAGAGAGAGAAATTGACTCACAGAAGAAAAACAAAGCTGCCTCTTTTAAGAGAAGAGGATGATTCGGCTTTACAAGTGGCTATCCGTCGCTTCTCCCATCACCGTCGAAAACGGGTTATGTGAACGGCGATTAGGTTGTGCGCTTGGGCCATCGATTGGCGATTGACGACGCCGGCGATTAGGTTGTGCGACTGGCGACGACGATGATGGGTGCTAACGGCGGTGCATGGAGGATGGGCTTGGGGAAAGCTTGGCGATGGCAGCGGTAGCGGCTGTGGTTGTTGGGGAGAGGCGGCGGCGACTGTTGTTGGCGTCGATGTGATGGTGGTGGCTGTGGATGAGAAGCAGCGGCGGCGTGGGTATATTGGGTTGCTCTGTTTTTTCTTGAAACATAGAGAGAGAAAAATGACGGATCTGTTGAAGAAGCCCTAGCAGAACTTCACGGCGGTCTCGAAAGTCTCAGAGCTTCTACATCTTTGTCTTTTTCGGCTGCTTTCCACAGCGGCAGTTGTGTCATACGGTGGTCGCATGTGTCACAAAAGGTGGCTTCGTCGACGAAACAGAAGACAGAGGCTTCATCTCTGTTACAGAGAGAAGCTTGCGGCATTGCTTGGCGGGATGGAACGGTGGTGCTTGAGGCAGAGCAATTGGGTCTCAATCTGAAATTAAATTCGGCCGCGAGGGTGAAGACGGAAAGGGGGTGTGTCGCCGGCAAAGTTTTGGCCTCGTTGTAGTACACGTTCACTCTCTCTAGTTGGAATTCTGTGCTCTGCGCACACCACCTCCCAGAACTTGGCTCGGCGACGGCGACGGGCTGAAGTGGCGGCAGCGGTGATGTCTCTCCAGTTTTTTTTTTTTTATGTAAAAAATACTCAAGCATATGTCTTAAAATTATCCGTTCAACCAAAGCCAAGCTAATTTGGCTCTCCAGTTGCTGTTATTTATTTATTTGGCTTGGCTTTGTAAATAATTGGTGGTGATGATTGGTGGTGAAAGTCTGCTAATTTGGGTTGCAATGGTGATGATTTGGGTTTGGTTTTGCAGAGAGCATATAGGTTAATTGGTTTTGCAATTGGTGGTGGCTTTGTAATGGGGATGAGTGGTAATTGTGGAGGTTTTGGGTGAAGGGGCGGTGATGGTTTTGGTTGAACGTGGTGGTGATTATGGATTTTGCAGAGATGGGTGGTGGCCGCCGTCCTTGGAGATCATCTCCTTCTCCCTCAATCCCGTCGTAGTGGGTGGAAAGGCATTATTGTCCAAAAAAAATTAATTTGTCTGTCGCGTGAGAATCACGTTCTCAATTTTGGATGGCTGGTCGCCGGATGGAGTGATCTGCAACAAATGTATAGATTAGGGGGTTTTATGCAATTTTGATAGTTTAGGGGGTTAGTTGCATGGTTTCTAATAGTTCATGGGGGTTTTTTGCACTTTTCCCCAATATATATAATGGATGCATTTGTAATTTTGCACGCGTCATTGCTGATGAAACTTTGACAATGATTTAGCATGGAGAGTATACACTAGTAGCCGGCAATGCTGACCAAAATTTTGTTCGAGTGTAGGAGTTATCTCGAGCTCTCATCAACCAGCCATGGCTGCAATACAGGTCACACCATATTTATTGACACTGTTTTTGATCTCCTTGCTCGTGTTTCCTGCTTCGGCTATTCCACTGAGAAGATGGAAGTCTTTGGACACAATAAAGGCGCTGAATCGCAAAGGGCCATACCTTGGTCTCATCACAGTCTATCCCCCTGAAGAGGATGCCTTCTTCGTGACTGGCGCATTTAAGCCTCACCCAAGACACCCTTTTGTGGACCTGTCAGGTAGAGAACAGACTCTCTTAATGAACTTGTATTTTGAGTTTGTAGGTTGTGTTACTTGAGTAGTTAGTTAAAAGGACAGTTGGATTTTTCAGGTAGGCGATTCCGGGTGGGACAGATTGAAGGGAAGAAAGCCATTTATGTGAGATGTGGAATGGGAATGGTACACTGACCTACCTAAAGCTCCTTATTTTGATGCACCAGCTCATATTTTGCAAGTTTGCAACTTCAGTGATAAGAACTTGTTTTGAGTAACCAAGATTGCTCGTACTTAGAAGATGGCAACAAGCCACAAGGGTTATAGTCTAATGGAATTTCCTCTACCTCCCAAAGTGGAAGGCAGGGTTCAAATCCCTATAGGGGCAAATGGGCGTGTGAGTTTCTGGACAACCAAAAAAAAAAAAAAAAAAAAGATGGCATCAAGGATCCTCTCCAGTACCTTGACGTCCATTTACCCTCTCAGATCTCGCTGCATTTACTTTTAGCCCATTCAATGATGAGAACCATGATGTGACAAGGTCTCGAGGTGGACTAAAAGCTGATGTGGCCTGACCTTGAGAGGGTAAATGGAGCTTCACTGAGGATGCCTCATCCAACTAATTATCAGAGAAGGTCTATAACCCCAAACAACCATGTCTGATAGCAATAGCTCAATCAGTCCCCTTCTCATAGCAATAACTCATACAAACTAGGCTTAAAGGAATCAATCTATACTTGAGCAAGTTTTCAGTTATAAGTTTTTAGACAAGAGGACATCTAGAGTACGCCACTTGAAGACATTATTCATGGAAGATGAGTAGAAAGCATATGTAATATTATCGACTAACTTAAATTGAGTCACGGTTTCATTCAGGTAAATGCTGCTGCAGCAACACAACAGATGTTGGATGTGTTTGACATAACGGGAGTAATACATTTCGGAATTGCAGGCAATGTCAACAATTCCATGTCTATTGGAGATGTCACCATTCCAAAACAATTTGCTCACACTGGCCTTTGGGATTGGCTGGTATGAAGTTAATTAACTACCCTCACTTGAACTTTTTGTACCTTTTAGTCACTTTCCCTAAAATGACAGATTATGATCTATAGAATTTAAATGTGGACAGAAACCTAACGGAACAATGGGAACTAATGATGTTGCTCACTTGGACATTGGAAGCTACAACATGCCCAAAGGAGATGGAAGTAATCTTTTGGGACATATTGGCTATAGCCCTGAGCAATTTTTCTCTGAGTCCGGTACGCCTAACAAAGCTCAAAGATTGCTTTGGGCACAGATAACAGATAATTGGCTTCGTTTAGCTGCCAGATTGCAGGTTAGACATCCATCTAATTCAAACTCCCTTTCATTGTTACTTTTAAACATTGTGGTTCTAGTTAGTGTTCGAAGGAGTGGAATTAGCCTATTATTTGCACAGAGTGAGTGCTTTCAGAGCTGAACTTGCGTTCTAACGCGTGACAGCCCATGCTTTTACTTTACCCTAACCTTAAATACAACTATTTAACTTGAGAAATTTGATCTCCAAAATGTTAACAATCAGGTCATAAGCAAGTTCTCGATGATTCTCCTCTGTAAAAATACTAAAATGACACCTTCTAGAGCTAGAGCTTCTGCTAAACAAATGCTGTTCCAAAGTCATCAATATGATATTTCTTTTAATTCAAATAAAACCACATTAATGGAATGCTGCAACTTCTATCACCCCCCACCCCCCCCCCCCCCCCCCGCGGCACGCGCGGCGGCGGGTAAATGAAAACAACTTCTTTATTGGCATTACAGATAGGCTTGCCAGGTTACTTTCATGGTTGAAAATTTACGACATGATTTAATGTGTTCAGCTTTTGGTATTACAGGGGATGGAACTAGAACGATGCGTGAACTCAAGCCTGTGCCTTCCAGAAAAGCCAAAATTACTGGTTGGACTTAGGGGCTCAAGTGCCAACATCTTTGTGGATAATGCAGCTTACAGGGACTTCCTGTTTCGAACTTTTCAGGTTTCATCAGTTGATATGGAAAGTGCAGCTGTAGTAATGGTAACTTTCTTTGCTACTTGGCTAAGCAGTGTCTTACATTCTCTCTTTCACCTTTTAGTATATGTAGTAGGCAATAGGACAGTTTGAGTTTGGCACAACAAAAACTCTCTCTCTCTCTCTCTCTCTCTCTCTCTCACACACACACACACACACACAGACAGTTCAGTCCTGGCATCATTAAGCTCAGTTCCAGGGTGCCTAATTACACTAACACCTAAAAGCCCTGCTAATCAACCCTGTACAGTCATCATTAGACTTAAATTTTACCACCCCAGATTCACCGTACTTTTCTGAGCTGTATGACAATGCACGACTCGCGAAACAAGGAGACCCTTGGCTCAATCAGTGATACACCAGTCCCCAGCTAGCCTAACATTCTTGTGACCATATCTGCATTTTCTAGATTCAGGTTAGCTATCTCAGGTTCGAGATAACCCCTGAGAGGACCTCCTTTCACTCCCAGTGACGATATGCTTTCGTACAGTTTGGAATCATATAGTGCTGCATTTTCCTTCAGGCCTTATAAATGTTGATGTGTTTTGCACTTTTAATGTTATGCAACTAAGCTAATTTATCAGTCCAATGACCAACTTAAATTGGTGGTTTGGCAGACAAGCTTGTCGAATGGCTTCCCAGTGATCGTCATTCGAGGATTATCGGACTTAGCCGGGGGACAGCCAGGGAAAAACCAAATTGATATCTTTGGACCTCTAGCAGCTCTGAATGCTGCTAAAGCTGTAATTCACTTTGTCAAAACATTACCAGGACATGCTTCTTAATATTGATATAACAATGTGACTACTTACAGAGCTGCTGGCTCAATAAGATGAAAGAACTCAGAATTTAAAGCAGATAATACTTATCGAGGTTGTATTCTTATTCTTCATCTTATTGCATGAGAAACTCTAATCTTGGATTTCTTGGATGAATCCAAGTAGATCAAATTCAGCTTTAAAAATAATAAATAAATAAATAAAGAAGAAGATGATGATGAAAATGTCACATTGTTGATTCACATATTCATGTCTCAGCAGTAAGACAGATTGTCAAGTTTATGCACAAATCCAATGCCTAATTTTCATGCCATAGACTCCATTGAGTTGATGCAACTTGCACGACGCCTTGTTATTGTTTCAATGTCAACTGGAAATGGGAAAATTTGTTCTTTTACATATGAACATTGAAAACAAGGTTGGTCATTTCTCACTCCCTCTAATTAATTACATTGTTTTTTTTCTAAAACCAAAGCAACCTCTGATTAGCACATGCAAAAGAAACAAATAATAATGAACTGGAGATTATTTAGAGCTTTGTGCATAGTTTGAACCTGTCGAAGTTCTGGCTTAGGAAACATGCTCTTGCTCCCTCTATTAAGAACCTTTTAATATTGAACCAACAACAGAAAGAAGTTTTCACTAGTATAAATCAACCAAATGAGTTATTCTGATCCGTGTCTATATTTCAAGCAAAGCCTAGAGCATGATACCGAGATGAGCAAGCTTCCCATAAGTTAAAATGGTGTAATATTATTTTTCTTATGTTGGTGGTAGCTGAGCATCTATAGGGTGCAAGGCATTCTATAATTGAGAGACATTAGCTTGTGATACCACAACCCACTTTGGGCATAAAGTAAAACTTGCATTGTAAAGAAAGAATTGAGTCTAAATACAACTTGCATTTGCCAAAGAAAAGCTTACTTAAATATGTGGACACATATTTGCTTTGTAAAATCACAGAAAACAGAATAATAATATCAACAACAGCAACAACAATGTTAAAAATAAATAAATATATATGATTTTATTGCATCAACCTATATGATGATGATTGTTGCTAACTAGAATTGAAATAATAGTCTATCATTCTGGTATGACGTCTTTAACAGCAAGAGGTTCATACCATTGAGGGCCAAACCCGGCAGCTTTTCTTGCTGCCTCATTAAAAGGAGGCTTCAATGGCCCCCTGAAGTGCGTCCTCACAGTTGCATGGAACTTCTGAATCACCTCGTCATTCTCCTCCATTATTCTGTCACTCTCTCTGGCTCCACCTTCTTCAAAGACCATGCTGCTCTCATCAACTAAGTTTTTCGACCTCAAACAAAGATACTTGAACCATTTTACTCCAGCAGCACAATGGGTAATCTCTTCTGGGTAAATTACCTTCTCTAGTAAATCAGCTGTCTGATTATCACCTCCATTGCGGAAGCGAGAGATGGTTGTGGGCAGCACATCAAGCCCTCTAGCCTGTGTTCTGACTCAATAGAGTTACAAAATTGAACTTCAAAAATTGAATGATTGTTTGGGTAAGATGTCAAAATGAATAATTCTATTATGACAAAAATAGCATCTAAAATTGTCCTTTTTGTGTCTTGAAACTAACCTAACTCATTGCATCAATGAAATTCTTAAGACTTCAAGATATAATATGAACAAATTTTAATATAATGACCTCATCAAGAACATTATGTGTTTAAATGGCATAAAATGTAACCAGGGAATGATTTGATCTCTATGTAATGTTAAGTCACTTCTATCTAAATAAATCTGGTAGCAAAGCCAAAGATAATTGAGCCCACCTCATGAACACAATGTTCAACAGCCAGGCGTGCTAACAAATCCTCAGAAGTAGCAGTGGCTGAATCCCAAAGGCCATCATGAGCTGGCAGTGCTCCATAGAAAGAACCCAGTTCCTCAAGCCTTGCTGCAAGGAGGCTGAAGTGCCGGCCTTCATCTTGAGCCACCTTTACAAAATCGGTGAAGAACTCTCTCGGCATTGCCTCTTGATTACCAAAACGAGCAATTATATCCTACAATTAATTGGAAATACTAAAACAAAAATGTTGATATGGATGCAATACGATTATGATTCAACAACGGATAGAACAAAGAAAATGAATTCATATAACAATCTGATCATGTTATTCAAGTGAGAAAGAGTAATTTGATTTGAATAAACATCATTACAAGCACGTAATTACTGCCAAGAAAAACACGTTAGCCAATGCAATCAGATGAAAACATAAGTGCCTATAAGTTAACAAATGTGTGGTCCTAGCTAGAGTCTAATGACAACAGAGATTTCAACTAGTTAAAGGGTTCGTTAACAATGATAATTCCGATTCAAAACCATTTGATGGATTAATCCTCAAAACATGGTATGTAATTATTGCTATACAAAGCACAAAGTGTCCACGTAGACCAATGTGAAACATCATTTATCAGTTTTAAAAGATAACCATTCCAAGAAATTCAAAAATGCCCCTACTACATTAATCCATGGCCCATGGGGATTTCTTTATAGATTATTGCATGGGGCCAGGTAATTGCCATCCAACCCAAAAGCTTAAGCTGTTAATTGGTGCCGCCTACCCACCCTTATGAACCCAAGACTCCATGACACTTATCCACACCATAAATATAATCATTAATAAATGTATTGTTGTACAAACCAAAAAACCGGGAGCATCATTCAACACAAACTCTGTTGCCCATCATCTCTACCATAAGTTTCAAATCAAAATGACCCTTGGCATTCCATTAACATCAAATGCACTCCAATACTGTTTGTATTCAGATCATATAGGTTTTGCAACAAAAATGGTTTGTGTAAAGTAAAACGAGTTGAAGAAGTACCCAAGACAAGTCAATGGCCCAGCTTTCAGTGTGAACAAGACTGTGCACAATAGCCTGTCTGCTCTGTAAGCTTCCAGCCTTCCCAAGCTTCGGCATCAGACTGGGTGACACTAGCTTTACCTGTATATATATATATATATATAGTGCATGTATAGTTAGTATGTTTCATTGAGTCATTATATCAAACGGATGGAAGGAAATGGAGAAGTGGTAGTTTACTACATTGGTGAGTCTGGCGGGTCGATCCGGCACGGTGAAGTGTTGAGACGGGTCGTAGGGTTGAGTGATGAGACCTTGAAGCCATTTGTTGGCCACTTCGTCGCCGAGTCGGGCCTTCTCAACTGGATCGGCCGTGTTCAGGACTCGCAACGCCACTTCTACCAAGCTCTCTGTGCCACTCATCTCTCTCTCTCTCTCTCTCTCTCTCTCAAATTTTGAATTTGAGGAAAGCGAGTATATGAAGTGTAAATATAATAGCTTAAAAAAAAAAAAAAAAAAAAAAGTGTAAATATAATAAAGACTTTATATTGATAATATAATGACAATATTTCAAAAAATTTAAAAATTATTCAAAATAATCACTTTCGCTATTTAGGATTTTAATTATACAAAAAGATAAAGAATTGAAATAGGATGAGAGAAAATTTCTATAAGATTGTTATTAGACTAATTATGTTATATGTAGCTAATTGAAAAATGTTATAATGGATGGTCCAAGTGATTAGAAATTTAGAAGTGACACGGTTATGTAGCAGAATGAGAATGTTAGGACTGATGGCTGAAGTGATAAGGTCATTGTGGAAGTGTAAGGGAAAAATTAAGAGTTGCATTCATCAACAAAAAATTAAGATAGAATAGACTTAGATGGTTTAAACACATATATTGTATATCTATAGAAGTATGGTAAAATGAAGTGTCATGGAAGGTTAGAGATGAAGAGGGAGATTAAAAATGATCAAAAAAATAAAAATAAAAAACATGGTAAGTGGAATGACATATAAAAAGATTGAAAAAGGAGAATTTATGTGACCGACAACATTTATATGAGATTAAAATAAAGATGATGCGTGCGTTATTTGAACTTTCAAGAGAGAAAATTTATTTTACAAAAAATAATAATAATAATAATTAAAAAAAAAATTGAAAAGAAAAAATAGGGTGATCAAACCAACCAAATTTGGCACAAAATGAAAAAGGACAGAGACACTCTTCAAAATAATAACAATAAAAATAATAATTAAAAAAAATTGAGAAAAAAAAGAGGGTGATCAAACCAATCAAAAAAATTTGGAATGATTATAAGTAATAAGGTTATCTAAGCAAAATGAGAATGTTATGATGGATGGTTGGAGTGACTAGAAGTGATAAAAGGTACTGTGAAAGTATAAGAGAAAATTTAAGAGTTATACCATCAACGAAAAAATAAAATAGTAGTAGACTTAGATGGTTTGAACACATACATCGGAGATCTATTGATGCGCAAGTAAAACGAAGAAGACTATCTGTTATAGATGGCCACAATTAAACGAAGAGAGAGACTAAAATTGACATAGAATGGAGTTATTAAAAAATGGTCAAAAAAAAATAAACATAGTAAGTAAAATAACATGTAATAGAAAAGATTAGAAAAAGATCATTTCAGCTACATCATATGGGAGTAAAGCAAACCGAAAAAAAAAAAATAAATAAATAAAAAAAAAATAAAAAAAAAATAAAAAATAAGGTAGTGGGGGTGATCAAAATCATCAAACACAAAATGATTAAAATAAAAAATAGAGACACTTCAAAAAATGAAAGAGGAAAATGACAAATCACGCCCGGTGGGACTCGAACCCACAGTCGCCTGATTAGAAGTCAGACGCCTTATCCATTAGGCCACGGGCGCTACTTGCTTTGTGGGTTTCACTGGAATTATATCTAAACAAAACGCTTAAGTTGATCGCGTTAACAAAATACAGACGAAGCTAGTCCACATATAATACAGACATACAAAAATTGAAAAATACTCTTTCTTTTTTTAAGCAAAAAAGAGTTATCTACTTCAATTGATTTATATATATACATATATATATATTTCATTTTACATCCAATTTTTTTATTTTAAATATATATAAAAGAAAATTCAAATGAATCATTTAACACACCTTTCAATTATTAGTTAAAAATGGAGAATTCGGCTCACAAATCATTATTCTTTTAATTTTCAATCATTTCCAAAAAAATCAACAATAAATATGACCCCCAAAAATGAATGAAGAAAAAAATCTTTATTTGTTCTCTATTCTTTCTTTCAAGACAGTTTTTGTATTCTGCGGTGCACTACCTAGAGCTGCCAAATTCGACTCACAAATCATTATTCTTTTAATTTACAATCATTTTCAAAAAAAAAAAAAAAAAAACACTCTACTATTTAATAATTAATTCAAGTAAGAGATGAAACATAACCCCAAAAATGAATGAAGAAAAATATCATTCATCTTAGATAACCTGTATTCCGCGATGCACTAACTAGAGCTAAAATTAAATTCAACGGTGAAACCCAAGTGCTCCTGGGTCAATCGTAACCCTACCAACTGCACTGTTATATACTGGTACACTGGAGAGGATTCTAGTAATATTTTCCGATAACACTGTTTGTATAACGCATTTCCAACCAACCTACGTAAACTCGTGGATAAAAACAGTCTCACCAACATAAAATGTACTTGATAATATTCATACCAGTCAGTCTAAAACGGGAGTTACCAACAGTAAGAAATCCACATACTAACATAAATAAATCGGGGTAAAAAATATTGTTATATAAGAAAGGGTTCGTCAAGTTGCAAATATAAATGCTCTCTGGAGCAATGTTGGCAGGGATCCGAGAGGTAAGTCCTTAAGATTTTACTTTTGAACCGCACTCTTGACTTGAATAGTGGGTGTGTTGTGGAACCGATACACATGCTCTAAAGGAAAAATATATATATAATAAATAAAAATTGCAAACATAAATAAATACATCTACTTGTCTTTCTGAGCTCAAAAACGATTATTAGTGAGCCTGAGGAAAGCTTTCAAGACTCACAAAGAAAAATTCCTCGTACAGCCTTAAAACATGTTAATTTAGACAGGAACTTATATCTTCTGAGCGTAAAAACCATTATTAGTGTGACCCTGAAGAAAGCTTTCTAGACTCTAAAGAAAGAAAGAAAAATACTCAAAATAGCGTGTGCAGTACAAGTTCTAATCTTCAAGCTCGATGATTTTCACCACAGAAGCATCACCGACTTTCTGGCAAATGACGACACGATCGTGCGGCTTTATGACACCAGAGATCTTGCCATGATCCAAAGCAACCTTTAAGATGGATTCATTTGTCCCACTTGGAGACTCAGCCTGCAAGGTCAAGCATATGCCAGCCTTAGTTCCAATTATAAATAAAGGATAAAAAAGCTTTAGAGAGAGGGCACAAACTGTAACATGATGGACGTGTATCGGTATGACTGTAATGTCGGGCATATGTGCTATTCAAGTTCTAACTAATGTAAAATGAAATAACATTGTGTGACAGGCATCTACCCGTTTAGCAGAAAGAAACTATCAAAAGAAAAAGCAGTTTGGAGGATTATTCAATGTTGCCATCACTGTGAAACAGATATTTTCATGCAGCAATTGGAAGCAGGTTTAGCTTTCTAGCACCATCTACATTCCGGAATCGGGTTAATGAATCACTGAAATTCTATGACAACACTTCTCTAGCAGGAGGGAGGGGGAGAGAAGAATGTAGACCATAAAAAACTTTTCATCACAAACCAAAAATGGGGAGAATGCCGAGAAAGATTCTCACTAAACCAAACACACTTACCTGATGTCGAGGATCAGCAAGCATCGGGAAAAGGCCTCTGACTATAAGCGATTGCCTTGCCTGCCCAGAATGTCAAGGAACATATATTGACGATCAGATTTAATTTTGATTCAACAATCAGTATAGAAAGCAAGAATACCTATATGCACGTATAAACGAACTAAAAGATGGAAACATGGAACAGAGAAACATATGAAGCAGAAATTTTAGAACCAAGTAACGTTGATGTGCACTTCTATATTCATAACTTCAAAAGACAACAACGGTGAGAAAGAGAGAGAGAGAAGAGAGTTTAGCTCTTATGCTATTGTCATGGCACAAATAGGAAAGTAAAAAGGAAATCCACAATTTCATTACATGTAATTCAACGATTACAAAGAATGTGGATCATCATCCGGAAGACCCAAGTTTGATTCCTAAAACACTACTTAAGATACTTCTCATACATGAGAAATAAGATGAAATGGAAATGCAGATATAATTCTTACCATGGACACTAATAAGATGACAATAACAGGTCTAAAGCAACCCAAAATTGGTCCTCGACACGACCATGAGAGGCTGAACTAACCACATTAGAGTTTCTACCAAGTAGCAACACAACTTGAGATGTCATAACTGCAAGTAGTTTTCACATGAGGAGAAGGTTTATCAGCCATTGGAGCAGTCACAGGTATGTGCTACTTTTTATTGCATTTCTTAGCTAATCTTCAGATATGACAGAGAAGGCAATCAGTAGAAGTAGAAGATGATACATGTAAATAGCTTCCAATCTTTACAGCACTTTGTTGTTTATTTGGGTTGGAAGTTTCATAAGATCATATAGTGATTAAAAAAAGCATATCTTTCATGCCTACCATAAAATTACTTGTTAAAAATTCAATAACAATAGCATGTCCTCCATCAAGGAATACCAAAATTCTATTGAACAAACTTGCGGTAGTGGAAATCATACATAAATCTATGCATATAATATACCTCGAAAGCACCACTAAATGTCCATCGTAGTTGATTTGACTTGAGCCGAGGTATTACAACTGATAGCACAGGCATTGTGGGCCTATACTTCGCGATCAACCTGCAATGTGGTGAAATAATGTAAAAGTCTAATTAATATATGTGCAACCAAGTAAATATAAAATGTTGCACAAAGACAATATATTACTGTGGATCACCCAAATCCAACTTTCATGGGAAAAATAGAAAATTATACAATTTTCTACACACCCAACACATTAGCAATTATTTTTAAATATCCATTTTTAACCAGAGGAAAAGAAAGAAGGGAAACCTCGCTGCTCTTCCTGATGAAGTGAAGCAAATGATGACAGATGCCTTCACCTTGATGGCGGCGCGTACCTAGATTAAACAAAACAGTGAGCAAGAATAATATTAAAACAAATAACCACTTTTCTGAAGAAGATTTCTCTGTACCAAAGCACAATTCTATGAGCAGATATAATGGTAAATTTTACCAAGAGAAATGAAAAATAAAAATAAAAATTGGAATTTCAAAATAAAAATACCGCAGAGGAAGCAATAGCTTCCAAGTGGGACATTGGTTCTCCAACAAATTTGACAGTCTTCTTGAAATAGAGATCGTGATTGTAAACCTTCTCTGCCTGCAGATAGCATTCTGATTGAATAACTCTCATCCACATGATAATATCAAAAGATCAAGGAAGAAGTTAAGCATGAACATTATGTTGTTAATGAAATATTTCAAAATCCAGAAAACTCGGATCACTGGCTCCAACTTAAATCGACCAAATTAACATATGCTATTTCTTTTCAACAGATATTCTAGCCTCTATCAGAAATGGGCAGAGGAAATCATATATGAGCACCAACCAAGCCTAATACTTTATGATAGACATAGACCTAGCATAAAACCATTAGATGAACCTGTAAGAACATGAATCTCAAAAGGCAAACAAAGGAATGCAACTTGGTACAGCCAATCTCAATTACGTTTTTTTCTTTTTAACTTTTATTTTCAGAGAGAGATTAAAGTCATGAATAGCGAAAAAAAATGAGAATGTTTTCTTTGCATTGCCACTTGCTACCAAGATACGAAGTTTCAATTGATCAAATATACCATTCTCCCATAATAAAAACAAGGATGCCTAACACATTTCAAACAGATTAGCATCTATTCCGAAATTAGCTAGGTTCTACATCAATAGAGATGGGCACATAAAATATTGAAATATTTGTTAGACAGGCATACAAAAAGACATGAGGGCACGGCTGTGTGTGTATGTATAATATAAAGAACATAAAAAATTTAGGGTTACAGGGAGAGGGTATGATCATTACTTACAGAAGCAATATGGATATAAAATAACAATAAATCCTGTACTCTCCATTTTTTAGTCAGGTAATCTAGACGAATGATATCCTCGTTATTAGATTATTGTTTTTGTCCAAACGAATTATTTCGAAGTCAGTGTACTTTCATAAATTGAACAAATGAGATGTCAGAGGTCATGTAGATAACATATAATAAAACTAGGGTACTTAATATAAATAACATAGAAGGGTTTGGTTATAAAAGGTCATCTTGTTCCAATAGACTCAACACAGAGACATGAAGAAGGATTCCATCATCGTCTCTCTCACTCTCAATCTACTAAGCAGTGGGGCTTCAAAATTCCAGACTAATTAAAAGCACATCTTAACACCCGAACTCTATAGTTTCTCACAAAATGACACCCGTTTTAAATTTTTTAAATTGCACAATGGCCCCGCCGCTGAGTCCCAAACATGCCCGAGCATGTCTTCCATATCTTCTGTAGATCTAAAATGTGATTTAAAAAAAAAAAACATAAATAAATAAAATAATTGGGCAAGCTTAGCAGTCCAACATGTATGACGTCAAAGTCCGACACCTGTCGAACATTGCTATGGCCCCCCTGGTGACATGCACGTGATTCCTACACACCATAAAGGTTAGGGAAAGTCACCAATGTGGTAAATGGTAGCCACGCAAGACAACTTGCTAGGAAGACTTAAAAAGTTGTATAATATGTTTGTGGAGAAGCTAGTTTAGAGCGAACTATACTATAAGTGGACAACACAACATCAGAGATGGTAGAACCGTGTCAGAAGGACCACTAATAAAAATATTAGACATGCGGCTAATTTTTTATTCTCTCTACAGCAACAATAGTTGGGGAGAGAGAGATTTCATATAGAAAACATTAGAAATAAAGTTGCACATTTCAGAGAGGGAAAAGTAGTTAACAAAAGAGAGAGGGAAAATCCTACCTCAGCACAAATTTTACCAACAATGGAAATAGTCTCAACAGGGTATAATCCCCTTAGGGTCTCTGCCCCTAGAAGAATTGCGTCACTACCTGAACCAAATAAACAATGACAGAAATCATAAGATCCTAAATTGGTTTATGCCATAATCATAATGGACGTTGATTGTGATCAACAGAAGAAAGCTATAAGGGGACAGAATTATCATTTATAGCCAATAAAAATAGGTATCTTTCGGAACAAAAATGATGTAATTAAGGAAACCCACAAGACCAAGGGCACCACATCTCATATAAGGGAACTAAAATTACCATCCAATACAGCATTGGCCACATCAGTTGCCTCAGCACGGGTGGGTCTTAAGTTGTCAGTCATACTGTCCACTACACGAGTAACCACTGCAGGCTTCCCAGCCATGTTACACTTGAAAACAGCTGCCTTTTGAAATAAGAAAACCTGAAATAAAAATCTAATTAGATTCTAGTCAGGAATCTTCCATTAACAGTACTGCACATAAATATAAACATATAAGAAAAAACAGACAGCAAGAATATAAGTGAAAACACCAATTCTAGTTACCATCAGCAACTTCTCCACACTGTTCAGTTACTGTCCATGGTCTTTGGTTGGCATGTTCTCCGCATATATAAATTTAAAAAAATAAAAAATAAAAAATAAAAAATAAAAAATAAAAATAAATCACAAGATCCGGATATATTTGTGTATACATCAGCTTATAATGTCCACACGTTGCTGATATATATCAGAATTTTTTATTATTTTTTTGTGGGGATGATTTTAGCTTATAATGTTCTAATGTTGAAGCTGTAACCTTTTCTGGGGGGAGATCTAATCCCAGATTTCCACGAGAGAGAATGACGCCATCTGCTTCTTGTAAGATCTCATCAAAATGGGTTAGGCCCTGCAAGATGTGAGAAAAATGAATCTCGAAATTACATTTTCATTCAAGCACAGCTGCTGAATTTGAAATACTCCAGAAAAATCAAAATAACTGATCCAACTCACTTCTACATTCTCAATCTTTGCAAAAATCTGAGTTTGACTGAGGTCACCTAATTTAGAAAGATATTCACGAGCCTGCATGACAGCAAGAATAGCTTTTACATAATAGGACAAGAAAACAAAAGGAGGGCTAAACAGTTGTTGAACCTTTAATATACATTACATGTATTGTGAAGTCCGAAGCTAATCCAAAGAACATGAATTAAGAGATGAAGAAAGAGAAGTGGATAAAACAAATGGCTCAACATAAGAAAAATAAAGTAGACAACAAAACCAAGCAGGAATAGTCCTTACATGTCGAACATCTTCTGCATGCCGGGTATATGACAATGAAAGGATGTCAATATTGTTTCGGACACCCCAAGTGCTTATAATCTGAAATGGTTAGTAAAAAAAATTTGGTAGAGTTAAATATGACTCAGCTATGTAGATGACATGGGATTTTAACTATTAAATGATTTTTAAGAAGTATATTGATCATAGCATCATTATTTAATAAATATGATTAATCCCGAAGACCCATGAGAATTCAAATATGATAACTAAAGAAAATAAGTTCATCACTACTAGAAGATAAGAAACAAAACAATCAGATCTTCAAGAAATGAATTCTTTAAGTTTTGCCTGTAAGTAAAAATCCCTCCAGGTAGCACTATATAAAATAATGCCAACCATTTCCCACACCAAGTTAGTGAAGTAGAAAGGATTTACGCTTAACACCATAGCATTTAGACTGATGCTGGGAATGGAAAAATATTTGATGCAGAGAACAACCTACCTCCTTATCATTATCAGTGAGGGTGGGTAGATCAATGCGAATTTGAGAGACATGTAAAGTGTACAATGACCCAGACAATGTAGCAGAATTCTTTATCAGACAAACCACATCCTCCCCGTTTACCTCAGTTACCTGCATTGTGTGAAGGGAACTTCATTAATCACATGAAACTCTAGGGCATCCAATTCATCCTTATTTAAGTTGACGCTGGCACTACCTTTTAAATTAAAAGACTATTTCTCTTGGGCGAACAATGAAAACAGAACCATTATCCACAAAAGCCTTAAAGATGCCTTTACTGCTGTTGTGACCACAGAGGCTAATTGTTATATTTTGATACAGGATTTCTATGGAACAGTTTAGATAAAGAAGGCAGGCAAGCAGCCAGCCATGTAAATATTGCACCTCCACTCAAGGATGACAAAAACAAGAAATCAGGTGATTTGACATGCCTAGCTAATTCCGAACCAACTTAGTGAAGTCAAACTTTTGTCCAGCCACCAGAGGCAAAGAAAATCTGTGTTAAATAAAAACTCATATCATCCCTCCAACATTGCCTTACCTCCAGCCACACAGAAGTTGTTTCATTTCCAGTAAACAAGTATTGCCCAATAAAAATAGTGTCTCCTGTCTTCACTGCCTGCGAGGACCAACTTAAGCTTTAGATTATGCTAACAGTGCAAAGAAGGTGAGTATGTAATGGAACTACATAAAAAAATGATTATATATCACTAAATACCCTTCAGAATACTTTCATGATTAATTTGAAGAGAAAAGGCATAACCATGGGAATAAAAGAGTCTCTTCATCTGCTAGAGCTATGAAGGAATTCACCTACTCCAAAATGATGAGATGAAGGGGCCATTGCTTAGTGTAATAGAAAAATCTCAAGCTGTCAAGAAAGAGAGTGCCGATTCAAGTTGAAGAGTTACTTCTAGTAACCAGAACTATAGTATAGGATTGTAGCCATCCAACCCTTCTAGCACACGTATCTATAAGAGCAACACTAGGTAATGGTATTCTTTCTCCCATTATATAAAGGTATAGTAGATAAGATAACCTTATTTTTCAGAGGGCTTTAGAAAAGAGAAAGAAAACCTAAAAGTTAAAACGGCTCAAGGATCAATGAATGAGATAAGAGAATACTTATTTAAAAAAAAAATATATATATATATATATATTGAGATGAAAGAATATATTCGCATAAATACTTTTTTATATGTGATATCAATTTAACCAAATAATCCCTCCGTCCCAAAATTCATGTCCATCTTTCTATTTTGGGATGTCCAAAATACATGTCTCATTCGAAAAATAAATGTACTATTTTTATAATATACCTAAACTATCCTTTTGACATTGACTTGTGCACTAATTACGGAGCATTCTTTTGTCTTTTAATAAGGATAAATTTGGAAATTCACTCTTATCAATACAATAAAAAATATTAAAACCCACTACCATAAAAAGTTGGATTCCCCAAACACCCCAAGACTTTTGGGATATAGGAAGTACGAGCTAATGTTTTTTCTCTTCTTTCTAGATTATGCTAATCGCATACAAGAAGGGTAGCTCCATACATTCGCAAGGCATTATTATGCTTAGTGATTTGGTCATGTGAATTGGATTAACGCATTGCTTATTGCACAGTAACTTTCTAATGATATCATAACAGATTCTCAATTCACTAAGCATTGTGATTCTGAAATCACCCATCACTAAACATTAAACAGAACAATTATTCATGAAAATCTCAACACGTCAGAAGGATTGTTAAGAGTGTTTAGCAGCATCAGTTACATATAGCATGTATAAAGATACTATATAAAAGGATGGCCACAAATCAAACTGTAACAATGAAAAACAAAATTGGATGAGATTGCATCTGGATGAGCAGAACAAATTTAGGGTAGAATACAATCAAAGTTATCTTATGTTCTCGGTTAATAGTAGTTGTAATTGTGTATTCAACCATATGCTTTTCTAGGTGCAGACCGAACTAAGTGGGCCTGGAAACACACCTCTAATTAATTTATATTGTAGCATGGTCCATGCCTCCGTGGCCACCTAGTCTGTCTCTAGTTGAGATTGTGAAGACCGCCATGTTAAATAAAAATCACACCCATTTTCTCGCCAAAACTAGAGAAGTATGCAATTTCACATATGCCAGTACCATCAATTTAAATTCTAGACTAGATATTGTATTTATACGACATGTAGTCCATGCGTAATATGCATGCCCGCATCTAATATGCACTTGAAATTATTACAGGTATAGGTGTCTTCACATTGAAATACTTACCTTTGCTAGTCCACCAAAATTTGTTGGCAATAGATTAGAACAGGCTTCTTGGTCTTGATCAGGTGTCAGAACAACCAAGGTCTCAGCCTCAAGTGAAATGGGGTGCTCAGTTTTGTTAACAACTTGCAACTCTGGACCCACGGTGTCTAGCATAACCTGGAAAAGGGTAGAAATTATAGGTCATATATCCTAAATCAAATTTTAGCTTGTATTTCAAAAGCAACAAAAGGAAAAATAATAGTAATGATAACTCTAATAACAAGTAAATGGGATATTATATTGCACTCCACTTGAATTTTTTAATAAAGAAAATGACAAAATTACACCTCAAAAGTGGAGAGCAATATATCTTTTAGGGATAATTGTGCAGTATGAGAGTGTTTTGAACGACAATTATGTCATTTCCTTGAAAAGAAAAGAGCAATTGGAGTGGAAGTGCACAAAAGTGCAGTGTGCATACATTTCCCCTGAATAAAATTGAAAATCATGTTGTAATACAGGAACAACAAGCTTACCGCACAGAGCTTCTTCGTACTCTTGATGGCAACCTTTAAGTTTTCCAATGTCTCTTGATGAAATTCGACATCACCCCAAGAAAAGTCAAACCGTGCCACTGAATAGGGAAAAATAAATAAATTCAAAAGAGAAAAACTCAAGTCATTACAAATTCAAGCTCAATTATGTAAAGAGGGACTTGAAAATTATTTTATCCTCCATTTTGCTGTCCATATAATTAAGAAAAAGAAAAGAAAACAAAGTTTCAAATCTCTGTTTCAAAATGAAAAAGCACACCAGAATTGACCCAATAGTAGGTTGAGTGTGCATAAGTGAAAGATAAAACCATAAACTTAGAATTATATCAGAAGGACGTCAATGTCAAACATAACAAATGATCAATTACCGGACATTCCAGCCTTCAGGCAGTCAGAAATGATCTCCACTGATCGTGATTTTGAGCCAAGGGTTCCAACGATCTTCGTCAATGCAGGAAAGAAAGTCTGCACATAAAATTCAACCAATTATTCAGTTGAGAAGGAAAGCTTTACCACTGATAATGCTATCTGAAGTACAAAATCATACAACTATACATACAAATACATGAATATATTCGTCATGATTAAAGGATCAACAGGAATTGAAGTGAAATTAGTGGAATACTACTATAGCTTTTGGTACTTACAGGCTTGGAAGGCTCGAGGATTGAAGCCATACGTATTGGTTCTTCGAGAAGCAACTGATTCGAATGCATTTTGATGAACACCGAGAAGAAGAGAACGCAGCGCAGATAGAGTATTAGAGAGAGAAAGTATTAGTGTAGAGAGAGAGAGGAGAGAGAGTATTGAATCGGTGGGACTCTGGGAAGGCCTGTAGCGTGCATAATTGGGTTTGGTTGATGGAAGCTAATATTTTAAAATTTAATTCTGGATTTTTTTTTTTTATATTCGTTTTCTCCTCCTTTCACCAAAATCTTTGTTCAACTTTGCTTATATATATATCTCGAGAAAATATATAAAATCTTCCAATTATTGCAAGTTACCTGTTTTAATGTTAATGGCTACATGAAATCACAATTTCTCACTGAATTTACTCCCGAAAATATATCTAATTTGTCAATTGTTTGCAAGTTTCCTATTTTCGCGTTAATGCTATATGAAATTACAAAAATGCCCTTGTTTTTATTTCCTATAAAAGTAACATTTTTTTTTTGCTTTTTACTTTTGACATTTTCACTTTTTTGTTTTTATGTACTTAGGATTCCATAACAAAGAATATTTCACTAATTTCACTTCAATTCCTAAGTTGAATTTCTATTATTTGAAAACTCAAAATAAATTAGGATAAAAAATAAAAATAAAAATAAAAACATGAAATGGACCAAATGGTGAGCCTCACAAGAGTGGATAAAAAAATATATATTATCTCGATAAAATCTTATTTGAGAATTTTTAGACTAGGCAAAAAGCACGTGATTAAAAATTTATAGTGAATAAATAAAGTATAAAAAATTTGGTAATATTTTTTTTACTATAAATAAAATGTTTGATAAACATAAAAAATATTTAGGAATAACTTACTTTAAAAAGTGTATAGAATTTTTATTTTTATATGTATTTTTATTCTTTTTTAAAAAAAATATTAATATACACTTTTATTTACTTAAATAGTTACAACTTTTAATTTTTTAATCTCTCTTTATTTTTATCTCATTCATCATTCATAATCTATATCAACATTAATTGCTAAAAATAAAATGATTCTCAGATCAAAGAGCTCATTTCAAATTTTAATTTCTACCATTGTGGAATCTTTGTGCTACTATGTGAAGCGAACCTTTGAATTTCACACATATTTTTGGCATTACTGGCAAATAATAATAAATGGTTCTGTCACTTTAGGGTCATAAAGAATTAGGGTTGAAAAAAAGAGAAATTTAATTGATATTTTACAAAGTGACAGAGAAGTTTGAATTTGCACTAGTCAAACTGATGCTTAAAAGTAGACCTGTCAATGGATCGGATTCTAATCCGAATCCGATCCGATTAAGTCGGATATGGATTGAACAAAAAATCCGATAATCCATTTATGATCCGAATCCGATAACCCGTTAGCTTAACAAATCGGATTTGGATTTTACCGAACCGATCCGATAATAATCCGATCTGAATTAAAATTTTATATATATATATATATATATAAGAGTCCAGCCCAAAACCCATCTCCAAACCCACTTCTTAACCCACTTCTTATTCCCAAGCCCAAGCCCATTCTTCTTTTAATATCTAAACCCTAACCATATCACACAACAACATTCTGTTCTCTCACTACCCTTGCCGCAAAACAACCTCCCCACTCCCACGTAGCAGAGCTGAGAAACGAACTCATCGATCGGCAACTGCTGCAAAATATTACTACTTTCAGGTAAGTGTTCTTCCTTTCTCTCTCGTCTGATCTCACTTCTCTCCTCTTCATATTATTTTATTTTGAAAGTTAAAAAAGGAGAGGTATTTTGAAATACCTCAAAGTAACCTGGGGGTCTAAATTTTCCCTTCTATGTGTACCAGTTTCGAGTCTTGCCTGTGGTTTAATAGTTAAGCCCCAAACCAAAAGGCTACAAGCAATAGATCAGTGCGTACTGGTGTGAGATTTAACATTGAAATTGATATCCAAACCGAGCTCTTTCAAGTTAACTCTATCTAAATCATTATATATATATATATTATATGTTGAATTACACCAATTCGTATTTGTGATGTTGAAATTTCCTACTATATTACCTGTATTGTTTACGAATCGACAAATCGAACTTGATAGACATTATTCAGTTTTTTTGGTTTTTATGTTTACAAGATGCCCTAATTTGTTGTTTGTTTGTTGATTTGTGCAAATTACATTATCGGATCGGACTATCGGATCGGACATCCGATAATCAAACAAATCGGATACGGATCGACTCAGTCTAAATCCGTCGGATTATCGGACCGGACCGGATCACTCATTATGCTTATCGGATTCGGATCGGATTGAACATGATCCGGTCCAAATCCGATCCGTTGATAGGTCTACTTAAAAGTCGAAAAAAAAAACTGATGCTTAAATGTTTGATAATTGAACAATGTAACGGCTCTAAAAATAGTAAAATTTAAGAACAAAGCCCAAAGAGTAAGAGAGATCTTCTCTATATAAGTATCTTACAATAAAAGAAATAATTCTGGGTAAAAAAAAAAATAGAAGATCAAGAAAGTCAAAGAGAATATGGTAACAAATTAGTCTAAAATATGGAAATTATATACTGTATTATGAACCAGCATTTTTTACTTTAAAAAAATGTAAAGGTTTGCTTGGTTTATAATTCTGAAAATAATTCTTGAGAAATAAGAAAATAAAAAACTGTCCAATTTGAAAATAGAAAATAAAAAATGTAGGGGCTTGCTTGAGTTGCCGAGTGACATGTTATGTTCAATAGTATTTCAATAAAATATATATATATATATATATATATATATAATCCATAAAGGCTTAAGCGCACAATAACTTAAAATAAATTTACTGATATAAATTTACTGAAATTATTGAAATACATAAAAGATAACTGATATAAATGACTTAAAATAAGTAATAAATTGACTGAAATTAACTGATATAAATGAAAGATAACTGATATTAATGAAAGATAATTACAACAGAATATAATGACTGAATATAACTTACAAACTGATATATTACTGGTAGATGGTTGTATACAGTATACTGGAGATGTAATACAACGAAGATAGAAAATATGAATATTACAAATGAAGACTGATATTATGAAAACTGAAGCTTAAGTTCCCTCTGAATGAAGCCTGCTTATCCGATGGACTGGCTTCTCTCTTTATAGCTGGGTTCCTGCACTGCTGGAGGACTGTTAGAGACATCTTTTCGAAATTTGCGGCGCAACTTTGGCTTTCAAAAATGCTTCTGACTTTTCTGACTGAGGTTTACTGTAGATGTTACAGTTCCTGTCCTTTTGCGTTGACAGCCACGGCACTGTAGATGAAAAGTGTTTTTATTGGGTGACTGTAGAAATAGTGATTTGCCGACAGTACTGTAGCAAATAGTAATGTTGACTTGGTACTGTAGCAAATAGTAACTCTGACCAAATAGTGATTTTGACTTTTTCTGGCCTAGAATTCAAATGGATTCTGGGCATCCTGAAGATCATAATAAAGATCTTGTGGGTGACTTGACTCAGTAGCAGAGGAAACATCATCTGTTTTTTCTTCATCTTGGGATAGTTCTTGGATGCAATCCGTCAGTGTGGCTGCCATCATTTTGAGTTTCTCAATTTCTGACTTGGGAGTATGCTTCCGAGACTTGGTAGATGTAATAGTGTTTGTAGGAGAAGACTGTTTTTGTTGAATGGCTTGTTTTGGTGGTGGAGTGACTTGTCTTGAGGTTTGCTTTGGGTAATCATCTTCAACATACCCAATAATTCTGTCAATTTTGAAAATGTCCCACCATTTAACATAGTGGCGACGGATGATCATGTTGTCCTGGATATCGTATTGCCATTTGAATATCCATGGGACCTTATACTTGCAGCAAAATAACAAGAAGACTGGGAATTGTGAACTGTGTTTGTTAACTTTATGAACTGTATGGAAGTATTTGACTTGATCTGCAAGGGAAAGTGGCAAGATTTCTGGAATGGGGCCATGATGAGACCACCAATGCAAAAACCAGGTAGGGAGTTGACTTTTGAAATGACTATCAAAATTGAGAAACCAGGAATGAATATATGACTCATTTTCGTATAGGAATATGGAGGACCAGGCTGATACATAATCATAATATGTAAACTAAATATTATGATTAGGCAGTGGTTGGGGTAAGTAGGATGACTGCCCCATTCTTCCATGGAGATAATCCGTCGGATATATAGGGAGTGGTAAATGACTTTGGAAGAATCATTGCGATCATAAGTTGTCTTAATGGTGATGGACTCTGTATGGTACAGAATATCTTTATAAAACCCAAGAGTTTTATGAGGATGATTTGGGGGCATAGTGAAGGTTACTTGGAAAATAAGAGCGAGCTAATTCTATAAGGTCCTTAATGTGACTAAGGTGTGGCTCGATGTGGAATAGAACAACAGGTGTTTTTTTTCATAATATGGACTTGATGGCTTTCTAGTAGATGATTTTTGGACTTGGGACTAGATTTGAACTTGTGTTTGGACTTAGAAGGGGTCTAGTGCTGGATTGACCAGACCTGACTTAAAGGTTGATTGGGAGGCAAGTGGCTGGAACCGGTTGACCACTACCAGGGCAGAAGAGGATTGTGACTGTGATCGGGTAACTAGAGCTTTGCCTGAGCAAATATCAAAAGGTTTAACTGGTTGAGGCCTCTGGGAGGCTGTCGGTCTGCCATCAGATTTTTGCAAGAATTCTCTGGTGAGAAAATATGGAATGGAATTATTACTGCCTTTAATATATTCTATATCAAAATCAAATATACTTAAGATGGCTTGCCACCAGGCAAAAATTTGTTTAGAAGCAATATTTTCAACATCCTTTTCTAAAACATATTTTGCACTTTGACAATCAACTCGAACTAAAAACTTTTGATTTAAAATATCATCGTGAAATTTACTAATACATAAAACAATAGAAAAAATTTCTTTTTTAATAGTACTGTAATTACTTTGTGCTTTTGTCCAAACACCAGAATGGAATCGAACCAATTGTTCAGGTGCATTTGGACTGACCCGCTGTTTGAGGATGCCACCATAACCAATGTCTGAGGTATCAGTTTCAATGATTTTGAAAGAATCAGTAGTTGGAATGCCAAGACAAGGCAATGACTTGACATATTGCTTAATAGATTTGACTATACTAGTATAGACAGAAGTCCATGGAAGAGGATTACTTTGAAGACGATCAAAGAGTGGTTTACATTGCTTATGAAAGATCTTTGTAGAAATTAGCAATGTAATTGAGAGATCCTAAGAACCTCTGGAGTTGTGACTTATCAAGAATTTCATCAGGGAATTTATCGGCAAATTGGATTGATTGGTCAATAGGACGGATTTGGCCTTGATGAATGTGATAACCTAAAAAGCGGATTTTGGTTTGGAATAACTTGATTTTTGAAGCAGAGACTACAAGACCATTTTTTTTGGATAACAGCAAGAAACGTTTTTAAATGTTTCCAGTGTTCATCAATTGACTTTGAAAAGAGTAGAAAGTCATTAATATAAACAATGAAAAAATGACTATAAGGATTAAAAATATCATTCATGATATTTGAAATTCACAGGGGCATTTTTTAATCCAAAGGGCATGACTTTCCACACATAATGACCAAAGGGAGTGGTGAAAGCAGTTTTATACCTATCTTTTTTTCTCAAACGAATTTGCCAAAATCCTGACTTCATATTAAATTTAGAGAAAATGACTGCCTGACTTAGGCGGCTAATAAGGTCCTTCTTATTGGGAATAGGATACCTGATCCATTCTAAAACCTTATTAAGGGGCTTGAAGTTTATAACTAGACGAGGAACTCCTCCTCTATTTCAGAATTTTTTTGAACATAGAAAGCTGGGCATGACCAGGGTGACTTGCTTTTTCTAATGATCTTTTTATGTAAAAGATCATAAATTTCTTTCTTGCAAAATTCCATAACTTCAGGACTCATTTGGATTAGTATTGCTTTAGTGGGAATGTGTCTTCTCCTAAAGCCTTTAATGTAAGGTAACCTAACCGAATGTCGTTTTCTATGCTAAAAGGCAATTGGAAGATCAGAACAAACTTGGTTTTTAGTTTGTCGTTCGAAATCTTGAATTTTTTGTTGAAGCACTAGATCAGCTAACTGATCATCAATGCGTTTATAATTAACTTCTTCTTTTAAAAATTCCAACTGTTGAGTTTTACTTTGAAGTAGGTTTACTGATTTGGAAACAGAGGAATCAATTATTGATTTTAATTCTTTCATAGAAGGGGGGCTTAGGAATTTAAACTGGACTTCTTGTCCAAAAGGACGAGTGACTAATCCTTCATTATTAGGAATGAATGGATAAAGGAGGTAGATAAATGGAACTCCTAGGATTAACTTATCAATCATATTTTTTACCAAAACAAAGGATGTCTTGAAACATACATTGTTTTGACAAATATGAGCTTTAGATAACTTGTATTTTATATCCATTTTACTTCCATTAGCTGAGCTTAGCCTTTCAGAGGTTTTCTCATAGTATTTGGTTGGTATGAGACCTTCCTGAATGCAATTAAGATCAGCTCCCGTATCAATCAAAGCAATGACTTCAAGT
Organism: Cornus florida; assembly: GCF_030987335.1. Taxonomy (NCBI): domain Eukaryota; kingdom Viridiplantae; phylum Streptophyta; class Magnoliopsida; order Cornales; family Cornaceae; genus Cornus; species Cornus florida. The sequence continues at coordinate 31,709,594 of NW_026775578.1, forward strand.
TTGAAATCTTTGTTGATGATAAGGGTAACTTTAGCATACCATTTCTGGAATGATATGCGATTAAAAGTTTGGAGTTTTTTAGAGGATTCTGAATGTATTGAATATTCAGAGCCTTCTTCATCAGATGATTCTTTTCCCTTGAAGGAAAACGCAGGGTTTGTGTTTAACTCCTTTATATCATTTTTTATGACTTGGTTTTCTAACTTGAGATTTTTAATTTCAGTTTTGATTATGTTAATTTCTCCCTGAAGGTCCTAAATGGTGACTTCGTTAGGCTGGTTATTAAACCTTTCTAATGTTTTATATTGGCTAAAATTGGGTTTACTAACCGTTGGGGGTTCAGTTTCTGAGTTACCGAATAATACCTTAAGTTTTTTAAGATATAAGGTTTTTAACTCAGGGTCATCTACTTTGCTGATTAAATCAATAAGTAGATGCTCCTATTCATCAGTTTTTGTGAGAACATTAAGTGACTTATTAGGATTGCAGCAATTATCTTTACATCCCAATGTAATGTTGGGAGAACTAAGAGAATTATCAGATGACTGGAAAGAAGAACTGACTTCTGGGTCACTACTACTATCATCAGTGTCTCTTAACTGGAGTATTTGGTAGATAGAGTCTTTAATTTCATCAGAAATGTTTAACTGATTGATCTTCTTTTTCGCATAACAATTTTTTGCAAAGTGACCTAGTCGACCACATTTGTAACATTTAATTTTGCTAACATCTTTGGTATCTTTGTTATCTTTTTTTCTAGAAGTATTTTTACTAAATTTCTTTTTAGGTCTAGACTTTTCTCTAGAATAGTATTCATTTTTGGGGAATACGGATTTTCTATTCTTGTAATTTCTACGATAACCTTTGTAATTCCCTTAATTTCAAAAGGATAGTCCTGCAATTTAATTTATTATTTAAGTTGCATTTTTAATTGTTTATGTGCACATTTATTGGTTTTAATAGGTTAATTGCTTGATATTTTAATTGATTGGATTTACACTGTTTTCCTTGTGTTTAATTATGTAATTGTTTTATTTAATTAGTATTTGTTTTTATTTAATTAGTGTTTTAACTGGTTAAATGTGTATTTGATTTAATTGTTTTGTTTAGTGAACATTATTGTTTCCTGCAATTGAATTAATCGTAATATGGTTTAGTTAAGTTTTAATTAATTTATTAGACCAGTTTAATTGTGAATTACATTAGTGGGATTTCCTTAGGATTTCTGTATTGACTTAGCCGACTTAGTCTCTGTATTATATCACACTTAGGGTTAGGTTTATGGGTGGCTTATAAATACATTTTTAGGGGTCTGCCTAGGGTTTTAGAACCATATACACGATATAGTAAAGGCAAAGAGAAGGTTGGAGAAGTCTGGGAAGAAACAGAAAGGGCAAACAGGGATTTCACCGGAGAGTTAAGGAAGTCGTCGGTGTAAGACAAGTTCTAATCCTAACTCTATTCCATTGACTCGTATTCTTTGCATGCCTAATGCAACTCCAGGAATGTATAAGGATTAAAAGTAAACTGGTTTTCATGTCTCTGTTATTTAAACTGAACATAGCCATGAGTTGTACTGCTTGTTTATAATTTTTTCTTTATGTAACTCGTAAAGTAATTCACGTAACTGGATGTATATTTCATGTAAATTGCTATATAAAGAGTTGAGTTAGTCTGTAACACACTAGAAAGTATTAATGTTAAACTGGTTGGCATGTTTAGGATCGTTTGCAACTATATACGTTTGCATGTTTTGTATTGGCTTGTTTTACTTCTTTCTTGAATTTTCCTGTTCTAATTAGAGTGGATTTAGGATTAAAGGTTTTAAAATATCTGGGGCATTGGAAACTTAATTTTAATCAGTAGAAACCATTTAAGTTGAGGACTGATAAAGCTGGACGTCACCGGAGAAGACACCGTTGAAGGAAACTAGCAAATAAGAGGAGAAGGGGAAGGAGGCGGCTCCATGGAATCATGGAGCGGACTCTAAGTGTCTTGGAGGTGGCTCCAACTAGTTTAGAGCCAGCTCCATCTTGGTTGGAGGCGACTCCAACATGTTTGGAGCAGGCTCTTTTCAATTCTTTAGTTTTCTGGGTTTTTGGGCGACTGTTTAGGCTGTGGTGCTCGGATTTTGGGATTTTTAAGTTCTGGTAGGAGCTGTATTGAGGTGTTTTGAGATGATCTATGTAATACCCCTAATTTTAAAAGGATAATCTCGGTATTTATTTATTTGTTTTAATTGTATTTTTTAATTATTTAATTAATTATTTGACTAATTGCTTATGTGTTTAATTGAATTAGGTATTACTTGATTATTTGATTATGTGTCTATGTATTATTTGTATTTGTCTATGTGTTAATTGTTTAATTAGATTATGTGCTTAAATGGTGTTTTGATTAATTGTAAATTAAATGTTTTCTTTTCTTTTATTATTTTATTTTATTTTTCTTTTATGGTTATGGTTATGGTTATGGTTAGTAGTAATGGGTCAACTAATTGGGTCCCATGGACTACTTGGATAGGAGGTTGGATGTGTATGGATTATTACCCATGGATAATGTATGTATATATATAGATATATATTATATACATATATAAAAAGGAAAGTAATTTATTAATTATTTTTATGGTAACTTGGGTAGTAATATTTAATCTAATGTATATGTTTTATATTTAAATAATAAAAATATACATAGATTTGATACGTGTTATGTTTTAAGTTACTTTATAATATTATGGTAACTTAAGTATTATTGGATAATCCATTAATAAATAATGGAATGTGTATAATTTATTTATTTAATAAACATATACATAAATTATATACGTAACATATTTTACTTACCTTTTTAATATATATATAAAAGAGAAAGTAATTTATTAATTACTTTTATGGTAATTTGGGTAGTAATATTTAATCTGATGTATATGTTTATTTAAATAATAAAAATATGCATAGATTTGATACGTGTTATGTTTTAAGTTACTTTATAATATTATGGTAACTTAAATATTATTGGATAATCCATTAATAAATAATGGAATGTGTATAATTTATTTATTTAATAAACATATACATAAATTATATACGTAACATATTTTGCTAACCTTTTTAATATTTTTATTTTCATTTTTTTTTAGTTGACTTGGATTGGGAAAAGGGTTAGGGTTATTTTATTTAGCCTATAAATATATAGCTATAGGTTGTAAAAGGGGGTTAGAAATATTCACGTGATATATACTGGAGAGATAGTGTTAGAGAGGGAAGGAGAAAAAGGAAGGAATGAGGAGAAAAACCCTATTGAGAGAAGATCAAGGAAGAAGAAGTTTAACTTTCGATTCGAAAGTTTAAGGCAAGTTCTTCTTCTATCTCTTTCCCTTTGATTCGTGTTTCTGTACATGCCTAGGAAATTCCAGAATTTATTAAACACATAAAATTAAATAATTATGCATGTTTAATTGGGTTAGAACATAGGTTTTATGAAATTGGTTCATATCTGTTCTTGTGTTATGAATTGATAAAATGCATGATTTTAATTTGATTTCTTATGTGAATTTTTACATGTTTAAATTATGTATTTTTCATATATGTGGAATGATGGAACGTAGAAACATGCCTAGAATTCCTGAACATTAAATAGGGACTAGGTTTGGGTTTTAATAAATTTAAATAGACTCAATCATAATGATGCTTGCTATTTGAATGTTTTAAACAAACGAATGGATTTAATCTTTTAAAATATTTTAACAATTGAGATTAAATGTCTAGGATGAATTGGATATAGAGAATCCTTATTTAATGGTATAATAAAATATCATCATGTATAAGATTCAGTTTATGTAGGACAAATGATATAGGAAGTTTAAAGAAATAATAAGTCATTCCTATTATGTGATAACTTGATATCATATTTATCATAGTTATTTATGGAATGTTTGATGTATTTCCTTAATTGTTACATCAATTGTTGGATTGTGTGGTTTAATGCACCGGTATGGGACGGTGGCATTCTAGGGATGGATTAACCTATCAGTTAAGTCCTACCTATTTTATTTAAGGGAATGGATTAACTAAAATGTTAAGTCCTACTTATATTTAAGTCAGGTCAGCTGAACAAGTTGAATGACTTATGGAGGATTAATTTATTATATAAGGGAATGGATTAACTAAAATGTTAAGTCCTACTTATATTCAAGTCAGGTCAGCTGAACAAGTTGAATGACTTATGGAGGATTAATTTATACTGGATAGGATGGTTACTAGATTTTATATATATAAGTATGGTGCCATGATATGAGCTTGAGTCTCAGGATCAATGGTTAGGGCGCGTATATCGCCAGGGATGTGTAGCTAGATATAGTGTAGTTGTGTACCCTAGTAGGTCTAGGTACTCATGCCCACTATATGTGCGTTTTGCATGTTGCCTACTATTCAGGTAGAGACAACCCTATAGTCTAGTGAGGTTCCTTTAGTGTGTATGTATATATATACGGACTACTAGTTACTGTTGGATTGACTAGGATGTATACGTGTATCGGATCTCTGCTTGGACTGTAGTGGAGTAGAACTTGTTTGTGGGCCTGACCCACCATTATTTTTCAGGTGTTCATCACGAGTAGAGGTTGTTCGTGCTGAGCGGGGATCAGTCTACTTCATTCTTCCGATACTACATAGGAGTTCCTTTATGATTCAGTTTCCTGTTTTAGATTACTATCATTTGTTTAGTTTGGATTTTCTAGGGGTCCACACAATATGGATTCCCGAGTTGTATTTTGGAGGATCAGTTGTATCAGAAGAGTTTATTAATTAATGGAAATATATTATGAGATTTATTATTAGATTATCATTTTAGTTTCTTGTCAGCATTTTATTTATTCTTCTTTATTCTTTTGTACTTTGTGTTCGTTTATTATCAATTTGTTTTGATATCCTCGGGTATTCGGGCGTGGGCCTCGCCAACCCGCATTCGGAAATTCGGGGGTATCACAATCTAACTCCATATTATAACTTCTAACAGTTGATTAATGTGTATTAAAACACCATTATTCATGGTGAAACAGAATATAAGTCGGTATATGAAAATCTGGATACTGGCATTGGAGATGTAGAGTTTAATTGCTTAAAATTAATTTAGCAGATTACTATGGATGGTTACACCCTGTTAATCATGGAACAGTGGTAGGAACAAGTATGCTTAAACTTTAACTACTGTTAGCTATGGATTAACTGACGTATAGAATTTAACTTGTTTCAGTTAGTGTTGGTTTGGTATAAAAGTAAGCATGTGAATTTGTATATTCTGTTATGTTATCTTGGACTTAAATTGATGATTATATGTATGATATGAATGATCAATTACTGGGTATATGAAATAGTTGATAACTACAGTTATTACTTGTTTTATCAACTGCTGGATGTTGGATTACATGCACCAGTATGGGACGGTGGTATGTCTAGGTTTGGATTAGTTCAAAATACTAAATCCTACCAACATGGAATAAGGGAATAGATTATAAAATAAATCATACTTATACTTAAGTCAAAGAAGCTGCACAAGCTGAATGACTAACTGGATTGCTAGTTATCTATGTTAAGTCAACGAAACTGCACAAGCTGAATGACCAACTAGATTTCCTATGGATGGATGGAATAGGACTTTAAATATATTTTTATGGTATCGCGATATGAGCTTGAGTCTCAGAGTCGACGGTTAGGGTGTGTATATGCAGTAGGATGCGTAGCTGGATATGCTAGGTTGATGTGTACCCTGTTAAGCTTAGTTACTTATGCCCACTCAGGTGCGCTTTGCATATTGCCTTCTATTCAGGTTAAGATCCCCTGCATAGTCCAGTGAGAGTCCTGTAGTGTGGATATATAAATATATACGGACTATATAGATATTGTTGAGTTGGTTAAAATGTATATGCGTGTCGAGTCTCTGCTTGGATTGTAGTAGGATAGAACTTGTTCGTGGGCCTGACCCACTTCTATTTTTCAGGTACTCGTTAGTTCCAGACTTGATCGTGCTGAATAGAGACTATAACTTACTCTTCTGGCGACGTAGGACTTTTCTCCATGGTTTACTCTGGATGTACTTTGAGTAGTTTCATTTCAGTTTGGATTTTTATTAGGGGTCCACTAGAGATGGATTCCCAAGTTGTTTAAACTACTGAAGGTTTTGGATTACTGGATTTAAGAATTTACTTTTAAAGGATTTTATTTTAGTTTCTTCCAGCTGTTATTTATTTATTTCTTATTTCATTTTGTATTCCGTGTTTGTTTTTAAATATTAATTGTTTGGTATTCCCTCGTGTTCGGGCCTGGGCCTGAACAACCCGTGTCTCGGATCCAAGGGGTATCACAACCTTTGTGACTGTTGTAGGTTTTGTTATAGGGCTTGGAGTTTTGTCTTGAGGGAGGTATAGGAGGAAGACCATATTGTTCACAAAAGGTTCCCATTTCATATTTAGCTCGTTTCCTATCATCTTGTAACTGGTTACGGATTTTCATGTCAATACACATCCTTAATCCTTCTTTTTGGATTAAGTAAAGATATCATAATCAATGTTACATGTGGCTTTACTAAGAGTATCTCTAATTTTATGGGCAAAGAGATTGGGTAGGCCATTAATGAATTTTTCTTTCCAAAATGGTTTATTACTATCATCTCTAAGCATGACTCTGGAAAGGAATACATCTTTGTACCACCTAAAATCACTCATGGTTAGACAAGTAAGGTTGGTTAGCTAGTCATGTATTCTGGAAGTGATGTTACTTGGAGTACTTATGAAGTGTTCAACTATGGTATAAACTAGTGTGTTAACTCCATCAGGAATACCACGTCCTATGGTTTCATCAAAGATGGGAAGGCCATTGTTGTCTTTTTGAACAACATTTTTTATCTTTTCACGAGAATCTTCAGTGAGATGTTTTTCCCACCATGATTTTAACATTCCTGAAAATCCCAAAGTAAGTAAATCAACTATTTCCGGCTAACTAAGGTAATGTGAAGTAACATAATTGTTAGCTACCATGGATATATGACTGAGTTTATTGAGAATTTCCTGTTCAGATAAACCATCTATATTCCATTCATAAAGTTTATCCGAAGAAACGGAGAATTGATTTTGGATATTTTGTTCTTCATATTGGAGATTAGGAGGCGTCGATCTTGGGTACCAATTTTTGGTAAGATTAGTAGGGTTGACTCATTTGTTAGTTAAACGATTGAGTTCTAGGTTGGAGAAAGTATCCTCAATCTTCTGGATGTCAGAGGGGTAACTAGAATTATCAAAGGAGAGACTATCAGAATTATCAGTATTACTGATTACAATGATAATTTTTTCGTCTTTGACTTGGGATTTACCTTTTTTGAGGGTTTTGAGGATGGTTTCAATTTGGAAGATAACAGAAGGGTCTGGCAAGGCTGTTGGAAGACTTTTTCTGTGTGAAGGCATAGAAATAATGGGTGTTTCCATGGAAGAAGTAGTAGGAGTTTTTATTAGAAGATTGGAAGGTTAGGTTAATGAGAGCTCAATTTTGTCTAATTAGGTACCAAGAGTGTGTAAATACTGGTTAGTGAAGTTATTTTCAATTATTTTTCTTGCATCAGCATCCACTGTGGTACTAACTTTTAAAGGAAAGGCAGTGATTTCAGCCCCCATTTGATCAAGAATCACATTTTCCAGGGGAGGATGGGAAAAGGAGATTGTCGTTGTATCAGAGGTTTTCCAATTAACTTTAGTTAGGACATTGACTTTGTTATGACAGTTTTCTAGATAATCGAAAATTTTGATTTCTAGTTTGTGTTCTATCATGAATGTTTGCCAATGACGGAGAATCTTATTTTGTTCTTTTTCAGTATGGGTTTTGCAAAAAGATTTTTACTTTTCTTTGTTACTTGGGGATGAGTAGTCATCATGTAATTTGGAAAGATTATACTTAAAAGGTTTACTAATAGTATTTAACTGAGGGTTCAGTGCATTAAGGTTTGCAATAAAATCAGAAGGTGTAGGAGAGGTAGGTGTAGACCTAGATTTGTTAGATTTGGGAGTAACATAACAAGTGTGAGTAACCTGTTCTTCTATTTGAATACCTTTTAACTTAGTATCTTTCGGTTGTGGATGAAAACGAGAATTTTTCCTATCTAGAAGAGGAACTTCACTTTCCTTATCTAATAAACTACCATCTGGTCTATCAAAGGAAGTAGAAGGACGTGAGCAAGTCAGAAGGCGTTGTTCATCAAAGCTTATTCTGACTGTTCCGTCAAGAAATTCCTGCACTCTATCAAGATTACTAATATCATTATTTATTTTGACTGGGTGATTCTCATTCTCAAGAATCCATTCATTGGGCAGTGAAATATCTTTCCAAGCAATAGTTTTCTTTATTTGAATATTAGCATCAGGGGTACTGCTCTCAATCAGTAGGGTATGACCTTTTATATCCTTCTTAATGGCTTTGACATTAAGATTAGTTTTCCTTGTTTTATAATAAATCCTATAGATCAAACCTAAAGGTTGTGATCCTGGAAGCATCGGATAACCTGATGTTTTAACATTAAGGGTTAAGACTTTCAATAGATGATGGTCACTTAAACTAAGAGTTAGATCTGGGTAACAATTAAAATGAACCGGGCCGTTACAAAGGCTAGTTTCAACTATTCCTAAGAGATTAGTTTCATAGTCAATAAACCTAGCATCACAGAGGGCTAGAAACACAGAGGCATTAAGTCCTGTATTGGTAAATGGTTTGACTGCTACTTGAACTAGATCTATATGGATGAAGTTGTATCCACGATCTCTATGACTTTGGATTGACTTAGCTGTAAGTAACTGACATTTTTCATGTTCTCTAGACAGGGAATAAATTTGTTCAATTGTCTTGACTGTGTAATCACTAAGAAATGTAGACTTAAAGAAACTGGTTTTGTAGAATTCTTTAGTTGGAACTCTAGGAATATTCCAATCACTGAAGTCTAAATTCGTATCTTTAATTCAATACTCTTTTTCATTGACTATGTTTGGAATTGGAGGAGGTAGACTAGTACTAGCTCTGGATCTAGAGCTTACTGAAGAGGAAGATCTAAATAACCTATTCATTATTGACGGACTCAAACTAATCTCTTTGGCTAGTTAAAACATATTATGGTCATGTTCTCTCAAAGTGGTATCTATATCCTATCCACGTGCTTATTCGCTCATGTCGCACCGCTCAGGCCCTTCCTTGGGTCTTACTGTTTGGATCTAGGACTTACTGTTTGGATTTGGACTCACAGGAAGAAGATAGAGTACTACAAGATGATAATCAATTAATAGGATGTTGTAACTGAGACAAACAGATTAGAAAGAGACAAGTAATATAAATAGATTAACTAGATCAACCACCAATAAATGGCTCTGATACCATAAAGGGTAATCTATTTATATTACTTATCTACTTTTTGCAATACCAACATATTGTCTATGAGTTTTAAAGAATCAAATTAAAATCTATTTATATTACTTGTCTCTTTCTATATATATTTATATATATATATATATATTTATAAAGGGTAATTTATTCTACTGTTTGCATACCAACTTTTGGTTTGTTGGTGGTTGATTTAGTTAATCTATTTATATTACTTGTCACTTTCTAATCTGTTTGTCTCAGTTACAACATCCTATTAATTGATTCTCATCTTGTAGTACTCTATCTTCTTCCTGTAAATCCAGATCCAAACAGTAAGTCCTATATCCAAACAGTAAGACCCAAGGAAGGACCTGAGTGGTGTGGCATAAGCAGATGAGCGCGTGGATAGGATATAGATACCACTTTGAGATAAACATGACCATAGTATGTTTTAACCAGCCAAAGAGATTAGTTTGAGTCCATCAATAATGAATAGGTTATTTAGATCTTCCTCTTCAGTAAGCTCTAGATCTAGAGCTAGTACTAGTCTACCTCATCCAATTCCAAACACAGTTAATGAAGAAGAGTATCGAATTGAAGATACTAATTTAGACTTCAGTGATTGGAATATTCCTAGAGTTCCAACTAAAGAATTCTACAAAACTAGTTTCTTTAAGTCTACCTTTCTTAGTGATTACACAGTCAAGACAGTTGAACAAATTTATTCCCTGTCTAGAGAACATGGAAAATGTCAGTTACTCACAGCTAAGTCAATCCAAAGTCATAGAGATCGTGGATGCAACTTCATCCATATAGGTCCAGTTCAAGTAGCAGTCAAACCATTTACCAATACAGGACTTAATGCCTCTGTGTTTCTAGCCCTCTGTGATGCTAGGTTTATTGACTATGAAACTAGTCTCTTAAGAATAGTTGAAACTAGCCTTTGTAACGGCCCAGTTCATTTTAATTGTTACCCAGATCTAACTCTTAGTTTAAGGGACCTTCATCTATTGAAAGTCTTAACCCTTAATGTTAAAACATCAGGTTATCCGATGCTTCCAGGATCACAACCTTTAGGTTTGATCTATAGGATTTATTATAAAACAAGGAAAACTAATCTTAATGTCAAAGCCATTAAGAAAGATATAAAAGGTCATACCCTACTGATTGAGAGCAGTACCCCTGATGCTAATATTTAAATAAAGAAAACTATTGCTTGGAAAGATATTTCACTGCCCAATGAATGGATTCTTGAGAATGAGAATCACCCAGTCAAAATAAATAATGATATTAGTAATCTTGATAGAGTGCAGGAATTTCTTAACGGAACAGTCAGAATAAGCTTTGATGAACAACGCCTTCTGACTCGCTCACGTCCTTCTACTTCCTTTGATAGACCAGATGGTAGTTTATTAGACAAGGAAAGTGAAGTTCCTCTTCTAAATAGGAAAAATTCTCGTTTTCATCCACAACCGAAAGATACTAAGTTAAAAGGTATTCAAATAGAAGAACAGGTTACTCACCCTTGTTATGTTACTCCCAAATCTAACAAATCTAGGTCTGCACCTACCTCTCCTACACCTTCTGATTTTATTGCAATCCTTAATGCACTGAACCCTCAGTTAAATACTATTAGTAAACCTTTTAAGTATAATCTTTCTAAATTACATGATGACTACTCATCCCCAAGTAACAAAGAAAAGTGAAAATCTTTTTGCAAAACCCATACTGAAAAAAAACAAGATAAGATTCTCCGTCATTGGCAAACATTCATGATAGAACACAAACTAGAAATCAAAATTTTTGATTATCTAGAAAACAGTCATAACAAAGTCAATGTCCTAACTAAAGTTAATTGGAAAACCTCTGATACAACGACAATCTCCTCTTCCCATCCTCCCCCGAAAAATGTGATTCTTGATCACATGGGAGCTGAAATCACTGCCTCTCCCTTAAAAGTCAGTACCACAGCGGATGCTGATGCAAGAAAGATAATTGAACAAAATAACTTCACTAACCAGTATTTACACACTCTTGGTACCCAATTAGACAAAATTGAGCTCTCATTAACCCAACCTCCCAATCTGCTAATAAAAACTCCTATTACTTCTTCCAAAGAAACACCCATTATTTCTATGCCTACACACAGAAAAATTCTTCCAACAACCTTGCCAGACCCTTCTGTTATCTTCCAAATTGAAACCATCCTCAAAACCCTCAAAAAAGGTAAATCCCAAGTCAAAGACGAAAAAATTATCACTGTAATCAATAATACAGATAATTCTGATAGTCTCTTCTCTGATAATTCCAATTACCCCTCTGACATCCAGAAGATTGAGGAAGCTCTCTAACCTGGAACTCAATCGTTTAACTAACAAACGAGTCAACCCCACTAGTCTTACCAAAAATTAGTACCCAAGACCGACGCCTCCTGATCTCCAATATGAAGAACGAAATATCCAAAATCAATTCTCCGTTTCTTCGGATAAACTTTATGAATGGAATATAGATGATTTATCTGAACAGGAAATTCTCAATAAACTCAGTCATATATCCATGGTAGCTAACAATTATGTTACTTCACATAACCTTAGTCAGCCAAAAATAGTTGATTTACTTACTTTGGGATTTTCAGGAATGTTAAAATCATGGTGGAAAAAACATCTCACTGAAGATTCTCGTGAAAAGATAAAAAATGTTGTCCAAAAAGACAACAATGGCCTTCCTATCTTTGATGAAACCATAGGACGTGGTATTCATGATGGAGTTAATACACTAGTCTATACCATAGTTGAACACTTCATAAGTACTCCAAGTAACATCACTTCTAAAATACACGACCAGCTTACCAACCTTACTTGTCCAACCATGAGTGATTTTAGGTGGTACAAAGATGTATTCCTTTCCAGAGTCATGCTTAGAGATGATAGTAATAAACCATTTTGGAAAGAAAAATTCATTAATGGCCTACCCAATCTCTTTGCCCACAAAATTAGAGATACTCTTAGTAAAGCCACAGGTAACATTGATCATGATAACCTCACTTATGGCAATATCATTAGCTTAATCCAAAAAGAAGGATTAAGGATGTGTATTGACATGAAAATCCGTAACTAGTTACAAGATGATAGGAAACGAGCTAAATACGAAATGGGAACCTTTTGTGAACAATATGGTCTTCCTACTATACCTCCCTCAAGACAAAACTCCAATCCCTGCAAGAAATCCTACAACAGTTACAAATGTTATCGTAGAAATTACAAGAATAGAAAATCAGTATTCCCCAAAAATGAATACTATTCTAGAGAAAAGTCTAGACCTAAAAGGAAATTTAGTAAAAACACTTCTAGAAAAAAAGATAACAAAGATACCAAAGATGTTAGCAAAATTAAATGTTACAAATGTGGTCGACTAGGTCACTTTACAAAAAACTGTTATGCGAAAAAGAAGATCAATCAGTTACACATTTCTGATGAAATTAAAGATTCTATCTACCAAATACTCCAGTTAAGAGACACTGATGATAATAGTAGTGACCCAGAAGTCAGTTCTTCCTCCCAGTCATCTGATAATTCTCCTAGTTTCCCCAACATCACATTAGGATGTAAAGATAATTGCTGCAATCCTAATAAGTCACTTAATGTTCTCACAAAACTGATGAACAGGAGCATCTACTTATTGATTTAAACAGCAAAGTAGATGACCCCGAGTTAAAAACCTTATATCTTAAAAAACTTAAGGTATTATTAGGAAACTCAGAAACTGAACCCCCAACGGTTAGTAAACCCAATTTTAGCCTATATAAAACATTAAAAAGGTTTAATAACCAGCCTAACGAAGTCACCATTCAGGACCTTCAAGGAGAAATTAACGTAATCAAAACTGAAATTAAAAATCTCAAGTTAGAAAACCAAGTCATAAAAAATGATATAAAGGAGTTAAACACAAACCCTGCGTTTTCCATCAAAGGAAAAGAATCATCTGATGAAGAAGGCTCTGAACATTCAATACATTCAGAAACCTCTAAAAAACTCCAAACTTTAAATCACATATCATTCCAGAAATGGTATGCTAAAGTTACCCTTATCATCAACAAAGATTTTAAACTTGAAGTCATTGCTTTGATTGATACGGGAGCTGATCTTAATTGCATTCAGGAAGGTCTCATACCAACCAAATACTATGAGAAAACCTCTGAAATGCTAAGCTCAGCTAATGGAAGTAAAATGGATATAAAATACAAGTTATCTAAAGCTCATATTTGTCAAAATAATGTATGTTTCAAGACATCCTTTGTTTTGCTAAAAAATATGATTGATAAGTTAATCCTAGGAGTTCCATTTATCTACCTCCTTTATCCATTCATTACTAATAATGAAGGATTAGTCACTCGTCCTTTTGGACAAGAAGTCTAGTTTAAATTCTTAAGCCCCCCTTCTATGAAAGAATTAAAATCAATAATTGATTCCTCTGTTTCCAAATCTATAAACCTACTTCAAAGTAAAACTCAATAGTTGGAATTTTTAAAAGAAGAAGTTAATTATAAACGCATTGATGATTAGTTAGCTAATCCAATGCTTCAACAAAAAAATTCAAGATTTCGAACGACAAATTAAAAACCAAGTTTGTTCTGATCTTCCAATTGCCTTTTGGCATAAAAAACGACATTCGGTTAGGTTACCTTACATTAAAGGCTTTAGGAGAAGACACATTCCCACTAAAGCAAAACTAATCCAAATGAGTCCTGAAGTTATGAAATTTTGCAAGAAAGAAATTTATGATCTTTTACATAAAAAGATCATTAGAAAAAGCAAGTCACCCTGGTCATGCCCAGCTTTCTATGTTCAAAAAAATTCTGAAATAGAGAGAGGAGTTCCTCGTCTAGTTATAAACTACAAGCCCCATAATAAGGTTTTAGAATGGATCAGGTATCATATTCCCAATAAGAAGGACCTTATTAGCCGCCTAAGTCAGGCAGTCATTTTCTCTAAATTTGATATGAAGTCAGGATTTTGGCAAATTCGTTTGAGAAAAAAAGATAGGTATAAAACTGTTTTCACCACTCCCTTTGGTCATTATGTGTGGAAAGTCATGCCCTTTGGATTAAAAAATGCCCCAGTGAATTTCAAAATATCATGAATGATATTTTTAATCCTTATAGTCATTTTTCCATTGTTTATATTAATGACATTCTACTATTTTCAAAGTCAATTGATGAACACTAGAAACATTTAAAAACGTTTCTTGCTGTCATCCAAAAAAAAATGGTCTTGTAGTCTCTGCTTCAAAAATCAAGTTATTCCAAACCAAAATCTGTTTTTTAGGTTATCACATTCCTCAAGGCCAAATCCGTCCTATTGACCGATCAATCCAATTTGCCGATAAATTCCCTGATGAAATTCTTGATAAGTCACAACTCCAGAGGTTCTTAGGATCTTTCAATTACATTGCTGATTTCTACAAAGATCTTCGTAAGCAATGTAAACCACTCATTGATCGTCTTCAAAGTAATCCTCCTCCATGGACTTCTGTCCATACTAGTATAGTCAAATCTATCAAGCAATATGTCAAGTCATTGCCTTGTCTTGGCATTCCAACTACTGATTCTTTCAAAATCATTGAAACTGATACCTCAGACATTGGTTATGGTGGCATCCTCAAACAGCGGATCAGTCCAAATGCACCTGAACAATTAGTTCAATTCCATTCTGGTGTTTGCACAAAAGCACAAAGTAATTACAGCACTATTAAAAAAGAAATTTTTTCTATTGTTTTATGTATTAGTAAATTTCAAAATGATATTTTAAATCAAAAGTTTTTAGTTCGAATTGATTGTCAAAGTGCAAAATATGTTTTAGAAAAGGATGTTGAAAATATTGCTTCTAAACAGATTTTTGCCCGGTGGCAAGCCATCTTAAGTATATTTGATTTTGATATAGAATTTATTAAACGCAATAATAATTCCATTCTATATTTTCTCACCAGAGAATTCTTGCAAAAATCTGATGGTAGACCGACAGCCTCCCAGAGGCCTCAACCAGTTAAACCCTTTGATATTTGCTCAGGCAAAGCTCCAGTTACCCGATCACAGTCACAATCCTCTTCTGCCTTGGTAGTGGTCAACCGGTTCCAGCCACTTGCCTCCCAATCAACCTTTAAGTCAGCTCTGGTCAATCCAGCACTAGACCCCTTCTAAGTCCAAACACAAGTTCAAATCTAGTCCCAAGTCCAAAAATCATCTACTAGAAAGCCATCAAGTCCATATTATGAAAAAAAACACCTGTTGTTCTATTCCACATCGAGCCACACCTTAGTCACATTAAGGACCCTATAGAATTAGCTCGCTCTTATTTTCCAAGTAACCTTCACTATGCCCCCAAATCATCCTCATAAAACTCTTGGGTTTTATAGAGATATTATGTACCATACAGGGTCCATCACCATTAAGACAACTTATGATCGCAATGATTCTTCCAAAGTCATTTACCACTCCCTGTATATCCGACGGATTATCTCCATGGAAAAATGGGGCAGTCATCCCTACTTACCCCAACCACTGCCTAATCATAATATTTAGTTTACATATTATGATTATGTATCAGCCTGGTCCTCCATATTCCTATACGAAAATGAGTCATATATTTATTCCTGGTTTTTCAATTTTGATAGTCATTTCAAAAGTCAACTCCCTACCTGGTTTTTGCATTGGTGGTCTCATCATGGCGCCATTCCAGAAATGTTGCCACTTTCCCTTGCAGATCAAGTCAAATACTTCCACACAGTTCATAAAGTTAACAAACACAATTCACAATTCCCAGTCCTCTTGTTATTTTGCCGCAAGTATAAGGTCCCATGGATATTCAAATGGCAATACGATATCCAGGACAACATGCTCATCCGTCGCCACTATGTTAAATGGTGGGACATTTTCAAAATTGACAGAATTATTGGGTATGTTGAAGAGGATTACCCAAAGCAAACCTCAAGACAAGTCACTCCACCACCAAAACAAGCCATTCAACAAAAACAGTCTTCTCCTACAAACACTATTATATCTACCAAGTCTCGGAAGCATACTTCCAAGTCAGAAATTGAGGAACTCAAAATGATGGCAGCCACACTGACGGATCGCGTCCAAGAACTATCCCAAGATGAAGAAAAAGCAGATGATGCTTCCTCTGCTGCTGAGTCAAGTCACCCACAAGATCTTTATTATGATCTTCAGGATGCCCAGAATCCATTTGAATTCTAGGCCAGAAAAAGTCAAAATCACTCTTTGGTCAGAGTTACTATTTGCTACAGTACCAAGTCAATATTACTATTTGCTATAGTACTGTCGGCAGATCACTATTTCTACAGTCACCCAATAAAAACACTATTCATCTACAGTGCCGTGGCTGTCAACGCAAAAGGACAGGAACAGTAACATCTATAGTAAACCTTAGTCAGAAAAAGTCAGAAGCATTTTTCAAAGCCAAAATTGCGCAGCAAATTTCAGAAAGATGTCTCTAACAGTCCTCGAGCAGTGCAGGAACCCAGCTATAAAGAGAGAAGCCAGTCCATCGGATAAGCAGGCTTCATTCAGAGGGAACTTAAGCTTCAGTTTTCATATTATCAGTCTTCATTTATAATATTCATATTTTCTATCTTCGTTGTATTACATCTCCAGTATGCTGTATACAACCATCTACCAGTAATATATCAGTTTGTAAGTTATATTCAGTCATTATATTCTGTTGTAATTATCTTTCATTAATATCAGTTATCTTTCATTTATATCAATTAATTTCAGTCAATTTATTTTGTTATATTTCAATAATTTCAGTAAATTTATTTTAAGTTATTGTGCGCTTACCCTTTATGTATTTATATATATATATATATATATATATATATATATTACTTCACTCTATAATTTTATCAACATATTGTCTATGAGTTTGGTATGCAGAAATGAAATGAAATGAAATGCAAGTGGGGGAATGGAATGGAATGAAATGGTCATTCTCATTTCATTGTTTTGTTGTAAAATATGAAATGTGTAGGAATAGAATAATAATAATAATTCTAGTTTTTGGTTAGATAAAATAAATTTTAATTTGAATTCTCTAAAATACCCCTCATAGTGACAAATAAATTAAATTAATAAAATAATATTCCTCTATAAAAAAATATAAAAGAATTGGCAATGGTGGTAGATGGCAGTGATGATGGTGGTGGTGGATGTGGAATGCAGTAGTGGTGTATGAGGTGGTGTTGGAAAGCGGTAGTGGTGGCGATAGTGGAAGCAGGCGGCGGCGATGGTGGCAAAAGGTAGCAGTAGTGTTGGTGGAAGGTGGTGGCAGTGATGGTCGCAGTGATGTGGTGGTGAAAGGCAATGGAGGTGACGGTGGTGGTGGTGGTGGAAGGCAATGAAGGTGGCGGTGTTGCAAGGAAGTGGTGTTGAAAAGCGATGGCGGTGGAGGGAGTCGGTGGAGATAGTGAAGGTGCTGGCGGAAAGCGCGACACTGGTGGAATACAACGGTGGTGGGTGGAGGTGGCAGTTGTGGTGACAACGGTGGTAGTAGTGGTGGTAATGCTGATGATGGTAGTGGCAATAATGGAGGTTGCGATAGTTGAAGGTGGTAATGGTGGAAGGCGATAGTGTTGGTGGAATGCAGTGATGGTGGTTTTTGGATTTGGAACATAAGGGCTTTTTGGGAACTTGATATTTTTTTTAAATATTGGGAATGGAATGGGCATTCCATAGGTTTAGTTGTTGAATGAATTTTCGTTCCAATGGAATGACCATTCCCACTTTAAATTGCATACCAAACAAAGTAATGCTTAGAATAAATATTCCATTTCATTCCTATAGTGACAGCCCTGGATTTTTACAAACCCAATGCGTCCTGTAATAACCCGAAACGGATCCAAAAATGTAGAAGCAAAATAAAAACAAGTCTTTGGAGATGTACGTCATCCCTAAGACATAAGAATGGCCTACCGAGGAATCCCGTGACTCTGCGGAAGCAAGATCGAAGCTAGGGTTTCAAAACCCTTTAAAGAATGGATCGAGGGCAAAATGGTCATTCCAAACTGAAATGGATGCCACTGTGCAGACCATTGGATAGACAATAAAAAATCAACTATTCTAGACTCAAGAATCTCTTGATTCGGAGTCTGGATGACAAAGATATGAAGATAGGATGAAACGACGTCCTCTGATTAATGGATACCACAACCCTATCTCACTAAAATTGTCATAATTCTCACTACGGTTAAAGTTTCTATGTGTGTATGGTATCATTGGGAAGCTGACTTCAAGCTCTTGAGGTTAGACTCAAAAATGACCCAATTTGGACTAGAAATGAAGAAGTTATGACTGTATGAAGTCAGAGCAATAATGTTGTCCCAAAACTGAAGAATAAAGAGTTGAAGCATTTAAGTCGACCGAAATGCCATTTCAGTCGACCGAAATGAACCCAGAATGACCAAAAATTTGGAAAATGAAGGAAAATCACTTCGATCGTCTGAAATAATGAATCAGTTAACCGGTTGTGACCCAAGCAGTACTTTAGCTATTGAAAATGCACTTAAACTGTTCAAATGAAATTCAAAAGTCACCGGTCGACCGAAATGGCATATCAGTCGGTCGAAATGACTCGAAAAAAATGCAAAAACACTTGTTATGCACCAGAAATGATAAGGTTTCACCCAAGCCTCAAACCCCATCATGAAATGGTCCAAAAACAAAAATTAAAGCTGTGTAAGCATGCCAACAAACGTAATTTACATATTGAATTGTGTTACAATGGGCCATGGCCTTAATACATGATAAATTCACAAAATCATATACCAAACCTCCAATGCTCATAAAAATCTATTTCAAGGGTAAAAACAAGGAATTACAAGGCAAAAACGTAAACTATAAGATGATTGGCCCTTGGCCACAAATCATACATATCAAATCAGTACTAAAAAGAGTGCTTAGACACTCATTACATACCCGGAATTGAAAATGACATGTTAAACCAAATATTACATTACAATTTCAAAAGAAAAGCTAAACATGCTAACACTTGCATGTTAACAAAAATACATCAAATCACTTCAAAATATACAAGGTAACCTAGGGATGTTATGCATCCCAAACCAAGGTATCCGTACCTAAAAAATAACCCAATAACTTAAGGTGAGTAAACAAGTTACTCGTAGGAAGAAGTGCATGCGTATACCCTAAAGTTTCAAATGTCATGTAAGTTCAACATAGACCGTCACAATGGATCATTCCTCCTAACATCTATGTTCCAAGGTGAACTGAGGGATCATCTCAAGCTACACTATCAATTCAAATGAAAGGCAACATACAAATACACATGCTCAAGTATGCTAAACAATGTTGAAACACAATGCACAATATATAAGCATACTATTACAAGCATGCTAAACCATACTAAACAAGGTGTGCAATATCTAAGTATATATACACAAGTATACTATTAACATGGAGATACTCGTAAATCAAGTATACAAGCACAAGTATATTGTGATACCCCTCGATTCTAGAGCCAAGGGTGATCAAGTCCGAGCACAGATCCGAGGGATACCAAACAATTAATATGTAGACAAGCAGGAAATAAAAACTGAATTTAGAATAAATTAATAATACGCTGAAAGAAATCTAAAATAAAAATCCTCAAACTTTAAATAATAAATTAATATCATTTAAATCCTTTAAACTTTAAATAACAAATTAATATCATTTAAATCCTTCAAATCCGTATAACTCGGGAATCCATCTAGTGGACCCCTAATAAATCCAACTGGTCAAACGTTTACAAAATTTAAATCCAAAACTAAAATAAGAAAGAAAATCCTATGTAGTCAGAAGAGTGAGTATCTGTATCTGCATCAACATGATCAAGCTCTGAGCCAGGTACTGACGAACACCTGGAAAAATAAGAATGGGTTAAGCCCACATGTAAGTTCCAATCTACTACAATCCGTACATAAACCCGATACGCAGATACATCCTAGATAGCTCGGTAATATCTAATAATAGTCCATATATATATATATATATATATATATATATATATATATATATACACACACACTATAGGATACTCACTAACCTATAGTCATCACACCACAGTAGAATGTTACACGCAAAACGCCGTAGCGTAGTCATGCACACCTAGACCTACCAGGGAACATCATTAGGTCAAGTTATCCATCCAGGCGATATACGCACCCTAACCGTGATCAGGAGACTCAAGCTCGTACCACGGTACCATAAGTATATATATATAAATTCCTTCCTAGTGCAGAAAGATAAAACATAAATCCATTATATCGTTTAACCGTTTAGTTGACAAGACATGCATCCATGTAGGATTTAATTGTTTTAGTTAATCCATTCCGTATGTATGAAGGGGAAGAATTAGCATTTTGATCTAATTCATCCCTCCATATGCCACCGTCCCATACCGGTGCATACCATACAAATAATCCGTAAATGATGCAATATTTTAAGCAGTACATCAAATAAATCCACATAATCCAAATAGTTGATAAAACAAAAATGTAAACAGTTCATCAACTATAATCCCAGAATAATGTCCATGAAATTGACGATAGAAAGCTTAATCGTTCGTCAACTTAAAACCATAATCCATTCATATAATTGACAGAAAATATGCAATTCATTTTTCAATTAAATTTAGGTTAACTTCCATGTAAATTACAGAATCTATGTTTTAGTTCAGCAATTTAAGTCCAAAACCAATATACTGCAGGATTATAACTAGAAGATTAACAAGAAAAAAAAAAAAAAAAAAACTAAAATCATGACTCAGTTAATTGCAAATATAATATAGTAACTCCGCAATTAAATTCCTAGCCATAATCCACATAATTGCATAAATAAGATTAAATCTTTCGGCAATTAAAAAAAAATCCAAAGCATGTATAGGTTAAAATAAATGTACAGAGGACCCTATCATGCATTTAAAATAGGTTTTATAAACACCCTATATCCCATTATATATTGCTAAAATTTAGTTAAACAATTAATCCATTTCTCATCCGTTAACAGTATAGAAAATTCAATAATTTTATACCGTTTGTCCCGTTGACTAGAAGTAAATTTTAATCAACTAAAGGTCTTATTAATACCTAAGATTACCTTTTTAATCATTCTGCGAGGTTCCAGACTCAGTCCAAACAATCCCCAACTCCTACAGTCTCAAAATCATTCGTAAAAAAAAAAATTCAGAAACTATATTTGAGAGGGAGCCTGCTCCAGATTTGGGAGCAGGCTCTAGAAAGCTTGGAGCCGCCTCCCTACATGGGAGAGCAGGCTCTTGCAGCCTTGGAGCCGGCTCCCTCCATGTGGGAGCCGGCTCTCTTGATGTGGGAGCTGGCTCCCTCTTTTTAGAGAGCCAGCTCTCTTCCTCTGAGAGCCGTATCTTCTTCTATGCTCATCCTCTTCGCCTCCAGCGATGATCACAGCCCCTGTAATGTTTTAGTTAATATTTCTAGGGTTCAATTTATGTCCCAAATTAATTATTAGAAGACACCATGCATCATTGACGTGAATTGAAACAAGTTTAAAAATTAACGAACATGAGATTTAACTATGAACACCAAGCAACCATAAAACAGATTTATTCCGTGCAATTAAATATAATTCAAGCATACTTAAAAGATGTATTTTAATCTTAATTTACCCCTGGAGTCTACCATAGGCATGCACAGAATACAGGTTTACGGGAAGGAGATAGAATGAAACTTGCCTTAAGATTCCAGTTTGAAATCTTCATCGCCATCACTAAGTTTCAGAATTTCTCCAAGACTGTTCCTTCCTCTAATCACTGCTCCAGTTCTATCTCATAGTAAACCATTCCTTCCTGCTTGATACGACCTTTAGTTCCATTGCTGAAAGCCCTTCCCAGTTTTCCGTTCATGTTTTTCCCCTCAGCCTCTCTGTTTCTCTTTTTCTCTAGTTACGGGAACAGAGTTTGTTTTTTAAAACCCCTTGCCAGACCTACAACTTATATATATATAGGCTCCATTAAAACCCTAATCCTAATTCCACGACTCATTATATGTCGGCTAACTAATCCTCCTAAAACAAAACCCTAAATCTACACTATATACGCCACCATATAAAAAAAACCAATTGAGTCCTTTTAAAACACACATCATTTAACCTACTTTTAATTAACTAAATTGAATCTCAATTAACTCATTAAAGTGACACAGACAAATAAAATAAATAGATAACAATCTAAAATTAACTGATTAAATAAAACAAATAAATAATTACTAATTACAATTAATCAATTAATTTAAACAAATACAATGAACACAATTAGTCAAATAAGTCAAATAAGCACATAAGTCACTTAGTTAAATAAAAATACAATAAAAATCAAAATTAAATTCCCATTTTATCCTTTGAATTATCCTTTTGAAAAGTAGGGGTATTACATTCTTCCCCACTAACAAAAGGAATTCCGTCCTCGGAATTCACGAAACTCTGAATTAATGTCTGTTCAAAATTCATTTCCGTTTTCGTGAGGCACAGCCTTTGATATGAGCTCCACCAAATTCCAATTCATCCAATAATATCCAGGTTCCTATGTTAACCTTAAATATACAACGCCGAGGTTGTATCTAGCAACCATCCAATCCTACCCAAAATTTAGGGAAGGGTATCGAGCTTTAGTCCTCCAAGTTCCACAGAACAGACGCAGAAAAGTGTTATGCATACAGGTCTAACGAATGTGTAACGCTAAATAATAGGCTACAGCCTGAATCGAGAAACAACATCTTGGAAGAGTTAGTGTGATACGTAAAACTGACCTTCCTCCAAAACACAGTGCTTCCTATACGGAAATCTTCCCAAATAACCATTTCCTGATAAAACTCTTAGGTACAAGTTCGACTATCTTCAAAATCCGACTGTCGCCTCCAACCTGTGCGCAATCATTACAAAAGAGAATATTTGTCTCAAATATATCTTGAAATAAGGGCAAGGTCTTATTATATAACCTCACTCCCATACCAGACCATCCAGTGTGAGATCTGTACAACATACTATTCAAAACTCCAAACAATGTCGCACTAACCCCCTTGTGCCAACCATAGCACAGATAATAACTGAAAAGCGAAGCAACGTTTCCAATTACCAATGCCAACCTAGGATATATATCCTAAGCATATTTGCCATCATCAAATATTCTATCATGATTAAATTTCCCGTCTAGAGATGCGAAGCATAGTTGTTGCTCCAACACCTTCAAAACTCCATTGACATAGCAGTGTTTAACTCCTATAAGAGATATCCACATACTATAACTCTGTTATCAGTTTAATGTAGAACTGACATAACCCGTCAAAACAAACACCACTAACAGTGATATCCACCATCGAACTTACTTATCCATTACTCGTATTCCTTATGGAATTAAAAATTCCAACCAATGTCGGTACTTTCTACCAACCATCCACCTCCTGATTAGTCCTACTTCCCTGTTGATATAGGATGTGGCTAAAACCTCCAATGATATCCAAGCCTCAATTTTCCACCTTGTTAGCAGGTGAGACACTTGGAGACAGTGATATACATGTCTCTATCCGTACCGACTCACCAAGACGAACCTGGTAATCGTACTGTAACTCCTATCCATTTGACTGCACCGTAAAATTTATGAATTTTACATCTCAGTCATTCCGACCTTCCTAGAATAAAAAAAAAAAAACGACTACCAATCCTCCTTCAGTACCCTAAACTCATCTGAATAAGATACTACCTCCTATGAGGTTAGCCCAAATATTCCAAGTTGACCGCTTTCATTTCCCTGGTTATAACAATTGTTATTATTTCCACATGCTAAAATGTAACGGATTGCGCAATAACCACCGTAGGTGCAATCACCACATCAGTTGATAAGATCATCTTCCTCCCCATTACTTTTACCCGACGAAACTTAATGCAAAGTATGAATCACCACATCTATCCATCTAAGCCGTCTCGTGATCCGGGCTATTCGTAGGAACTGATTTCTTACCAGTTCCAAAATAGACAAAATGAAGCTGATTTAATTTTATCAATCAAACAATATCCCGATCAAGATCCTGACCCTTGTGTAAAATCAGCAATCTCTCATCTAGATCCGTGGAAACTACCATGTCAATCCCACTCTAGCATAAAAAGTGGCTGCAAGGATCTAATGATCTCCGACGGTCCATCTAGATTATCTACCAAATATTAGACTTTGAGACAAAATCACTATGTCCCTCCTCCTACCTACCTCCAAACATCTACTTCCCTCTGTGAAGCCTCATGTTTCCTCCAGAATCAATAAAGAACTAAGAGTTATGAACCTCAGTCCTTACATCCTCCTTCCAATTTGTCTAACGAAAATATCATTAGTTTAATAACATCAGCTTCCATAATTAGATTTTCGGCCTCACCTTCCAGTCTATGCCATCCTACTTCTCTAACTCAAGTAAGTGTCGATTAGACTTCCTGTCTAACTGCAAAAGAATATGGAATCTTTCCATCCTCCAAATAGTCAACAATTCCCAGCAACAACTATTTGTTGCGAATTGGGACCTAAAAAAAAAAATTTCGTATTATTTGTGCAAATGAAGAGATTTGCTTCCTCCTCGATATGCAACTCTAGCAACGCCTCCTAATGACACCCCCTCATGAAAGAAAATTCTTGATTAAGGATAAACTAATGAATACTTAATCTGTATACTATCCTCAGTCGGTGGCGTTCCAATAAGTACTTAAACCATTACAAGATCCTTCTGCTGACTTGGGAATACCTTTTAAAATTCCCGAGAAGCTATTCAGCAAAGTCAGTTCCTCCGATAAATCAGCGTGGCTTTAAAGTATATCAAATGAATCTAGATTATTTGACTTATACCGTGGAGTTAATTATCTCATCCTGAACACATACTATAACCACGCATGTCTAGGTTCCTGAGGTTGGCTAAAGTTAGGTATACTTACCAAATCCTATGACCACATGCCCCCAAAAATCCTAGCGTAATGAACGTTATTCCAGCAAAATGGTAGTTGACTGAGCACTCACTTGTATCCCCAACTAAACCGTATTCCCGATCCTGAACAATTAACAAAAAGGAAACATACAATGCACACATAATAAAACAAAATAAAATCTACGTAAAACATCGTTCCTCCTTGCAAAGAAAATCTCTTTTAGAAATCAACTTTACCTGATTAGTTCCCAATCTCCTTTTCCAGTTTCGGAGGTAATCAACCAACCTCGAAACATAGGCTCCAACCATAGCTCAAAACTAAATCCATTTGCCTCAGCAAATTCCAAAGGCTTAACCTTCATCCTCCTTATACGCGGAATGCAAACCGTCTAATGTAGCTTTATAAAGCAACTTAGAACGTCACAACCTAATCCCCATACTCCCCAGAACGTGATATAATATCATTGCTGCGTTCCGATAAGATCTCCATCCGATCCTAAACTCCTGAAGAGTCTCTTTATCTACCTCTGTTAAAGGTAATACGGAAGGTTAACTATATGTGGGTCGATCCACACCAACTCTACAAGTATCGTTCACTATACTATTAGCGAACAAGATCATCCTCGCGCGGTCCTTGATTTTTAAGATTCAATACCCTCTTTCTTGGGTATGTTGAAAACTCCTCCACTAGAATCCTCTTCGGACTCCTAGTCCTTGGTTGTCTACTTTATGAGAACAACTAAAATCGTGGTGGTCCCTTTATGCGGTGACCCAAACACATTTCTAAATCCTTCATTGGCTTATATTTCTAAAAGTAACGACAGCCGAACCTAAACCTTCGATCCCAAGTTCTGCTTCTGATAAAGAACTCAATAACGTACTCCTTTACTCCTTTGGGTCTGTATCGCTATCGCCTTGGACCCCATCTTCCTCCTAGTGTCAACCATCCCATAACTATAGAATATAATTGACATCTGCTCCTCCTAACAAACCGTAAATAGAGTACAACGAATCCTAATATGGCTCTAAGTTTTAAGAGACGCAACACGGAAGTTATCTAACAAAAGACACTCTTAAATACACTAGAACCTGGAGTGCTCTGATACCAACTGTGATACCCCTCGATTCTAGAGCCACGGGTGATCAAGTCCGAGTACAGATCCGAGGGATACCAAACAATTAATATGTAGACAAGCACGAAATAAAAACTGAATTTAGAATAAATTAATAATACGCTGAAAGAAATCTAAAATAAAAATCCTCAAACTTTAAATAATAAATTAATATCATTTAAATCCTTTAAACTTTAAATAACAAATTAATATCATTTAAATCCTTCAAATCCGTACAACTCGGGAATCCATCTAGTGGACCCCTAATAAATCCAACTGGTCAAACGTTTACAAAATTTAAATCCAAAACTAAAATAAGAAAGAAAATCCTATGTAGTCGGAAGAGTGAGTATCTGTATCTGCATCAACATGATCAAGCTACGAGCCTGGTACTGACGAACACTTGGAAAAATAAGAATGGGTCAAGCCCACATGTAAGTTCCAATCTACTACAATCCGTACATAAATCCGATACGCAGATACATCCTAGATAGCTCAGTAATATCTAATAATAGTCCACACACACACACACACACACACACACACACACACACACACACACACACATTATAGGATACTCACTAACCTATAGTCATCACACCAGAGTAGAATGTAACACGCAAAACGCCGTAACGTAGTCATGCATACCTAGACCTACCAGGGAACGTCATTAGGTCCAGTTATCCATCCAGGCGATATACGCACCCTAACCATGATCAGGAAACTCAAGCTCGTACCACGGTACCATAAGTATATATATATATATTCCTTCCTAGTGCAGAAAGATAAAACATAAATCCGTTATATCGTTCAACCGTTTAGTTGACAAGACATGCATCCATGTAGGATTTAACTGTTTTAGTTAATCCATTCCGTATGTATGAAGAGAGAAGAATTAGCATTTTGATCTAATTCATCCCTCCATATGCCACCGTCCCATACCGGTGCATACCATGCAAATGATCCGTAAATGATGCAACATTTTAAGCAGTACATCAAATAAATCCACATAATCCAAATAGTTGATAAAAAAAAATGTAAACAGTTCATCAACTATAATCCTATAATAATGTCCATGAAATTGACGAGACAAAGTTTAATCGTTCGTCAACTTAAAACCAGAATCCATTCATATAATTGACAGAAAATATGCAATTCATTCTTCAATTAAATTTAAGTTAACTTCCATGTAAATTACAGAACCTATGTTTTAGTTCAGCAATTTAAGTCCAAAACCAATATACTACAGGATTATAACTAGCAGATTAACAAGGAAAAAAAAAAAAAAAAACTAAAATCATGACTCAGTTAATTGCAGATTAATGTATAGTAACTCCGCAATTAAATTCCTAGCCGTAATCCACGTAATTGCAGAAATAAGTTTAAATCTTTCGGCAATTAAAAAAAAAATCCAAAGCATGTATAGGTTAAAATAAATATACAGAGGACCCTATCATGCATTTAAAATAGGTTTTATAAACACCCTACATCCCATTATATTGCTAAAATTTAGTTAAGCAATTAATCCATCTTTCATCTGTTAACAGTATAGAAAATTCAATAATTTTATACCGTTTGTCCCGTTGACTAGAAGTAAATTTTAATCAACTAAAGGTCTTATTAATACCTAAGATTACCTTTTTAATCATTATGTGAGGTTCCAGACTCATTCCAAACAATCCCCAACTCCTACAATCTCAAAATCATTCGTAAAAAAAAAAAAAAAATTCAGAAACTATATTTGAGAGGGAGCCTGCTCCAGATTTGGGAACAGTCTCTAGAAAGCTTGGAGCCGCCTCCCTATATGGGAGAGCAGGCTCTTGCAGCCTTGGAGCCGGCTCCCTCCATGTGGGAGCCAGCTCTCTTGATGTGGGAGCTGGTTCCCTCTTTTTAGAGAGCCAGCTCTCTTCCTCTGAGAGCCGTATCTTCTTCTATGCTCATCCTCTTCGCCTCCAGCGATGATCACAGCCCCTGTAACGTTTTAATTAATATTTCTAGGGTTCAATTTATGTCCCAAATTAATTATTAGAAGACACCATGCATCATCGACGTGAATTGAAACAAGTTTAAAAATTAACGAACATGAGATTTAACTATGAACACCAAGCAACCATAAAACAGATTTATTCCGTGCAATTAAATATAATTCAAGCATACTTAAAAGATGTATTTTAATCTTAATTTAACCCTGGAGTCTACCATAGGCATGCACAGAACACAAGTTTACAAAAAGGAGATAGAATGAAACTTGCATTAAGATTCCGGTTTGAAATCTTCAACGCCGTCACTAAGTTTCATAATTTCTCCAAGACTGTTCCTTCCTCTAATCACTGCTCCAGTTCTATCTCACAGTAAACCATTCCTTCCTGCTTGATACGACCTTCAGTTCCATTGCTGAAAGCCTTTCCCAGTTTTCCTTTCATGTTTTTCCCCTCAGCCTCTCTGTTTCTCTTTTTCTCTAGTTACGGGAACAGAGTTTGTTTTTTAAAACCCCTTGCCAGACCTACAAATTATATATATATATAGGCTCCATTAAAACCCTAATCCTAATTCCATGACTCATTATATGTCGGCTAACTAATCCTCCTAAAACAAAACCCTAAATCTACGCTATATACACCACCATATAAAAAAAACCAATTGAGTCCTTTTAAAACACACATCATTTAACCTACTTTTAATTAACTAAATTAAATCTCAATTAACTCATTAAAGTGACACAGACAAATAAAATAAATAGATAACAATATAAAATTAACCGATTAAATAAAACAAATAAATAATTACTAATTACAATTAATCAATTAATATAAACAAATACAATGAACACAATTAGTCAAATAAGTCAAATAAGCACATAAGTCACTTAGTTAAATAAAAATGCAATAAAAATCAAAATTAAATTCCCATTTTATCCTTTGAATTATCCTTTTGAAAAGTAGGGGTATTACATTCTTCCCCACTAACAAAAGGAATTCCGTCCTCGGAATTCACGAAACTCTAAATTAATGTCTGTTCAAAATTCATTTCCGTTTTTGTGAAGCACAGCCTTTGATATGAGCTCCACCAAATTCCAATTCATCCAACAATATCCAGAGTCCTATGTTTAAGCAAACCCTAAATGTACAACGCTGAGGTTGTATCTAGCAACCATCCAATCCTACCCAAAATTTAGGGAAGGGTATCGAGCTTTAGTCCTCCAAGTTCCACAGAACAGACACAGAAAAGTGTTATGCATACAGGTCTAACGAATGTGTAACGCTAAATAATAGGTTACAGCCTGAATCGAGAAACAACATCTTGGAAGAGTTAGTGTGATACGTAAAACTGACCTTCCTCCAAAACACAGTGCTTCCTATACGGAAATCCTCCCAAATAACCATTTCATGATAAAACTCTTAGGTACAAGTTCGACTATCTTCAAAATCCGACTATCGCCTCCAACCCGCGCGCAATCATTACAAAAGAGAATATTTGTCTCAAATATATCCTGAAATAAGGGCAAGGTCTTATTATATAACCTCACTCCCATACCAGACCATCAGTGTGAGATCTGTACAACATACTATCCAAAACTCCAAACAATGTCGCACTAACCCCCTTGTGCCAACCATAGCACAGATAATAACTGAAAAGCGAAGCAACGCTTCCAATTACCCATGCCAACCTAGGACATATATCCTAAGCATATTTGCCATCATCAAATATTCTATCGTGATTAAATTTCCCGTCTAGAGATGCGAAGCATAGTTGTTGCTCCAACACCTTCGAAACTCCGTTGACATAGCAGTGTTTAACTCCTATAAGAGATATCCACATACTATAACTCTGTTATCAGTTTAATGTAGAACTGACATAACCCGCCAAAACAAACACCACTAACAGTGATATCCACCATCGAACTTGCTTATCCACTACTCGTATTCCTTATGGAATTAAAAATTCCAATCAATGTCGGTACTTTCTACCAACCATTTACCTCCTGATTAGTCATACTTCCCTGTTCATATAGGATGTGGCTAAAACCTCTAATGATATCCAAGCCTCAATTTTCCACCTTGTCAGCAGGTGAAATTTTCGCAGATGCGCTCAAACGGCAAAACGCCGTGGACAAAAACGAACCGATATGAGAAAAAATGAACAACGGAATAAACGACGTCGAAAATCGAGTTCCGTGCAAAGAGATATGCCCCGAACAAGTTTGGCGACAACCGTGGTCAAAAACCTGAAAACTGGGGAGATCGACCGCAGGATAATTCTAAAAGTACGCGACTCAACGAAATGTGAAAAAAATCCCGTACGAGGATCTAGGCCCCAAGGAGACACTTTGCAATTAACTTTCATTAATTAAACAAAAGCCCCTACATAAAATAAGAACTGCGCAAGTGACCTCAAATGAATATTTTCTTAAAAAGCCCCAAATCAAAATATCTTCAAAAGATATTTATGAAAAACACCCCAAGAAACGAAAATGTTTCTGAAGAATCTTTTCATCCACTCCCATATGGAAAAAAGAAACATCCGGCGAGCTTTTCTCCAAAAATAAAGTTACGCCTTGTAATACCCCTAATTTTAAAAGGACAGTCCTGGAATTTAATTTAATTATTTATTGTATTTTTATTAAATTAATTGATTATTTGTTTGTTTTGATTAATTAATTAATTATTTACTTATTTGATTTATTTTATTTTTAATTCAATTAATTGTGTTTTTCTTTCATTAATCGTTCTAAATTGTGTTTTCTTTAATTAATTGCTCAAATTGTATTTTGGTTTGTTTCATTAATTTAAATGTATTTCTCAAGTTTAATTAATTATGTGCTTATGTGAATTCACTGTTTTGGTAATTAGGGTTTCATGTTTTACATCGTGTCTAGGATTGGAGCCAACATATAATTGGTTTAGGCTTTACTTTAGGGTTTGGTTTAGGATTTAAATTAGGGTTTCAATTAAAACCTATAAATACATAAGTACGGATTGCCAAGGGTTTTGTTAACCCTATTCACGTAAAATAAAGAGTTGTGAGAGACAAAGAAACAGAGAGTGAGTCTGACTAATATACAGAGAGGCTCAAGGAGGAAGGAGTGGAGTGCTTTTGGGTTGAACCAAGAGCACCGGAGGTGGTGAACGGCAGCCTAGGGCGTTGACTGGAAATCCAAAGACGTTGGTTTACAGTTTCAAAATCTGAAACTGCAGGCAAGTTCTGTTCTTCTCTTTCCTCTGTAATTTGTGTTCTATGCATGCCTAGGTAGTCTCCAGGGATTTAATAAGGTTTAAAATGGATTAAATAGATGTTGTAACACATCTTTTATGCATGAGCATACAGTATTTAATTTTATTGTAATAATTGGGTTTGAGTTTGCTTAAAGTTACTAGTCGAATTTCTGTTGCCGTTATGTTTAAAAGATTCTGTTAAATCCATGTTATGGATGTATAACCATGGTTTAGGATTTTGTCTGGGTCTAAGATTTAATCCTAGAACCAGTATTAAAATAGGGTTGGAGTTTACAGAATTAATCTGTTTTGAAATTGGTTAAATTTTCTAACTAAAAATTCTGTTGTCGTAGTTTTCAAACGGTGTGTTCAATTCATGTCGTGGTTGTATACCATGGATTTAGGGTTAATATAGAACATTTAATGGAACCCTAGAACATGCATTAAATTATTTACAGAGGCTTGGGTATCGCCGGATGCGAGGAAGATGAAGTGGAAAAACGCAGAACACGCTGGAAAAAGAGAGAGCAGGCTCTCAAAATGAGAGAGCCAGCTCCCTCACACAAAGAGCCCGCTCCAAGGAGCATGGAGCCGGCTCCATGCTGAAAAGAGCAAGCTCCCTAAGTTAGGGAGCCGGCTCCAACATTTAAAAGAGCAGGCTCAAATTTTATGGAGCCTGCTCTCACCCAAATGCACACAAATTGGACTTTGGGCACTGTATGGACTGTTCAGACGATTACCACTTCGTATAAATTGTTTAATTGATGTCTTGGGACTATAATAGGCTTAATATATTATGGGAAACATTAATCCATGATTAAGCATACGAATGGAGCAAAATAAATCTAAGGAAAGCGGTAGATTGCAAACTGATTTTCTATTGTCGTTGGTTTCAAATATTGTGTTCAATACATGTTATGGTTGGATGTTAGAGGTTTATGATGTATCTAGGATTTAGATTGAACCTAGAACAAGGATTAAAAATATCACAGAGGGTGTAGGAAAACACCGGAGTTGAAGAAGATGAAGCCGGAACAGACAACGGCATGCAAGGGAGCAAGAGCAGGCTCCAAAAATGGAAAGAGCCAGCTCTAATATTCTTAGAGCAGGCTCTTGGCTGTTTAGAGAAGGCTCTGAGATCCTTAGAGCCAGCTCAATCCATAAAAGAGCAGGCTCAATTTTTCTAGAGCCTGCTCTTGCCCAGAAATCTCAAACAGTATGATTTTTATGCGTTAATTGGACTGTACAGTGCATTAGGACTTCGTCTAACTTATTTTAAGTGTTGTATGGGCTGTTATAAACCTATAATAACATGGGAAAATAATAACTCAAAAATGGATTAAAGGATGGACTATATAAGTAAATAAGACTTAGGGGTTGCACACGGTTGGACAAGTTTTATTGGCACTAAAACTTAACAAGGATTGTGTATATGATTTAATTATAAAAATATATCATATTTCCATAGTATTATAAGTATAGTGAATTAACTAAAAATTTCCTATGCTTACCTTGGGTTTAATTGATACTCAAATTTCTATTAACGGTATTAATACGTGAACTATATTAGAAGATTTGCTAGGTTTATATACCCGAGCTTGGCCAGGTTGTTGTGTATGATTTAAATATATATATATAAATCATAATTCTATAGTATTTAAAGTATGGGGAATTAACTGAATTTTCCTATGCTTACCTTGGGTGTAGTGGATACTTAAATTTCTATTAACTGTATCAATTTTTGGACTATGATGGAGAATGTGAATGCTTAAATTTATTGTAGCACTTTACATAATTGGAATTGGATTTTAGGCCCGTACTGAATACCTATTATTTATGCCTATGCATTAAATTTATCTTGTGCATATTGTGGAATGTGGTTGATGACTATTTAATAATGGTATGGTCAACTGTGTTAACTGGAGGATTGTATGTACCGATATGGGACGGTGACATACTAGGTATGGATTAGTTAAAACACTAATCCTACCTAATTTGGAATGAGTTGGATTAACCATAAAAAAAATTAAGTCCTACTTATATGGATATATATATATATATGAATCGGTATGGGACGGTGTCATATTAGGGATGGCTTAGTTCAAAATACTAAGACCTACTTATATTGGGAATGGATTAGTTCAAAATACTAAGTCCTACCCAAACTGGATTAAGGTATGGATTAACCATAAAGGTTAAGTCCATCACCTACATGTGTCATATCAATTGTGAATTGAAAGACTTACTACGGTTTCAAGATGGAGTGTTTACATATATCAGACCACTACATAGATGACTGATATTTTGTATAGGGAGTACGGACTTTATGTATTTATTTTATATGCCAAGGTATGAGCTTGAGTCTCAGGACCATGGTTAGGGTGCGTATATCGCCTAAGATGGATAACTGGACATAGGTGTTGTTCCCTGGTAGGTCTAGGTACTCATGCCCACTTTAGGGTGCGTATTTGCATGTTGCCTTCTATTCAAGCTGAGACAGACCTACTGGACTAGTGAGCATCCTATAGTGTGTACTATGTACATATATGGACTACTCTAGATATTGTTGAGTCTTCCTAGGATGTATCTGCGTATCAGATTACTGTTTGGATTGTAGTAGATCAGGACTTGCATGTGGGCCTGACCCACTCCTTTATTTTTCAGGTGTTCGTCAGTTCCAGGGTTAGAGCTTGGACGTGCAGAGCAGATACAAATATTCATTCCTCCGACTACGTAAGAATCTTCTCTATATTAGCTCTAGACTTTATTTCAGTCATTTCAGTTTTGAATTGAGAATATTAATAAGGGGTCCACAGGATGGATTCTCGAGTTGTAAACTTATGGAGTTTTGGATTATCAGATTTGAATAATTTTATTTCAAGGTTTATTAATTTAGTTTCTTCCAGCTATTTAATTTTATTTCTTATTTCACTTTGTATTCCGTGTTCGATTTAAAATACTTTAATTGTTTGATATCCCTCGGGTTTGGATTCGGACCTGATCAACCCGCGTCTTGGATCCGAGGGGTATCACACGCCTTTTAAGGAAACCAGCTGGGATGAATGCACGTGTAGTCAAGAATCAACTCTGAACACGAAGAGTGAGGTTACGGGAAAGGAAATTTCAATGAAAAAAAAATAATAAGTAAAAATGGAGAAAAAGGAAAATGACCGGGTCATTATAACCTACCCTCCTTAAAGAGATTTCGTCCCCGAAATCAGGAACATCTCCCGAAGAACTGTACAAGGACCGTGCACAAGGTCACACCAAAGAATAGATCATAAAGTACTAAAGGACAACTCCAGAAGCCTCAAGATCCATGAAGAAACACGTAACCGTGAACAGTGAGATACCTCTCCAAACGAATTGACATACTAACCCAATGTCAACCACCCAAAGGAGACCAAGGTAACAACACGCCGAAACGAGGAACACTACCAGAAGTAACATGGCAGCACAAATAATGACTAGAACCCGCCCACAACGTACTCAAGGTGTGGTAGCATCGACAGTATCAAGTGCCCACCCACACTTATATTACTAGCTAGGTAATACAAGGTAGCATCGATGGCAACTAGCACTCGCCCACCACACACAACTTGTACGGTAGCATGACAGTATAAAGCCATAATTCGTCACCTGTCCCCAACAAGCTTTTCCATGAAACTTATCGATACAAATGACATCAATGTCAAAATAATCATTACCAAAAGTACCACGGAAACCAGGCATTTTGTGAGAGTTGAGATATGGTCCAAAGATGTTCGGCCGGACCATTCTGGCCAATCCCAAAACTCTGACAGTAATGTCATAGGCACCGCTATGCTTAAGGCCTTAAATCCTCAATACTAAAAAACACTATCAACCTAAGAGTCTCAAAACATTGTTGTCAACCACACCAGTCACGAATCCAAAGCCTGACGAGTCTACGCTCCCAAGCCATTGGATCGGACTTTACAAAATCAAACAACATCACCATCGCCCTAGTCACAACGACTCCCAACAAGACAATCCACCCAAGAACTTCCACGTTGTCCTAAAGCTGACCTACTACAAGGCTACGTCTAAGAATCAAAACACCGGATAGAGCTCACACACACAATCCCGATAACCAAGGTCATACAACCCCAAGTACAGTACATAAATGATAAAAGAAATGAACTAAATAAGACAATTAGTCATAAAACGTATAGATATATATATATATATACATTCACAAGTATACTAAGCAATATTGATATTCATGGCATACAAGTATACAGGCTCAAATATACTAAACCAAAACGAAATGAAATAACCAACACGCAAGCATACTAGGTACAAGTATACTAAACGTAAATGAAATTCTACGAACAGATTCACAGAAACCATATCGCATCATACAACTAAACACATAGTGTACAAAGGCAATCAAATATACTACCTATCACATAGGGGTCAAGCAACAGAGACACGCTACACGTTACCTATGACGCTAGTATGCTAAAACAGATATAGTACATGGAAACACATCATCTATATCATCACACAACTACCAAATAGTCACATCCCCTGAACATGTTTCTAAGGCATGCTCAAAACAACAAGACATATAAACATGTTAGAATGACTATGCAAATAACAATCTTACAACAACAAAAGCAAGGAGGGATGAAATGCCTCTCAAAAAGACAAACTCACCGAAAGTGAATCCCAAAAACTCGGATAAGTCCAATCTCTTACCGTGAGGAAATGAATCATCTCCCAAAATAAACACTAAGATTCTCGAAATAAGGAGTCAACAAGTCTTTTCTAATACTAGCTCAAACCCAAGGTTGAATCCCAACGCTACACAAAACAAACAACAATGTAATGAATAGTTCCAACACTAGACATTGCAAGACATCAACAAGAGAACACCTCTTAAGACACCGATGAGTTCGATGGGAACTTTACAGGATCCTATCGAAACTCTAACACACCATCCCAAGTCTCCAATGATGAGGGAGAGTAATTAATTGCACTAATGCAATTAATTATGTGGAACCTCTCACACCCCAATCTTAGCTCGTAAGAGCTGTCCAAGGCAAGACAAAAAGAATCCTAGGTTAACATACCTATCAAATCCCTAACTAACACTCTAAGGAGAAGAGACACGAGAACCTCGCCGTTGAGGCTTAAGAAAACAAACCTCCCATTTCCCCAGGGAAGGACTCGAGTCAATCTTGACTCATTGTCCCATTACGCTAGAAACAAAACCCCAATGACGTCATCACATCAAAGTCACCACAAAACCCCAAGAGAGGATACCAACACCTCAGACACTCCCCGACCATATCGTGAAGCCACGAAAGAAAGGAGATGAAATGGTGCCTCCTTGGCCTACGTCTCATTCCACCAAACAAGGACTGTGTAATACCCCTAGTTTTCAAAAGGGATAAAATGGGAATTTAAATTTGATTTTATGTACATTTTAATTAATTAATTGATTATTTGTTTTCTGTGCATTTAATTATTTATTGACTTGAAATTTTGTATGTGTTTTGAGTGATTTATTTTATATTTATTTATTTGTTTTCCTGTATTTGTTTTAAGTATAATTAATTAGTTGGTTATTTAATACAGATATAGTTATTATGAACGTGATTGTTTTGGGCACTTGTTTAATACTAGGTTTGGGTGATATTTAAGTTAGAGTTTAATTTATAGATATATAAGTGGTAGCCGACATAATGAGTCGTGGAATTAGGATTAGGGTTTGATAGATCCTATATATATAGAACAATTTATGTCTGCAAGGGTTTTGAGAAAACCCTATTCACGTTATATCTGGAGAGAAGTAACAGAGGTTCTGGAATTTGTTTTGAGAATAAATAGATGGGGGGATTTGAGAGATGAAGTAAGGGAATTGCTCATGGTGAGCCAAGAAATAACAGAGGTAAAAGGCAATGACCAGAGGAGGAAGGGAAGGTCTTGGGTTTCCCAGAATTTGCAGACGGAGGTTGAAAGGTTTCAAACCGAAACCTAAAGGCAAGTTTCAGTCTATTCATTTCCTATAAACTTGTGTTCTGTGCATTCTATATAGTCTCTAGGAATTAATTCAATTTTTAAAACTGATGTTTGATGCATGTTTGCCGGACTGTAAACTGATTAACGTATAAATACCTGAAGTTTGCTTTCCTTGTATAAACTGTTGGGTTATGTATTAAACTCTTGTAAATTAATTCATAAAGGAATGTGAGGAGTTTCTGGGATGGTTTGGGATGTAAATTAAAATTTAAAATGGAATATTGATGCATGTTATCTGACCCTAAATTGTTCGTTTGTTTTGTTAACTGAAACTGTGGTTCTTGTGTAAACTGTTTTGTTGTGCCGTAAGTTTTGGGTCAATTAAATCACAAAAGTTTATGAAGGGTTTCTAGGAATTTAGGAACATAAATAGAACTCTAAGAATGCTACAAGGTTTGGGATTGAACACTGGACTTCGCCGGAAGCACAGACGGCAACCGGACGAAGCAGAGACGAAGCAATGGAGCAGAGACGGCTCTCAGGGGAAGAGAATCGGCTCCCTAAGTGAGGGAGCCGGCTCCCAAGAAGGTAGAGCCGGCTCTCCATGAGGGAGAGCCGGCTCTGGAAGATGAAAAGCCGGCTCCCATGGGGGGGAGCCGGCTCTTTTGAACAGAAACCCCTTCGGGGGTATTTCTGGTAATTTTTCGATACTTCAGGGGCAAAAGGGTAATTTTGGAGTTTCATGGGGGTTCTTAAATGGTGTACAGAGCATGTTTAAGACCTAAGATGTATCGATTCAGGTAATGGGAATGGACAACATAAATTTTAAAATAAGAATGTATCCAAATGAGCCTTACTCATATCAAGCGTCAGAATAAGGTCTCGAAACACTCAAACCAACAAAATAGACAAGAAGGTTCCCGACATGGGGTCCTTACAGAATGAATTTTTCCTACCCAAGGAAGAAACTCCGCAAAACAAGAATGTATCCAAAGGGATACGGCGGACTCCAAGAGATAATGCCCTGGCATTAATCTCTATCAACCAAGCTGGAACTACATACAATGTCAAAACAAGACATAAAAAAATA
Source organism: Cornus florida (assembly GCF_030987335.1). Taxonomy (NCBI): domain Eukaryota; kingdom Viridiplantae; phylum Streptophyta; class Magnoliopsida; order Cornales; family Cornaceae; genus Cornus; species Cornus florida. Next base: position 31,748,394 of record NW_026775578.1, read on the forward strand.
AACAGTTACCATACAACATAGCAACGGACTACATACTTACACAAGTAGTAAATAATCACACAAGGCATGTCAGCGTATGCAGAGAAGGACATAAAGCATGAAAATATGCTACATACAATCATGTTAAAATGAACAAACACATATAGCATGCTAAAGCAGACAAGCATAACACATGCTAAGTCGACAAGTGTAAATAACATATTAAGACAGACAAGCATATACAATGTACCGGAGCCGACAAACATATATAATATGCTAAGGCAGACAAGTACATACAACATGCTAAAGCAAACAGGTATATATAATGTACTCAGGCAGACAAGCACATACAATATGCTAAGGCAGTTAAAGTAAACTTCTAAGCACTTAAACACATAAGCACGTTAAACATGTAATCAAGAAGCAAATAAATACATAGAGCATGGACACAAGCATGATATGCACCCAAAATCCATCGTCCTAAGGTTTTTGAACTCAGACGCTGTGATACCACCTATGACGGCCCTGAATTTTTACAAACCTAGTGCATCCTGTGATAACCCGAAATGGATCCAAAAATGCGGAAACAAAATAAAAACAAGTCTTTGGAGATGTACGTCATCCCTAAGACATAAGAATGGGCTACCGAGGAGTCCCATGACTCTGCGGAAGCAAGACCGAAGTTAGGGTTTCAAAACCCTTCAAATAATGGACCAAGGGCAAAATGATCATTCCAAACTGAAATAGGTGCCACTGTGCACATGGATAGACAATGAAAAATCAACAACTCTAGACTCAAGAATCTCTTGATTCGGAGTCCTGATGGCAAAGATATAAGATAGAACGAAACGACATTCTCCGATTAAGAGATACTACAACCCTATCTCACTAAAACGATCCTAACTTCTTCATTTCTAATCCAAATTGGTCATTTTTTAGTCTAACCTCAAGAGCTTGAGGTCAGCTTCCCAATGGTACCAACCACACACAGAAAATCCAACCGTAGTAAGAGTTATGACAGTTTTAGTGAGTTAGGGTTGTAGTATTTCTTAATCGGAGGACGTCGTTACGTTCTATCTTCATATCTTTGTCATCCGGACTCCGAATCAAGAGATTTTTAAGTCTAAAGTTGTTGATTTTTCGTTGTCTATCTAATGGTGTGCACGGTGGCACCCATTTCAGTTTAGAATGACCATTTTGCCCTCGGTCCATTCCTTGAAGAGTTTTGAAACCCTAGCTTCGGTCTTGTTTCCGCAGAGTCACGGGATTCCTCGGTAGGCCGTTCTTATTTCTTAGGGATGACGTACATATCCAAAGACTTGTTTTTATTTTACTTCTGCATTTTTGGATCCGTTTCGAGTTATCACATGATGCATTGGGTTTATAAAAATCTAGGGTCATCACACCTACACACCGAACGCCCATTTGGGAAATTTCATAAATATTATAAACACTTAAGATAATGCATCTAATTTTATTTATACACAATGGAAAATACAATAATGAAATTCAAAATAGCAAACCCCTTTGTGGCCCGGCGTTAGTTGCACCCCGCTCTCCGGTTTCGAACTTTCACACCTCTAATTTATGAAAAATAAAAATTATTATCGAAATAATATCCCTATAAATATAATTTAACTAATATAATATAATATTTATATTAAATCATCATTACTATGATATAATTATATTTGTATTAAAATATTCATGACAAAAATAACCCAAATATCAATCAAACCAAAAAGATTGAAAGAAAAATATATTTTCTATTTTCTATTGATTATTATATTTATAAAAAAAGTATTCAAGAAAATTATAAGAAATTACTATTTTATGATTTGAATAACATAAAACTTACTATAAAAAATGACATTATTATAAGTTCATAAAACTTTATTAAGAAATCAAAATTAAATTTTATGAAAAAATTAGGTAATTATAATATTTTTTTCAAAATTTTATTTTTTCCTTTTTTCTTTCTTGTCTGATAATTTCAATCTAACCAACCTTAACCTAAAAGAATAATCTCACACTTTAGAGGTCGTGGATAGAATTAGGGGTGGCAAAATTTGACACAATTCGTCAATACGACACGAGGGAAGTGGGTTTGGGTTGACCTTAAATGGGTTCGGGTCATAAACGAGTCGACACGATTAACCCGTTTACTTAATCGTGTCGTGTTTGGGTTAAGGAGTTCAACCTGTGTAAACCCATTTATACCTGTTTAACTATACGTGTCATAAAATTTTGTTTTATTTAAGTTCTAAAATAACTATTTAAACTTATATCTTATTATTTATTCTTTTGTAAATTAGAGATTATTTAGTAATTTGGTTGAATTGAAACTTATATTTTTCTAGTATTTATTATTCAATTGATTATTATTATTAATTTAAATAATATAATAATTTATTTTATTAAATGGGTTATATAGTAATAAATAGGTTGAATTAGTTTTGAGGGTTCTTGACACAATTATTAAATAGATCGTGAACTGTCTAGTATAATATGGTAATACCCTTAGATCGACACCCAACCCTTTTTTCCGCCGGAGTTGGTGCCAAAATAAGACCACTTTAAAAACAAGGGTAAATTAATTACACTTATTACTTTCAAATTTTTAAATATCTCACGTTTGAGATTTATTACTTTGTTAAGACTATAAAAAGTTAATTACATCATTATATAAAATAAATTTTTATATTTTTATAGTACCCTAAAAAAATAAAAATAAAAATTGTTCCTATCGCAGCCCTCTAGAGCCCTTTGTTCTCTCTCTTTGTCCTACTAGAGTCTTCTCTGTAACCTCCATCGCCCCCAAATCAAAACACAACGCCGAGACATGGCAGAGATCGAACCAAAGCGCGAACCCTCAGCAATGGCGAGCGGAGACCAAGAACCCAAGAAACCCAACCCTTTTTTCTCTCTCTTCCAGAAACCTCCCTTCTCGGACTTCTTTCCATTCAAGCGAGAGGCGACAGAGAAGAAGTCAGAGGCTTCCGTTTCGGAGAAACCAGCGACAACTGTGGTTGAGAAAGCGGAAGAGAGTAAGCGGGTCGCCGTGAAGTTTCCCGATACCCGGCCGGAGATTCCTCCTTTGAAACTCGAAGCTGAGGAGGGTGAACAGAACACCAACCCCGTGGTTCTGTGGCAGGTACTATGATCTGTTCATAAGTTCTAGTTAATTTTATTGGAATTGTCTCTTAATTTGCCATCGTCATCATGTGTGTTGAGGGTTATGTATTTATTGGTTTCTTGTTTGGATGTGTTTGGTTTTTGAGAAAATACGCGATGGTTTAAGGAATCAGATTTTGAATATTGGTCTTCTTTTTAATTAGTTTCTGCCGGCTAAAACAGAAAAAAATATGTGGCTTCTTGGATTTAAGACTCACAGAGTATTTGCTAATTTATGGCACAGTTTGGGTCTGGACTGGTTTGTCAAATTGAATCAGGTCAAAATTTGGCCAGAGTTTCAGAAATCTGTGGCGAAATTTGGTAGGGGAGCCGTGGCGCGATGAGGTTGCTCCATTGTGACCAGAATGTCACAGGGTTCGAAAGAAAGGAGACAACCTCTTCTCTTCATGCAAAGAGAATGCTGCATACGTCTGACCCTCCCATACCCCTTAATTGCGGGAGCCTCGTGCACTGGGTTTGCCCTAAGTTATGGTTGTATTAAGACCCATTTTAATTTTTATCTTTTTTGTTGAATTAGATGAAAAACTTGACAATTATGTTAAACTTAAAAAATTTGGCAGACAAACACTAAAAAGGAAAAGAATCAAGTTGTCTAAGTTCCTCAAATATGGACAAGTTTGAATTAATAGTATACTACTTTAAGTTTGCAATTAGGTCTTGCTATTCGTTGTACCTTGTGCAACTACAAAAAGCAGCTGTAAACATAACATTCAAAATGTGTTTATTTTCTCCGTCCCTCTTCCATCTATTTCTTAATGACTGTGCGAGGGTTTGGATCTCATTTTAGTCAATTGTATGAAGTTTTAATGGTTGTCATCCCTTTGGCTGGCTAAGCCAACTAACTTGTACATTTAGAGGGTTTAGTTTCATGGATGCTCGGGAGGCCATATTTGTAAATATATGGGCAATAATTTGAGATGCTTTGTATATCTGCAACTGATGTCAAATATTGATAAGTGGCACCATAGTAGTAGTTCCGGTGTGATAAAATTAATCATAGGATTTGCCACCTGAAACACATGATTAATTTTTAGTGCTTCATAAACTTTTCATGTGCCTAATTTCAAGATGGGAATACAATTTTGCTCTGCCAATTGTAGCTATGATTGATTTTTAGTGCTACATAAACTTTTTATGTGCCTAATTTCAAGATGGGAACGGGATTTTGCTCTGCCAGTTGTAGCTATCAAAAACGATATCTTTTTGGCCCTGTGTAGTTCTTTTGGCCTTCGCTCCCCTTTTGAGCGCTTCTATACAATTGTCTTACTTATAAATAAAAAAAAAACCATATCTTTTAAACCATCTTCCTAGGATTCTTGCTAGGGGTGCACAAAAGAACCGTGAGAACCGAGTCGGAACCAAAGCTTCGGTTCCGGTTCCGAATTTAGGAACCGTGGGCATACGGTTCCGGTTCCAGCCCGTGGGAACCGGTAAGAACCGAAACCGTATATATATATATATATATATATATATATATATATATATATATATATATTATATTTAATTTTATAATAAAGAGTAAACTGTAAAGAGTCAAAGAGACTTAGACGCGTGAAAAAAAAAAAAAAAAAAAAAAAAAAAAAAAAAAGCGTGAAAAACAATAAAACATACTTCTTTAATTTTTTTGCCCTAAATCTCTCACTCTCTTAGTCCTCGCCTCCTCTCAAATTCTCAATCTATCTTCTAAACAGATGAACCCTAAGCTAACCCTTGCCCCCTCTGACCTCTCATCGCCCTCGCCTGAGTCGCCTCCTCTCATCTCCTCAGTCCTCATCGCCCTCGCCTCCTCTCAAGTCTCATCTCAAGCTTCCTCGTCGATTCAGTCCTCATCGCCCTCGCCATCTCAGATTTCATCATTAATCGTCTCCGATCTCAGATTACTCGGTAAGTCCTTGATTGATCTGTCACATATGTTGGTTTCTAAACTATTTTTTCTATCTATTCCTTTTTAATATCACTCCCATCTCAGATTTCTCATCAGTCATTCATCCTCACTCCCATCCCAGATTTATGCAGCAGCAGGCCAGCAGCATAATACTTTTTTTCAGTTTATGTGGAAATGCACTAATAGTCTAATTCTGTAATTCAGTATTTTATTTTAGGAATTTAGTATTTAGAATTTCAAACTATCAGTTTTTTTATTTTGAAAGGTTATTCAGAATTTCAGATTTCAGTTTATTATTACCATGGGATGGGATGTAATATTATATAATTTATACTATCAGACTTAATTATCAGTTTTATTTTCTGTATTCTGTATTTATTTATATTTATATTTTTGATATTGTATTCTTAATTTCTGTTAAGTGTTAAGTAATGGAAGTTATGGAACACCATTGAGTTACAAGTTACAACATTTCAGTGTTAAGTGTTGTATTCAGGGAACATTTCAGTGTTAAAGTGTTGTATTCTGTTAAGTGTTGTATGCAGGGAACATTTCTGTAACAAAAAAACCAAACAGTTAACGGTTCTCATGGAACCGAACCGGTTCTATGGTTCGGTTCCATACTATACGGTTCCGGTTCTGGTTCCATTTTTAAGGAACCGTTGTGAACGGTTCTGGTTCCGACTGGAACCGTAAGGAACCGAACCGTGTGCACCCCTAATTCTTGCAATTCCCATTCTGTTCCTTTTTGCTCATTTTCTGCACCTTCAATTCAATTTGGTTCCTGTCTGTGCTCTTATTTGTTAGGATATATGATCATATCTAGCTTCAATTTGGTTTTGATCCATTTTATAGGTCTAGAAGTCTCGATTTCAATAATATATAACCATATTAGTTGACCAATAAACTCTTTTGAATGTGGATGATGGTTCCAAAAGGGATCGGATATAAATTATTTGAAAGCTGAATGAGTACTTTCCAAGGTGAATACCTCCTGTCACTTGGCATATCAAATTGTGAAAAGCTTAAAATTTGAGAAATCGTCTTTAATCGTCGTGACATCTAAGGGCCTCCCCTCCTCATTGTGGCACTTTTAGCCTAAATCAACTTATCCCTTCTCACCTACATAGGCTCTATTATATTTTTGTAACTGACATTCTTTGAGGAAAGACGAGTTAACTGAACTAGCAATTACTTAGATTCATCTTCTTATTAGTAGTAATAACTTGTATAACTTTACAAATATACAGGTACTTATTTTGCAAATTTTATTTATGTTTGGGGAGGTGTTTTGGTATGTTAATATATGTACTATTATTGATTTTATTAGTTTCTTGATTTATCACTTTCTTTCCCAAATCGATGAATTTATACACTACTAATAGGGGGTCATATTTCCTACCCGTTTATGCAGATAAAAACACATTAATTAATATTTTTATTTTTATTTATTTATTTTTTTTTCCCAGTAAATAAAACACATATTAATAGATTCAACAATTTCTGACTCATCTGGTAAACTGGTTTCTTATTTTAATATGAATTAGATAAAAAGAGTCGATCTTGAGATCCAAACAATTTTGAAATATCAGGACAAAAGTAATAAGTACTTGACGAGTTAATGCCATAAGTATTTTTTAAATAGTTTCTATAATTTCTTAATATAATAATTTCTTAAAATTAAAGATTTATGACAGATTGGATGGTTCATATAACGTTCACACAGTTTTATATGGATTGAGTTTTAGTTCTTGACCGGACAAAATACTTAATTGGCAAGTGGAATTCAAGTCATTTAGTGGCAAGAATTGGTTGATGTTTATAGGACTTTTCCTTCTATGTTTGTTTTGTGATCAAATTGTTTTTATCCTATCATAAACAATTATATGGACGGAAATTTATTTTGCATTATGATTTTGTTTTATTTTTTAAATTTAAATCTCATATAACTTTTAAAATGTAGTGACTTCAATTCTATTGAAGATTTGGGAAAATTTTGTAGTTTTGTACAACAAAAATTAGCTATAAGTTAATGCAGTGCATGGACTACAGAGGGGTTCTGAGAGAGAAGAAAAGAGAGGGAAGGGGAGGGAAGGGGTAGGGGAACTCATATTTCTTACCCGTTTATGCAGATAAAAACACATTAGTGTAGGTAAATAGATTCAACAATTTCCTCATCCGATAAACTGGTTTCTTATTTTAATATGAATACTGTGGTTTTTGACCCCTTTTAGATAAAAAGAGTCAAAATACTTTATTGGCAAGTGGAATTCAAGTCATTTTAAGTGCCAAGAATTGGTTGATGTTTACAAATAGGATTTTTCCTTCTATGTTTGTTTTGTGATCAATTGTTTTTATCCTATCATAAACAATTATATGGATGGAAATTTATTTTCCATTATGATTTTGTTTTATTTTTTAAATTTAAATCACATATAAATTTTAAAATGTAGTGACTTCGATTTGGGATTTTTTTTATAGTTTTATACAACAAAAATCAGCCACGAAATTAATTTCTTCCCCCTCCCTTTTCTCTTCTTCTCTCTCTCGGAACCCTCCTTAGTCCACGTGGCCGTGCACTGCATGAATTCACTGTTAAGTGTGTTTACTGTTTACGTTAATGCTGTTATCATTTTGATATATATATATATATTTTCCGTTTAAATTTTGTTGTTTGTAGTGCTTCTCCTATGAAATTCTGTTCGAATTTTCTGTGAAAAGTGTGCTTGATTTTTTTGTGCCCTTTTAAAATCAAAGCCTATGGTTCGACTGGAAGAAGCAAGAAACCTTAAGAAAGTGTCAGTGGAGATGCAATAGAGTATATAAAGCACATTAACCATCTGGATTTTGAGACTTCAGTTTTATAAATAAACTTATGTATGGATCTATAGCATTCGAAGAGTTGGAGATCATATTTATTTTTGATGAAATTTATGTCTGTGTGGTAGGAGGAAATAGTGGAAGAAAGGTAGAAAGAAGGGAAGCAAGGGGAAGTTTTCCCTTTTGGAAACACTAAATTTTCCTTTTATTTTCTTTGCTGTGTATACAAAAACTTAATTTAATCTATTTGGCTGCGGTGATTCTCAGGTATACGCTGTTGGAGGGTTCTTTATTTTGAAGTGGCTATGGGCGAGATGGAACGAGAGGAGGATAAACAAGAGGTCATCTGATGAAGAACCATCTCCGGACGACGACAATTAGCTTTCACTGCCTCGGAGATTCCTTCTTGTGTTGGATATGAGAGAGTTCTGGTAGTTGTGCAATGTATAAATTTGAATTTTCAGTTGGTGGATTACAGACCATATATATTTTCTTTTTCTTGATTAACAGTAAGTTTCAACAAGCACAGCTTTCTCTTTTGCCAATGCCTTTTTGTGGTTTAATTTTCACAGATTCTCCATTCCATGCTTTTAAAATTTTCAATCCTATGCTTCCAGTTGCATCTCCAGCTTTGCATTGATGAATTGTACATACAAACTAGGCATAAAATTTTAAGATTTATGTCATCTAGAGTCCAGCTGAAGAAGTAAGTTTTTTTGCTTCGTACATTAAGTTTGATTAGTTTTTAAGATCCAAATGGTTCAACGTATATAATCCCAGTACGATAAGAGGACTTCTGGGCTGTTAATTTTTTACCATCATAATATGATTTTTTTTTTTCTTTTTTTCCCTATAATATGATTACTAAATAACAAGTTACATTATTGAAGAACTTTAACAATATATATATATTTCTTAGTTAACTTTCACAATAATTAACATAAAAGAAATTTCACAAAGATGACGGAGACAAAGATAACAATCACTGCTCATCCTAATATTTTTTTGTAATTGGCGATTTCTCATCCTAATATTTTTTTGTAATTGGCGATTTCTCTTATGAAATAAGGACTGGTCAACTTAAAAGGGACCTCACCAAATGTCTTGTGGCCTATTAGTATTTCTTCTAAAATACTGACATGATTTGGAGAGAATCTAGTAAGCAACTGTTATTTTAATATAGTATTTGTTAGTATTAAAAAGAAATTCAATTAGAGTTAACTCCAAAATTGTAAAGGTATTAGATGAATTGAGGTTTTGAAAAATATTTTATTTTATTATAATTATTTTTTTTTTTCATTGTCAAGCAACACAAAATATAAAATTTTGATTTCAGTATCAAATAAAACGGCCTTTCCTTTTCTGAGCCTGCAAATCAAATCACATGTTTAAACTCTATAATTCTTTTTCCAAATAAATAAATAAATAAATAATGACTAGAATTAAAAGTCCACTAATGAATGAAAAACCAATAAAACAGTAATCAAACATGTGACTCCGTGGTCAAAACTAAAATACTAAAAAAAGCCAGTTTTGACGGAAGCGTCACGATCCGTAAGAACACGTGTTGCGAGAATTAACGGCAAAGCCAGTTCTGACGGAAGCGTTACGAAACTGTAACGACAGAGACAACACCGTCAACCTTTTAACACACAGTTTTGTTTTGTCTATGCTTCTTTCCGTCTTCTCTCTCCTCCCAACTCTCTCTCTCTACACTACACTCCCATGGCCTCATGCAACCAAGGCTTCCCTCTCATCACCGAAGACGACGACGACAACTCTCACCGGCACCAGACCTTCGCCTCTCACTGCGCAACCGCCGATAAATTCACCGGCGCCGGTAACTCCGCCGAGTTCTACTCTCAGAATGCCGACGCCAACTCCTTCGCCGACGCAGGCGACGAATCCTCCGACCAGAATAGACCTGAAACCACCACTCGGAACGGCAAGAGAAATTCCAACCACCACAAGAAGCCCAAACATGGCGGTGCAGCCGCCGATTCCAGCGGCGAGTTCCGCGTCGATCACCGGAAGGATCGCGAGGAGTGGAGCGACTCAGCGATTGCGTTTCTTCTCGATGCATACACAGAGAAGTATTTGCAGTTGAATCGAAGTAATTTACGGGGGAGAGATTGGGAAGTGGTGGCCGAGATCGTGAATGAGAGGTGTGATACGCAAAAGTCTTGTAAGAGTATGGAACAGTGTAAGAACAAGATTGATAATTTGAAGAAGAGGTATAAAGTTGAGTTTCAGAGGATGAATGGCGGTGGCTTAATGGCTAGTAATTGGCCCTGGTTTAAGAAGATGGAGGTGATTGTGGGCAATTCAGTGTCAATAAAGAGTGTTTCTGATGAAGATAAGTCTGGTGGAGGAAACTCTGCTAGTGTGATTAGGCAATCAAAGAGGTATATCACTGTTTAAATACATGTTTATACTGCATAATTGTTATTATTCTTGTTTTCTTCTGTTGTATTTTTCATGTTTGAAGTCTTGGATTGCTATTTACCTGAAATGTATGACGCTCATTGCAATGTTTTTATGATCGAAGAACTCAATTCGTTGGTTTCTCTTGTTGAATATATTGTCTAATTGGCATTTTAAGGGAAATTGATGGTGGCATGAAAATCGTCATAAATATTTTTAAATTTAAAGAATGAGATTGTTTGGAGATGCAGAATGATTTTCTAGGCTTTGGAGATGTCCATCCTTGACCTTAAGAAAATTACTCTTTTTTTTAGTTTTTTATTATTCATCGAAAAAGTAGAGTTGATTTTTTTTTTTTTTATTTAGGGAAATTGGTTTTTTATGCTTTTTTATACTCCAATATACATCTGTTGCACCGTCTTTGTCTGCTTCAATTTAAATTTTATTTAAAAAAAAAAAAAAATTTTGAATTCCTGTTGTAATATGCACTGACAATTCTTAGCTGCTAATGGGTTAAGGTGAATATGTAAGGAAGTTGAAGGTGGAAATTTTGTGTGGCCATTAGGCATAAGCTGACTTAAAAGGATCAATGCAAAATTGCATCTTCACGTAATGAGAGGAGGGTATGTGAGACTGCTGGAAATTTTATCAACCCTGTACTCTATTGCTTGGTTTCCTCTAATTGACTGTGCATCATAGTGATTTAACTTCTTGGTGCTTCTATTGTCTAGTCTTGTAGCCTCATCAAGTTGTTGTTAATGTGCTTCTCTATTTATGAAATTGAAGGTCCTTTGAGGGTGTGGAAGCTCCAATTTGGATATTGAAACACTCTATATTTGGTTTCTTATTTTTTTTTTTGGGGTGAAAGGGCACATATGTACATCTGAAGAAGATAATGTTGATTTTTCGGACAGGGTTAGGATATGCGCTCCCCTTTGAGGCATTTTTTGTTTTTAATGAATTTTACTTTTAAAAAAATGTGCTTATAGATTTGTGTCTGAAATAGTCCTGTTCTTCCATGACTATGTGAATACGTTCCTGTATCCCTAGCTCTTTTATTCATGGCAGTTAATCAGATCGAAGAGAATTGTTGCAATCTTGAAATTTCAAGAATCTTTAATGCCCTAGGTTGGTGGTTTTAGCAACTCGTGATATAGAAGAATTTGAGGATCTCATGAAGCTGGTTATTTCTACATTATATCAGTAGCAATATTTGTCAGCTTAAAAGTGTACATTTTATACAAAGCAAAAATGAACTTACTATAAGCAATACATAACTTTGTAATGTTTACTTTTACTTTTCTATTTTGATTTTTTTGAAAAAGATAGTTACCAAGATGACAACTCTTGTACCACAAAATAAAAAGGACTTTCTGTGTAGTTGCCCTCTTCAAATCTGGATTGAAAAATCCAGTAACTGTAGATCCATATAGATTGTGCCCTATATTCATAAAAAAACTCCCTTTTAGTTTTGAATTTATTTATTTTCTTTATGCGATAGGAAACAAGAAGATTTTATTCAAATAATTGACAATGTATAAAGTTGAGCATGACATAAAACTGTGAAAGTGGAAACAAACTACCTCAAGTGAGGTTGCACCATCTTCGCCAAGAAATCGGCCTTACAATAGATCTCAGAAGAGAAAACTTATAAAAAAGAAAGAAAATAGATCAAAGAAGATAAAAAGATGCATAGCAACTAACACATTACAAGCTTGATCAAGTGATCACAATATCAAAGGATTTTTTTTTTTTTTTCTTTCCTGTCTACAAAGTTATCTTCTTTATTACCCTACCAATTTCCCTGCACCAAGGGATGGTTCATTGACAAAGGGACTTCTCTTAAAGACCTTCAGCTTAAGTCTCCACTTTAACAACATTTCCTTGACCAGCTGGCTTCAAATAGTTTAAAGAAAATTCTCCACCCATGATCTTAGAAAATGCCACCCTCTCTATTTGCCCCAAATTCCTAGGAATGCAACTGAAAGTTACACTTGGTAACTTCAATATGAGGATGTTTTCTGAAGGCCCAAGGACTTAGCCTCAGGCCGCAATCTAATTTTTGAATCATAAGAGGAACATCTTTAAAATCCTTGATAATCGAGGATTATGATGAAGCCAAAAGTCACGTTGCCCTACATACAAATCCTAATGTGTCTCCTACATGTCAAAGATCTGACGGTCTGATTCCGATGAAGTATGGAATTATCTGGTGTGATGCTATGAGTCAGAGACCTTTTTCTTTAATTGCTTTTTTAAGATCTCAGATGGTGATGTTCTTGATGTAATGCATTGCTACAAATTAATATAACTGCCTCCTGATGCGCCGAAATGGTTATCCAATAATCTTGCAGCACTTAGATAGAGACAGATGATTCTTTCCATTAAATGACAGATTTACCCTTATCCATGACTGATACTTAGATCAGACTCGCTCAAGTTCTAATCTGTCTGATTATTAAAAAGTTACTCTGCCTTTTAATTCATTATTAAAAGTTACTCTGTCTTTTAATTCATTTTATAGAATCATCAAATTTTATAAATAAAAAAAGTATAGTAGACTCGGTCTATGTTTCAATAAAATGAAAAGTAATACTTATTTGTAATCATTTCATCTCGTATATGATGTTGTGTTTGATGAGCTGTAAACCATGTATAAACACTTGTTTCGGCTGGAAGTACTGCTATTATTGAATTTTCCTCACCTTTTACTTTATAGTTGGACCTCATCATAATGGGACATCACAAAACATAAAATTTAGCTGTTAGACCTTGTTGATAGGATCACTTGCTTATGAGTAACTGTAACTAGCACTACATTGCATGATTATTATCATAACTTCTGGTGTCATCCTTTAATTTCTGGGCAGATATGCACCTGACAATGTTTCTGCCTTTGCAAACAGTAAATCCAAATCAATGCCAGCGCTAAAATGGCGGCGAGTAGTGTTCAAAATTAGTGGTGTTGCATTGTCCAGGAACAGTCAGAGTGTTGACCCAAAGGTGCAAGTTTATCTCGTTTGTAATAATTAGTATCTGTTCAGATCTGTCTTGATTAAGAATAAAGGGCTTGCATCAACTTAACATACTCTTTTGGCTCCCTGTAATGTAATCTATGTGCTGACTGAATCTTTCTATTGTTAGGTGGCTTTGCAGATTGCTAGAGAAATAGCAACAGCTTGCCGCGTTGGTGTTGAGGTATTTCCTAGATTCCCTTGTTTTTCTCACTTTGCTAGCCACTTCGTTAGCTTTCAAAGCATTGAGTTTCCTGATTTTTTTTTTTTTTAATGATTGCAAGATGCTTGTGAGATGTAGGTGGCTATTGTAGTTGGAGGTCGTAACTTCTTTTGTGGGGACTCATGGGTATCAGCTACTGGCCTAGATAGACCTACAGCATACCAAATTGGGTAATTTTCCTATTGACTGGCATATTGAGTTTTCCTCTACAAACTAACTTGCATTTTATCCAAATTAGCATTTGAATACTACCGTACCTTGATTATTCCTTTCCCAAATTTAGCCTTTTACCTCCATTTTTGCTCATTATATTCTGTCAAAGCAGCCAATTCCGTTTTGTTACCAAAAATGAAGTGCAGTTTTATTATGGGTATGTTATTAAAAAACTATGCCACTTTTGTTGACTGTATGTCTGAATCCTCTGCAAGAACTAGAATGAGATGGTAAGACCAGAAACCTAGCAATATAACACTTCGCTCAGAGATGATTCTTAGCATACTGTGTATGGTCCGCACCTGTTCATCCGTTTGTCAAGGAAGGGAAGGTCACATGCATACAGACATGATTATCAAGAATATGGGTTGTTGGGGCAGTCATGGTTTAGTGTCAACTGCGTCATTAGGTTATCATGCTACCCTTAGGTTGTGTCTTACTGCTGCCCTAGGTTGTGTGCATGTCTTTTCTTGAAATATCTCTTTATGCCATCGGTGTGGTCATAATTATTTGACTGACAAATTCTGGGACTTTATCAACATTTGCAATCATTTATTGAAATGTATCATTCAAATTCTGTCGAACAGACATGGAGATGTTGTATTTGCAAAATATATGCAAACTAAATAAGTCCAGGATAGAATGGAGATGTATTAGGGCAGTGACGGAGTCAAGAATTTATTTCAGGGGTACATTGAATATCGTAAAATAAAAATAAAAAATCCAACTAATATGGCAACTAAAAATTTAGCAAGACAGCACACCCAAAAATAGATGTGCAAGATTCAGACAGTATGTCACTGTTCTCAAAAAAATTCCAGTAAAGAAAAACTTAAAAACATAAAATACGGTCATTAAACTTGTAGAATTGCTTTAATAAATTTAAAGAAGAAGAAGAAGAAGAAGAAGAAGAGAGAGAGAGTATGCAAAGAGAGAGAAAAAAAATTGGAATTGCTTTAATTTATTTAAGGGGCACCTTGAATATAGTAAAAAAATTCCAACTAAAAATTTAGTAAGACAGCAAACCCAAAAATAGATGTGCAAGATTCAGACAGTATGTCACTGTTCTAAAAAAAAATCCTATAAAGAAAATAATTAAAAACATAAAATACGGTCATTAAATTTATAGAATTGCTTTAAAAAATTCAAAGAAGAAGAAGAAGAAGAAGAAGAGAGAGAGAGAGAGAGAGAGAGAGAGAGAGAGAGAGAAAAGAATAAGAATAGAGAAAACAAAAAAGTTACTGGACGTATATCATAAATGAGTGAAAGAAGAAGAAAATTTAATATGAGGAAAATAAATAAATAAATAAATAAAACAAAAGGAGGAGGAGGAGGAAAAACAATATTTAGAAAGTTGCATTGCATGGGTGACGGAGCGAGTGAAGGGTTTAGACAAGGAATTTCAATCATTAGAGGGATTTTTGGAAAGGGGGAATTTTTTGAGAGAAAATTTTACAAAATTATACACATAAAAGTAAAGAAATAAAATAAAATGAGGGGGCCAGCTCTATGCTGGCTCTGTGCCAGTAGGTAGTATTTTCCTGTAGCATTAATGCAAGTTTGTTCTTCTTTTCACTTTTTGGTTTTAGATTTTTTTTTTATTGGTCTGGTGAAGTACAGTGATTCAAGTAGCATTTTGAGGTACATGAAAAAAGTTCAAGAACTTGTGAATTTCAAGAGTTTATTTTGCAGTAGCGTTAACATTGGTTAATGAGCTTCCTTTGTATCAATTTATCTCATATAAGCTTTGAGTTCATAGTTCTGATGCAATCCATTGTGGCAACCATTATCAGAGCAATTAATTCTATAAAAAAATTACCACTTTTATGCTATATTTGGATCAATGTTAGGAAAACAAAGCTGTTGTTAACAGTGTCTAATTTTGTAATGACCGGTACTGTGTTATTGTGGAAGCAATTATATTATATATTGTTTAATGAAATTGCCTTATTTACTATGATAAAGTATAAAATGATTTTGTATTTATGCTGAAATTGTAACAATGAATGAAAAATGCAACAGATATTACTATTATTGTATCAGTTTTTGGTTGTCCTGGTTTATGCTCTTGAAGACATGATATCATCTATTTATGGTGATGTTATGATTTGTGCAGCATTGTTGTAAGTAGTGACTGAAACATCCAATGCATGAGTGACATTGTTCATGTTCAATGCATTGATGGTTTAGGAATCAGTTGACATTACCCAGTTATTTGCATAGCTTGGTTGCAAACATGAGTATGCAAAGTGGGTTGGCAAAAACTAGAAAAAGACTGAGGGAGAAAATGCATAAAATATACAACACATAAAAAATTAATACTATCATTTTCTTTCTTTTTCATCCTCCCTTTACTTTCCCCTCCCACTTATCCAAATTCAATGTAAAGGGCTTGGAAACCATGAAAGGTGCCCACATTAGAGTAGGAAAAGTAATGGCAGAAGCCAAGTGGAATGATTTAGAACTTTTTCTTTTTAGTTGGGTGCGTGTTTAAGGTGGTTTGGGTGATCTACCATTCTCTCAGGCTTAATACCCAGTTCATATCTGGGGCTAAGTTCACCTCGTGGTTTATGATCCCCCCACCCCTCACCCCACCATGGCAACTGCCATTGCATCTACTTCAGAAAAGAAAAGGGGAGCTTCACTTTGCTTTTTCCCACCTAGTCTAGAAAATTGACGTTATGCAGAAAATGCTTCTGTAAGAACCATGATGAAGACTTCTTTGTATGCTGATAATATGACAAATAAGTATGAAAGCCATCTCAGTCAAACAATCAAGAAAAGGAAAAAAAAAAAGAAAAAAAAAGGCCTTCTGTGTCTACTGTTACTATTTCATGGAAGTTAAGATCTATCTCCTTAGATGATTGTATATGTTAGTGAGATTCCTGTTTCCCTTGGAGTGGAATATTTAACTTATTTTGAACTTGGTTTCTTTTCTGACCATGCACTGTTGGTTTGTTGTCAGTATGATGGCAACAGTTATGAATTCTGTACTACTTCAATCAGCTTTAGAGAAATTAGGTTTTCAGACGCGTGTGCAAAGTGCATTTCCAATGCCAGAGGTTGCTGAACCATATAACAGGCTACGTGCTATCCGTCATCTTGAGAAAGGAAGAATTGTCATCTTCGGTGGCATTGGTGCTGGTGTTGGAAATCCACTCTTTACCACTGACACAGCAGCAGCTCTGAGAGCTTCTGAGAGTAATACCCTTTCCTTTTCTTGATTTATTGATTTTCATTTCTGGTTTAGATTATTCGAAAATTATAGTTGCTTGTGGATTTGAGGTATTTGCAATGGACTGATTGGTTTCTATAATTGAACGAGTATGGTATAGATTTACCTTTTTTAAACCTGAACTTTAAATTTCAACAAGATGCATGGATGAATTTGAGAACTCATATGGATGGACTTGGAACAAGATGATAGATGTTGTTTCAAATCCATGCCAAAAGACTTGAAGTTGAATAAGGATCCTAACAAAATATAAAGCCCATATGTGTCCAATCCAACTCCAATTCTTTTTATGTATTTGTAATTTTGAATTCAAATCCCTGAATTTAGATCGATTGCCCAATTTCACTTATATTTTATTCAACCCCCTACCCACCCCAGCTTACCATATATACCTCCTTCTGTACACTGAGTGCATATTGACCTGTATGGCTGGCCACTGATATATACCTTGTTTAATCTAAACATGAGCAGATGGCCAGAACTGTGCAGAAAGAATTCACAGACACTTGTCCCAAAAGATTGAAAATAAACCAAGTGTTCACAAATGTTTGGTTGTTTCTGATCATTGTATTTATATCTTCAGATTTTCTCCTGTTCTGCTGTTCTTTTTTATTTTATTTCGTTAAATTTTATATCTAACCATAACAAATGCACATTGCCTTTTCACTTTATTGTTTTTTCTTTCTTTTCTAAAGCTGGGACCCTTTTTCATAGCAAATCATGACACGGTTTTTTATTTTTATTTTTTATTTTACCTTCAGTTAATGCAGATGCTGTCCTCAAAGGTACAAATGTAAATGGCATCTATGATTGCCAATCTGTTGACAACAATGCAGTGCTAGATCACATGTCTTTCAGGGAGGTTGTTTCTAGGGGCATTACCTCTATGGACATGATGGCAATACAATACTGTCAAGAGAATGGAATTCCAGGTTGGCCATACTCTCCCTCCTTTTTTTTTCCGAGTCATCGTTTGTTTCAAAACCCCACATTCTTTTATAAAGTGTACGCTCTTCTTTTGCAGTTGTAGTCTTTAACCTGCTAGAGCCTGGCAACATTTCAAGAGCATTATGCGGAGACCAAGTTGGCACCTTGATTGATCAAGCAGGAAGGATCAGTTGACGTGTTCAGAACATACCAACACTTTAAACCCTGGTATGGAGTCCGTGGAATTGCCATTAGTGCATTCTCCAGAATATATCTTCAAGACAACGCAAGGTATCTTTCTTCAAAGGGGAAAAAGAAAAAGTAAAGAAAAAAGAGACACAGCCCAACAATATTTAGCAAGCTTTTGCATATAACATGGAGAGGCTTCTGTAATATAAATGAGAGGGTGGTAGAAGAACTTTCTTTTGTCCAGAGTCCTTAATTTATTAGCACATAGTCAATAAATGCTTAGCAACAAGAAGGAAGCTTCTTGTTGGGAGTTTTGGTGGCTTATGCTGTTATTTAATGTTTACTCAGCCTGTAAATTCTTCTGCCGATGCCTTTTTTTTTAATGTTATTGGCAGGGGGAAAAACAAATTTTTAGAAATGTGATGCACAATGCATTTGACGAAAAATGTTTATTGGAAATAAGGGAACTGTCATGTATGTATATATGATGATACGATGCACCCTTCTTGCAAGAATGCGTTCTTATAGGAATCTGTCTGGTGCTTGAAGATAACATGCGGTATACAAGAGGTGGTGCTTTTGAAAGTTTTCGGCTTTCACTATGTCCTGTGAGATTTTGCATCTCTATGGTCTTTGGTTTTTACTGTTTTTGCATTCAGAACTGCTGTCCACACCAATTCTTCATGGACGATTGTATCATGATATAAAACTTTTCATCTTTCCCATTCGATTCAAAATGCATTTTTCATCCGTTTACAGAATCCACCATTTTTTCTAGCAAATGGAGCATCATTGAATGCCAAGTCCATCCCTTTGTTTGCTTTAGGCTTCTGCAACTTTTTTTCATGTAAGACGGTTAATAGCACGTGCTAACTACTGTTAAGTGACTCTTTCTGCTATGCTTAAGCTTCAATTTCCCTTTGAAGTGAGTCTCTTGAAATTTGATGTTTCTCCAATGAATTAAAGATTTGGCATTAGTTGTTTTAAGTGATTGTTCTCAAACGTGATCAAATATGAACAAGTATTAGAATGTATGGGAGGAAGTGTTAAAACATTATATGATTTCCACTAAGAAGATAAAAAAATTGTCCAAACAACAAATACGGCCCTCCCAAACGAGTCCCAACTTCAGCACTCTCCCCTAGTAATTGAAGTGTACCACCGAGTGTTCTCTTTTCTAGCATTAACAAGATCCATTGCATAAATAATCAAAATATAATAGAAATGAGAGCAAGTATACAATCAAAAATCAAAGAAATAAACAAATAAAAATAAAATTTTATCAGACCTCTGTTATTGTTTACATGAATATGAATGTCAGCTGAAAAATAGAACAATAATTGATTGAGGCGGAGAAACTGTACACAAGAGAAGCTAATCTAGCTAGAGATATGTATGGCAATGTGCCATTGTATCACTAAAACACCTGAAGAATTTTATATAAGATCTTGGACAGCATCAAAACAGCATCCATTATTGAACATGTAATTTCCAGCCTTCCTGATTAATTTCTCAGCAACGTCTGACACCTGTGATTGTACACAACAACTCTATATTCTATCTGTACAGAGTCTCAAGACCCATCTCAATTATTGGTTCATTTTGCCTCTTTGTCTCTTTACATTCTACTGGGCTAACTCGTCTATTGAATCTCTATTCCGACAAAACTTCACCTCAAAACTTCGCTTTTATTCCTTCCCTTCGGAAAGGTCCTCAATTGGATATCATGACCAGAAGTTGTTGAAGCTCCTACTCAGGTTGAAAATAACTGTCGTAGATAGAAAGCCTATCAAATGCATCGTAGTTTGCCTTTAATCCGATAAATTGGCTTCCAAATTGAGCACAACCGGCATCAGGCCACTTGCAACCTCCATCTCGGTTTCGCAATGGGCATAGAGTTTCACAAACCCGATTAAGTGGATTGTTGGACACAACATCATCTGGCACAACCGTTATAGAGACAGAGAGATCTGTCTCATCGTGCTTCACACTACAATCCGATTCACCTTTTGGAAGGGGATGCGTAAATTTCTGTGGAATTTCTGTTGGGTTGCATTCAAAGTCAACAGTACAATCACCGCTGCCTGAAAAGTGAACCTTGCACCCTAGCGATTGTATTGCTCGCTTTATGGCTGCACTTTCCTTGCTTGCTCTCTTGGTCAAATCCATGGCCAAGCTGCTGATATGTTTCTCATTTTGCAACTCCGCAGTTAAGGACCCCACAGTAGCTGTGATTTCTCTGGCTTTTCTTTCTGCCTCTTCTTTTGCCTGTAAACATTTATAAACATAAATAAAAGAACTCTTATGATATAGCCCTTGTTATAAAGTTAAACTAAAATTAGCCTAGTGTGAGGATTCTGATTGTAATCATAAATCACTTCGCGGAAATTACAGTCCAAGTTAAAAGTCTGGACTAGTCCTCCCTTAACTAACAGGGACCCAACTGGATAATAGCCTTTCTAGAGATTTACTTTAGAATTATGAAAACCAAAGAGAAAAGTCACCCTAATTAATCGATGGCATGTCTCAAGTCATGCTGTACCCCTATCAATTTTATATAACCGCTCAACCATTCTAATGAATGTCATTTCATTATTGAATAGTCTACTCTTAACTAGATGCATGCCAATTTCACTTCCCTCCGCCCCTTTAGAGCCTTAAATTGAAACTTGTAGTATTGTTGTAACAACTTATGGAGAAAAACATAGTACAGTTGTATTAGTAATAATATGGTTATATTCCAGTGGGAAAGAAGGTCTCAAGATTGATGAACATGCATAGCATATGCATGGCACGGAAACACAAAATCAGGACCAGTCAGCAGACATGGCAATTAGATACCTAATGATGAAGGTGATGAAGCAGTTCTACAAGGAGTAAGGTAAAAGCCACTATTGCTTGTTTTGAGATTATATCAAAAAAAAAAAAAAAAAGTAGGTGATAGATTATATCAATAATTCATAATTAGAGAAGTTCCCTTACAATTTATTTATAGGGCTAATTCCACTGTAAGAACACACAAGCAAAATCTATTACCTTCTGCAGTTCAGAGAATTTTTTAACCATATTCCTACACTCAGCTTCAACCTCTCCTGTTTGGGCTTCTGAGGGGCAAGCCCACCGAAGATGGAATTGAGGCCACACAGTTGGGGCTAAAGCTGCTGCTGGAGGCAATATTGGACGGTCATGTTTTGATGGATCATAAAAGAGGTTGTAGTGCACATGAGAATTTCCTTCTGAAGCTCGCAAATCAGCCAAATAAACCCACAAGCATCCACATACATCAGAAACTCCAAATTGCTGTCTTTCCTTCTCACTATAATATAAAACAAGCGTTCAAAAAATTAATTCACATTATTCAGTAAGCATCAATACTAAAAGTTCAAAATTTTTTTTTTTTTGCCCATGCATATTGTACAGTACGTATGTTCCCTCACTGCCAAACAAGATTCTGGTGCAATTGGAATTATTATAGGTCCAATAATCAAATATTGGAGTTCCAATATATGGCATGGTTTAAATTTTATCTCGGTAGTCATTAACACTTAGTACAGTGGCAAAAGCTCAGCTGTCAAGCGTAAGAATGCGAGATTGATTCCTGAGAGCATCCATTTCATGCAGTTAATATGCCTAAGATTAGGCCAGTATCTAGTTTTTCCTTCTTAGCACCGTTGATTAGCGGGATCAAAATTGGGTAGTGACTTTAGCAACACTTCGGACATGATTCAAAATTTAATAACTACGGTAAAATTTAGAAAATATCAAATGAAGAGCAAAATAAACTACTTAAAGTCAGGTGTTAAGAGTTCTGTATTCTTTACAAATTAAATTACGAAGTACTTTACAATATTCTTCCTTGTGAGTGACAAATAACCTTTATTTTCAGCCATTGTAAGTTAAGTCGCATAGCATGGAAACGGGAACAGACATGATATGACAAAGATAGTATACAACATGGATACGACTTAAATATGATAATACATAAATATAAATTCTCGATTGTATATATCCATTATATAAGAAAATTATGGAACTTTAGTTAACTAACTAATTTCTATACCAAGAATTGCATAATGTGGAAGATGCCATTAAATATCACAAAAACCATTATATTAAATATATCCACTGTGAAGTTCCTGTAACTCGCATGAAAAGCACCCATTCGCTCTCATGGCACGAGCGTTTTTCCGTCAAAAGTTACATTACTGTCCTTTACTAAGAAGTGTGCATTGAATGCTTGACTTGTGGTGACCATGCATACAGTATAAATTTTATTTATTTATTTTTATTTAATAAAAGAAATGTTGGACAATTCCAGATGCATTCCAATAGTGTCAGAGATAGTTCCTTTGAAGATGGGTGAAAATACAAGTCATTTTTGGGACACTGTAAAATGTGTGGGCCAAGTGTATCGAATAATAAAATTTAGTTTGAAATTCTTAACACATTCACGTGGTTTTCAGGAAGCAACTATGTGAGTGTCACACATACTGACATGGACATGGACATGGACCTTTATACAAGTATCCTTGCTTCTTAGCCCGTAAGAAATCTTCATTTAAACTACTTCTCATGATAATCTCATCTTCGCTCTTCCCTCTAGATTAGAAAATAGACAGCATAACAATTATTTAATCTGTAATATAAGACCAAGAGTTCAAAGAAATACATATAAATTGATGACTGTGATCACTATAGTTACTATGTGCATTTTTCCAACAACTTGAGGTGCCCCAAAATTTCACGCAGACTGAGTTGCCTTCAACAGATATAGGGGGATTTGAAGCAAATTTAGAAGCACAAAACGGAAGCGCAAGGCCTTAGCAATGATTGTGTTCCCTTCCCCCTAATTTAAATAAAAGAAGAGAAAAAAAATTGTAGGTCACTTATCTCTTCAAATAACTACCAATCCCTTCATAAGTCAGGCTAGGAATCTTGGATAGAGGACCAAAGAGACTTAGCTATATTCTACAAAGCAATGAACAAACAATTAACCCACTATTTAAGAAAACCACTTTCCATTTAATTTTTCTCTAAAGTGCATTACAAGTAATGGTCCCTGTACTGTTACACGATTAAGTAACACCGCCATGATAGAGCAATAATTCCAGACGTATTGGACGTAACAATATAGGCTTCCAAGAAGCCTTCACGAAACAGCCTACTTTTAAATCTAAGACTTATAAGTTCTGCCAAGCTTCAAACCATCTACCAAAATGAATAAATAAAGTTCAGCCTTAGATTTACCAAGTAAACCAGACCAATTTAAGTCAGGAAAATGAGGAAATTTATAAAATGTAACAAGAGAGAAGATGCACTTCACCAAGAATAGTTTGCTAGGTTCTAGAGAATTAGATAACACCGAAGTGTCATAGAAATGGTTCAAGAGACAAAGCCAATGAGGATTGAGTAATGTAATGAGACCAGCAAATTCAATCAAGGCAAGCTATTTGCATTCTCCCCACCATTTTATACCCCTTTAACAAATAGTGCATCACCTGCTATACCTCCTAAATTTAACTTGTTTTATTTGTTCTTAGTTTCCTTTACAGATTATTTATACATCTTAAATTTAAACTTGTTTATTTCTTCTTACTTTCCTTTTCAGATTATACATATACATCTATACACAAACACTCACACATACGTAACTCATTGAAACTTTTGTCATCCATAGGACCATAATCCTCAGACATGCTATGCAACAATAAGTTTCTATGCATTGCCAATGTTCAATGACCTCTTTATCACATATCTATCTGAATTCCAACTAAAAATTAACTTTCAACAATATATATAAATGCAGATTAGAGTGTGCGCGCGCGCACTCTTTCCAACTAAAAGAATCTAATGCATTGCATACTAATATGATTGTCTATACAATGATCGAATATTATAACCTAATGTTAAAAGGAGATGCAGAATTAAATTTTTGAACTCCTGAGATGTGCAAGTAGTTTAATCAAACTTTAATGATACAATTCAGAAGTAGTGGTCAAGCAAAGTCTCTCCTTTAAGATAATTAGCTAACTATAATGAGAGTGCACCAGTTGCAATTTAAACATAGAGTGCAAAATAGAAGATGGACGTTAACTCAAGTGTTTCAAGCAAAGGCTCTAAAAGACATATACCTGTTGCACAAGAAGTTCCCAAAGCGACAAGAGAACACAGAGTCCAAGAAATCTACGAGGAAAGCCTGCATCACAATAAGAGAGTCAGCAAGCTGCTCCTCAACAGCCTAATATATAACAATTAGCTATTTCACAAAAAAAAAATAAGTTTCACATATAGGAAAATATGACATTCGCATACAGAATAAAGATTCATACCGAGGAGAATTCAAAAGCGAAAGGATACATCCGCAACAATTGTGAAACACAATCAACCCACTGCAGAGGGAATTCAAATACTACATCAATTAAATTGCCAGTAAACATAGTGAAACACAATGAAATATTCAAATTATTGTCATTTTCAAATTTGATCAGGTGTTGCACCTAATATTAATTCTTGGCATGATCCCAATGGGAGAAATAGTATGATGAAATCCAATGATGAATTTCAATCGCGAAGGGGGTTTCACAGACACAAGTTGTGCAGAAAATGAGTAAACCATTCTTCTGGCTGGAGCTCTATGATTTCAAGTAGTAACCTTTATGCTCAGGAGTGGACCCAGGAATTTTCACTTGGGGAGTCCATATTCGAAATATTGGTATGAAAATAAAAGTGTAGTTATTATTTATTTATTTTACAATAAAAGCCTAAGCACATAGTCCTAGCATAAAAGAAGATCTAAAAAAGTTATTTATAAACCAAAACTATTTTATTTTATAATCCCTCAAATATATAAAATTGGAAGAGGAGGGATATTAGTTATATTAGAGTTTTCTGGCATTCTGTCAGAATGTGGTATTATTTTTGGGAAGGTAAAAAGGGTACCTGAAGGGGAGGGGTGGGTGTTGTTAGTCCCTACAAGTTTTGTGATGGTCAGTTTGGTATGAGGGACAGAATCCAAAGGACAGGAACATAGGGAAGATGAAAGAGGTATCCGTACGAACCCGGCACTAAGCAACCGCTCAACTTCAGTATTGCATGATTTCACAATCACTCTTTTAAAAAAATATTTCATTTTCCTCTGAAGGGCAAAAAAATGTATAATGCAGTATGTGAAGTAACTTTGCAACAAATTCTCCTTTTTAAATTGGATTATCTCTATTCTTCAAAGTAATAGCTTATTGATTGCCTGAATCTATTCAGCATCTAAAATAGTCATTATCAGTATCAGTACTGTTTCTTTTCTTTTTTCTTCTCCCCCCCCCCCCCCCCCCCTACTTTTCCCTTCCCCTTCCCCTTTTTTTAAAAAAAAAATTAGCATCTCCACTTTCAACTATTGTCTTTCCAGTTTTTTCTGAAAAGGAACTTCATGCATTAAGTGTAAATTAACACTCGACGTTTCTGATTCTTCTTATAAGTTGTTCTGGTCATTGATTCCGTAGTTTTGAGCTGTAAGGTTTTTTATGTTTCACGTATATTATCTATAAAAATCATTGACCAAGCCTCAAGTTTTATATCATTTTTGAAAGTTCCAAATAACAAACTTGTGGGTTTGTACCATGTGGTCAACTCCGTATAGTTTCATCTAAATCATGACATATTATGTTCCATTTTCCATTGTATCGATCCATTTTAATGAATTTTCATTATTTTGTATGGTCATCAGCATCAACATTAATAATTGAATCTAGATTCTAAACAAATCCAACAACACCAACTCTCGAGGCCTTCCTCACGTTGTGTCACTGATGAATGCAGTAGGGTCAACAGAAGAATAGAACTAGCGATGGCCTCGCCTCCACCTCCAAGGGGGACAAAGGCAAGGGAAGAGAAGAAGAGAAAAAAAGAAGAAAAAATTTGTTAATTCTAGATTTGAATAATAACGGATGTCAGCTTGTCCTACACAGCTGTATCTCATAACAAGAGGCCAATGTGAACTAAAGCAACATCTGCAAAGATCTAAATCTTGACTACAATGACATATCAACCAGTTCAGATGGACCTATTGGATATATCTTGACCATAAGACATATCAACCAGCAATGATGGACCTACTGGATGGACGTGTAATCAACAGTTATACACATGCAAGCTCAGACACACAAGGTAAGTTTAAGCAGTGTTTTGAAACTACCACTGCCTTCATCCTTAGATAGTTGTCCACTTAGAACAAGAATGACCTTTTAGGAAATCTCTGTCAACACATTCACATTACTGAGTACAGATAACCAATATGCACCCCAGCTCTGAATATCTTTAAAGGGTGAAAAGTTACTATAAGGGGTCATCATCATCATCCTTGCCCTTGTCCCATACGAATGAGGTCAACCATATGAATTATTTTTTTCTATTCTTTCCTATTTACACCAATTTTCTTCTAATATTTAATTTTTTTAAATCTTTTTTTTTTTTTTTTTGGATAAGCAAGCATCAAGTATTTTATTTTTTAAATGATTTTAAATTACTTCATCCCATGTGAGTTCTGATCATCCTCTTTGTCGTTTACCTTCTATGCATACAGATCTACCTCTTCTAAGTTCTAACGGAAGTATTTTATTAAATGTCTTTTTGAAGAGAACAACAAATTAGGGACATCCAGAAAAGGAAATGTGAAACTATAATTCAGGTATTACATGAAATCCAGCTGCACTGATGGTAGCAACACACTACTCTGACACACGCATGACGCACCTGTAAAAATATGGGAGAATAGTTGTTTAAATTTTGAGCATGTGAAGTATTTGGAGCTTGAGATGAGCTTGATCCCGATGCTTGTCGCTGAGGAGACGGTGGGAAACTCCCAACGGAAGATGACCTAGATAATTCAAAAGGCATGTTACCACTTCCAGATATAGTTGGCATTGCCACGCGATCTGAAAACGGATGACCAAATGCAAGCCAATCTTTTTCCACAAGTGCCTGTATTTATAGAAGGAAAAATAAATAAAGTACTTGAGCAGATTCAACTAAGTGAAATCATGCAAATCCTACAAGGTAAGAACACTTGGGGTGTCTGTCCTTGACAAGATATGATATATGAAGTGCCCAACATGGCAACCTCAGATGAAAATGAATTGCAAAGTGGGTTATCAGCTAACAAAACATGCCTGAACACAATTTTGAGTTTGCAATGGCCAGAAAAGAAAAGGAAAAAGAAATGAGAGTGCGCTCAGCAACTGGAGTATATATGAGTGTCCATAATACACTAAACCATAATCCAGAGCTTCTTGCCCCAACAAAATCACTCTTTAATGCTCCTATCTAAAGCTTAAGGAAAGGTAAAGAATAAACTTAAGACAGGCATTAAAAATATATATATCTAATAATATCTGATTAATACCTGAAACCCCTTAAATGTCCGGTAATATGGATCAAGCAACAAGCTAGCAAGTGAGACCAACTGAGTAGTTCTATCCCAACCATCACTGCACAATAGAAATTCATATCACTGGGTAAACTGAAAAAGCCATAGGCAATTCAGTGTAGTAATAATCGTACCGCAAAGTGGAAACCTTTATTGCTAAGTAATTTTAAAAGGCTGTAGGCGTTCAGCCTAGTAGTAGAAGTTTTTAGGTAGTAGTGGTGAAACAACAAGGAGAATAACAATAAAAATAACAACAACATAAATAACAATATCAAGGGTAATAACCATAATGAACAAATAAATGAAATGAAATAAAATAAAACAAGTATAGACTGCTTCATACTGATGAGCGGACACAATTATGATAGAAGATAGTACAATCTCTTTACCAAGTGAAGATATTATGCGAACTAAGCTGCTGCAAACCTCTGAATGAAGCAGCAGATAAAATACAGACGAGAAACAATGAGTAGAAATATAATAGAACTGCATAAAAAAGAGCAACACCAACTAATTAACAAACCACTTTACATGGACATGGATATGTGTGCCGGGTGAGACTATGTGTCTAAGCATCAGATTTATAAAATCTCCAACCCAAGGAGATCGGAACATGGCAAATATTCAAATTGCTCGTAATTTTTTTACATTTTAAGGAGAAATAATATTTTCACCCATTTTGAAGAAAAGGAAAATAGCAAAAGAGTTCTAATGTATAATTATATAATCAATTTGAATTATTGGACATGCTTGTTAGGTGCATGTCCAACCATACATGTCGGACATATATCCCATACCCTTCATGCATTTCTGAAGAGTCCATTTTACATAGATAATAAATATATAACCACAGATATATAGATTTGTCAGGGAATCAAACAAGAAATTTTGGTAATGAAGAATGTATGAACTATTATTTTTGTTGCTGAATCAATCACCTCAGATTAGCAATTTGTCTTCATTTTGTACACCTCATTCTCCCTGGTTGTTAAATTAATTTTTCAAATTAGATCAACTACATTAGCATGCATACATATGTTAATGATAAAAAAAGCTAGAGATACATATATACACACATATATATTACCATACATCTATCAATATTTATTATCATAGGCATGCAAAATTTTTGGTGCGAGTCTTGCTCAAAGTAAACTTAGAATTTTGCTGATTTAGTACTCTTAGTTCTGTTGTGCACTTAAGTGACCCAGAACAAGAACCTTTTTCATTACATTTTATTTATATTTATTAAATAAATGAGACATAATGACTTGAAACTAAGGTATCACAGCATTGGAGGATGAATTGTTTCAGCTTTCAACTCATGCCTTCACCATCTGAAACATACTTTTAGATAAAAAATTAAAAATCCTATAGATGAAATTCACCTCTGTACAACATAAGCACATTGCATAACTGACGCATTATTCAAAATTGAAATTTAACAAAATAAACAAAAACATGTATAGTAAAAAGAAAGAAAAAATAATTACGGACCGAACATTTAAACATGACATTCAATCATAACATTAAATTCAGAAATCAACAATGGAAAAGTTAGTTAGTTTAGAAATTGTCCTGTATATATAACTTTGACCATTATTATAGAGGCAGCAAAAGAGAAACTTAATCCGACTATCACTATAATTAACAAGACAAAAGTATAAAAGATGCTGACCTGCAATGAACAAGCACTGATGCTGATTCAAGAGCAACGCGTGCAGCAATCCAAGCAGAACCAGCCAAGACAGTTTGAACGTGTATTAACCAACCACTATCTCCAAGGGTTGACACTGAAGCAGACATACTGCTGAGATTGCCTCCACCCCAAGTCCATCCACCATGTCTCTGTAACACGAAGCTCATTAATGATGACACGAGTCACACAACCATGATAATTATGCAAAAGTTCTGAAAGAAAGAAAGCTTCAGAGTGTTGTTCATCTCTATTGTGAGTATAGTCTCAATCAACATGAGAAATAACTTGAATTGATAATTAATTCAACAACGACAAAATTGTAGCAATTATCGAGGAATTAAATCCATGAGCCATACAATGAAACTATGGGAAAGAGTGATAGAACAAAAATACAAGGATATAATCCACAAAGTCTTGATTCCCAATTTTGATTTATGCCAGAAAGATTCACAATGGAAGTCATTTAATTAATTAGGCAATTAGTTGAAGACCATAGGAGTAAACTAAAAGATTTACAATGATTTTTATAGACTTATAAAAAGCATATGATAGGGTACCGAGAGAGATAAAGATTATGATTTTTATAGACTTATAAAGATTATCCAAGATGCTTACAGGAATAGAGAGACTAGAACCCGCTCTACATATCACTAGATTAGTGATTTTTCTATACATGTAGAATTGCACTAACGATCGATCAAAATTAAATACGTATCTATTACAATAATTTTAGATGAAATAACAAGAGACTTACAAGGAGACATTCCATAGTGCATGATGTTTGCAAATGACTTTGTATTACTGGATACTTCTAAGGATAACTCAGTAATAAAATTAGAAATCTAGAGAATGCATTAGAGTCCAAAGGCTTAAAAATTAGCAATAATGAAAAAGGATAGAAAGAGAGATGATGTGAGGGAGACTAACTAGTAGTGTTTTATGTGATAAAAGAATATCAAATAAGTTAACAGGAAAATTCTGCAAGACAGTTTATTAGGCTAGATATCTTATACGGAGCAGAGTGGTAGGCTTTAAAAAAGAAACAAGAACAAAACTATAGCTGACATGAGAATGTTAAGATGGATGGTAGGAGTGACTAGAAACAATAGGATCACTAACATAATTATGAGGGAGATATTAAGAGTGACACCTATTAGAGCGATATGATAAGAGAAACTAGATTCAGGTAGTATGGACATTTACAATGAAGTCTTGTAGATGCACCATTAAGAAAAGGAAGATTAGTTTTCATAGAAAGGTGACAAAGAGGCCGACCAAAACTAACATGGGATGAAGATATTAGAAATCAATTAAAAAAGTTAAATATAATAGGAGAAATAGCTTGTAATAGAAAAGAGTGGAAAAAGAGTATTCATGTGTGGTTACCCCCAATCATATGGAATTGAGGCAAGAATGATGATGATGGTGATGATGATGGTTAATTCAACAAGAAAAAGATTAGATAAAAAGCTCAAAATAATACACATCCACTTATCAAAAAGAAAAGTAAAAACAAGCCATTGCTGTTTTAGCAGGAGAAATATGATCATTTATTGTTAACCTATCAAGATCACTTGCGTCCCTGGTTCTCAATAAATAGCAATAATAGAATCAGTTCCCTTCCATACTTTCTTCACAAGTATGATTTTTTTTGTTTTTTGTTTTTGTTCTGAGAAAGCTTAACGAGGCAAAGAACCAAACCCTGAAGATACACAACACTGAAGACAACCAATGAAATATCAATTCACGTACATTTAGGAATATATATATATATATATATATATATATATATATATATATATATATCAATTCACGTAGAATTACAATACAGCCTACCTCATGCAATAAATTTAAATAAAACTCTCTCCTCTTAAGAATATTAATTGAATGTAGAATGTATCTCATTACTGATAAAACACTTTCCAGAACTTTATGATAATTGCAAAACATACCAAGAATGATGACATTCCATCTGAAGAAGTGGCACCATGAGTATCTAAGCAGTCTCTAAGCCTACCAAGACTCTCTCTCATTGCATGTATGTTGTCTACCCCAAAGAAAACTATCTGATAACAAATTTCAAGGAAGGAACATGATTAGATGGTATTAGCATATTAAGAGATACCAATTCTTTTGGCAGTGTAACCCAAGACAGACCTCAGAGTGAAAATAATTGGAAGAGGACTCTGAACCACCTCCCATTGCTCCATTTGCTAAAGCATTTTTTCGAGGTCTTGCATCAGCAATATATAGCTTCCTACAACAACAAACCATGTTATAAAGCCCACAGTACCGTAAGAAATAATTTTCTAAAGAACTCCACTTTATTCCACAGAACACAGAGTTCTGAAAGAAATCAAACCGTACAAGTAAGGTTTATAAATATGTTGATAGTTATTTTAATAAATAAAAAATAAGAAAAGAATCCTTGAGAACAAAACCACCAAAATCTTTTTGCAAATTGCACTTATCTAGATTAGGCGAGAATAAATACATAATCAGTTTAAGTTATTTTACAATGAGAGGGGTAAAGTTCAAAGCAGAAAATTGGCAACCAACAAAGGTCATTACCCAGTGTGATTAATTGAAAAAATATATACATATATATGTCTATATATATCATTAGAGAGGAGAGATAACCAACTTAGATAAAAATTGAGAACTGAAAAGGTCAAAGTAAAAATAAAAATTGTATATAACAAATAAACCACAAAAGAGAGGGGACGGAGGGGAACCATGAATGAATGTAACGAATCAAGAAAAGGATAACATGAAAAAGTAAAACACATGTTTACCTTCGCGGCTTCCTTGCATCAAAAAGTTGAGTGCAAAGTGCAGCTACAAGCTTCTCATCAGCATTGCTACATGCAAAGGTACAAAATTGTATTAAAACGACTCATCCAGACATAAAAGGAAATTTACACCTAATTCCAGACCTTTGTAATCACAATTTCATAATAGTCATGATTTAACCTGTACAGTTTGAGCAATCATGTAGGTTAGGGTGCAACTTGGGTGGGCCAAGCCAGACCCACCAAGCCCAACCCAAAATTTTCACGGGCTTGGGCAACCATTTCTACAATTAGGGTTGGGCATGGGCTGAAAAATCTCAACCCAAATTTAAATAGGGTGGGGCTCGGGTTGAGGTGTGAGCAATCCGGATCCAACCCGAACCTGTATTTTAGCCTGACTTTTATATTTTATTATTTTAAATATAGTATATATACTTATAATTGTGATCAACTTTTTTTTTTTCCCAGTTTCCTCGTCTTTTACTTCTTAAATTATTGTATATTAATACCTTGAAAACTGAATTTCTTGAGAATTTGTTTACAATTTTTTGGATTTTTAATGCGAGGAGAAATAAAACATGAGATGGAATGAATTCAACCCAATTTTCTAACCCAGACTCAACCCGAGTTCAATAATTTTAACGTGGGTTGGAAACTAGGATTGAGCTAGAGTTGGGAAGCTTCGGTTGAATGTAGGGTTGGGCTGGGCAGGGTTGAGGGTTTTATAGTTTTTACCTTCAGTTGGGTCGAGCCTGGTTTGACCACTCAACCAGCCCAACTCACCCTAGTTACACCCCTAGAGCAGCTTAAACCTAATATACAGAACATTACCTCCTCATATTCATCATGAGACCAACTAATGGTTGGGATGACCTTGCAAGAACAGCTCCAGTTTCTATAACTCATCAGAGAAACAAGACATCAGCATGGAGGTCAAGATAAAAAAATTAAAAAGATCATTAAAAATGGGATGTAATATCTACTTGGATGACACCATGAAATCACAGGCAAGCGACACCGTGCACGAAAGGTGGAAGCCTGAAGCACTTCTTCATCACTGACATCAGCAGCCCAGCATTGTAATTAGGAGCACAGAACTAGTGTAATGAGTAAATATTCCTGTAAAATCTCAACTACCATTTGCAAGCTAAAAAAAAAATAAAGAAGTAAAAATGGATATCAAATGCCTCACCTAATACATTGAGGAACAAGCAAAGCAAATGGATAAGTTGGGCACATTGTATAGTTGGAATTTATGGCACTGATTCTCCAACACTCATTAGACAATGTGAATGAGACGTCTTCAATAGTACTAACTGAAGCATAATGCGAACCCATCCCAAGAAGCCGGAAGTACTCATCTAGTAATCGCACCTTAGGGTTGGTGTTATTGAATCTGGAAGTGCCAGAAGTAAAAGCATAGAGATCCCATAGGCTTGCCGGCTTTGTCCACCTCACTAATGCATCAAATACAGCACGCCTCTGTAAATTCATAGTCAGCTGCGTCAATACTATATAATCTCTAACATGAACACTTCAATGTTTTCAACTTACGAAGGACAACAATCAAAAATTAATTGTGATTAATTTGATAGTAAAATAAAAACTGCAATGTGTTTACATTGAGGTTGAAAAGCAGGATAATGTCGGCAATGCATCAAGTTGGTAAAAACCAGAGTGATTAATACTATCAGATTTTCTGAACCAAATGACACAAATACAAGAAAGAAAGGCAAGTGATTAGAAAGAAAGGCAAGTGATTAGAAAGAAATTGAAATTTTTATAATTACTACACTAAATTCATATTTTGTGAGATTACCTTCATTTAATATGATGTCTAATTGAAATAAAAAAATCTTTCTTACAATTAAATACAAGATACTTTGTTGTGATGATATAAATTTTACTACAAAAAAAAAATGGACATCAAATAGGGATATGATCACATGACAACACACAAATAACCACATAAAAATAAATAGATAAAAATTTAAAAATCAACATAATGAAGCATTCGGCCTGAGATCATGCACTGAAATCACAATCTCCAACTCATGGGTGCTTTTAGACAGCAGAAAAGGCAACATCAAGGCAACAAACTTCTCATAATCTTCAACAATAACACAATTATGAAAAGGAAAACTTCAAAATAAATAAAACAAGCAACTAAAAATAAAAGACAAGGAAAAAACACTCATTATTTGGAATCAAATGACAAAGGTAAAGAATACCAACAAAACCATATTACATATGACACATGAATTATTAATACAAGATAATTCGTTAGTGATGTACTCGCAGCCATTGGACTGTGGTCACAAGCAGTTGTGTACAGGATATACCAGCATGTTATTAGTAAGTAGAATAGGTATTTTAACATCCAGAATTGACCTTTACTCTACTAGAGAGACACCATATGCCAGTATACCAGTAATGGCAAACCTGAATCCACAATGTTCTATAACTTGTTTTTTATAAGTTTTGCCTCTAATATTTTATTTTCTTTTGGATAAGTTGCTTTAATATTTTATTATTATCTAACATCAGGATCAGAGCACCACCAAACACTTTCCTACTACGAAAGTGATAAAACACTTGACGATAAAAAATAATGTACTTAAGCTCATCCCCAGTTAGAAGGGGAAAAAATGAGTAAAAAAGATATATTTGGATTTGTGCCAAGAAAAGCTACACGAGGTGATGTCTCACCATCTAAACATAATTCTAAGATAGGAAGGATAGTTTCTGCTTGAGAGTTTTAGGACTTATTATTTAGACTCTGGAGGAGGAGAATGTTAGCATGGACAGAATTATAGTTGTAAACTAATAAAAGTTTGTTTTCTTCCTTTTTACTTAGGCGCAAAGCTTTCCAAATTTGGGCATGCTTCATACTTCACCAATCAAAAATATATGTTAAGAATGTAAGTTAACATATAACACCATACCGGAATGTGTTCCATTAAAAATTAGAAGTAGATAAATTTATCACATTTGACCTGCTTTGTTTGAGGGCGAAAACCAAAGACAATAATTCTCATATCTTTTCCTGCAAAATACAATAGAAAAGTTGCCCATTAATTTCACTTGCAAACAACAGAAAGAACTAATTGAATTGTAAAACATAGCATATGCCAAAGCTTGTACACATGATCCACCAAACTAACTAGGTAAAAGAATTAATGAATAACATAAACTAACAGCCATTCTCAGTAATTATTTTTGATAAAAAAATAGGATTGCATGCACCGTAGACAGGTTTAGCATCAAGGATTCAAGTCTTAACAAAAGGCACAATCAATTTTTCATGGAATTTTATTGCTGACATAGTTATGATAAAATAAAATATAAAATAAAAAATAACTCAATAAAATCGAGAATCATCTGAGGAAAACTGTACTTGTATGGAGTGGAAAAACATTTCATTTGATTCTGCAGAAGTACATCCCAAATTCTCAATACAAGATTACAGAATAACCAACACAGTTGCACCATATTCTAGAGGCTAAATGGTATCATGTGATTATTTTAAAAAACATATCAATATATACACCTGTGACCTAACACAAGGATGAATAATGCGAACTTGTGTTAAAGACATTCACATAAGAAACTTAAACATAAAATGGTACAGTGTGTTTTAGATTAAAGGTGGGAAGTTTAAAAAATTCCATTTGTTTATGGGAATCAGAACAACAAAAAGGATGATATTGAATTGAGAGTCCACCGTGAAACCAATACTTCTAAACCCTTATATTGGGTATGAGCAAGGAATATAAATACAGTATTAGCTAAACAGCACCAAATTCATCTCCAAACTGGCTCCACCAAACCACAATATAGCCACTCCCTCCACCGCAGCATCACTGCATTCTCCTTCACCGCCATACAGCCGCCAACACCATCACCACAAGATTGTTGCTGCCACCACCATCACCACAAGATTGTTGCTGCCAACACCGTCCGGTAGCCATGAAAACTGTGCTAATACCACCTATGTCTACACAACCAATTTCTTTTTCAGCATCATTTTCTCTGGACCTTAAATTCCACCTCCACCATACCAATATTATTAACACCCAACCCACCAGATGAAAATTACAGCAACTCTTATCCTTTTCCTTTTTAATGTTTCAGGTGCTCAGGAAACATGAAAACAGAAGGCCCAACAAACCCATTCAAGACAAACAGTTACATTTATAAAATCAAAATATTGATCATCTCCATAAAAAGGTGATCAATAAGGATGTATTGTGACTTTATGCTGACTTCTCTTTCTATTCTCTCTACCCTCTCTGACGCCGGAGTCTTTCACTCTGGCGTCTGTTGATTTTCTCTTTTTCTGTTGTCGGATCTCTGGTTCTTTGGTAGGGATTCGTGATATGCTACAGTCGTATCTCAAAGTGGCGACTCTACCACGCCTCAATCTCCATGGAGAGATCAAAAGCTGTACAATCGGCAAAGACATGGTTTTTAGGGTTGATCGCCAAAGCATAATAGAACAAGAATCTATTCTGAAATCTTGTTTGGTTGGCTGTTTTGATCGAGATGTGGGGTGTATTGAGGGGATTGAGGCATGGGCGACGAAGGCTTGGAAGGTATCGTGTGGGGTAAAGGTTTCATCCCTACCTGACGGCCTCTTTTTGTTCGGGCTACCATCAGAGGTTGAAGCACGAAGGGTTCTGGATATAGAGAGAAAGAGATGGGGAGACGCTATTTTATCCATCGATATTTGGTATTTCGCGGTGGGTTGTTCAGCAATGAAAGACTGAGAAAGGATAAGAAGGGTGATGATGTTTGGCTTGCCCCTTCATCTCTGGTGCCACAAGCTGTTTGAAGCCATAGGAGATTTATGTGGTGGATTCAAAGGTGTGGAGGCGGATGATCTAGTGAGTGGTGAGAGAGTTCTTCTCTATGTTTCTGTCGGAGAGGCGGTGCTGGAGTTTGTCTTCGTTGAAGACCAGCGAGTGGCCTTTAAGGTCAACTTGATAGAGGAAATCTCACCTTATATCCTTCCGAAGTCTTATTATGGTGTCGATGAGGGTTCCCACCTCATGTCTGTTGAAACGAACAATAGTGGCCGTCGCCGACAACTGCAGATCCATCTTGGCCCCCAAGGACAAAGACGAGTGTTTGTCAAAACGCCGGCAGCGAGTGGGGAAAGCAGACCCACGAGTCGTACCCTTTAAATCTTCGTTATGATCGCCTTAATGGATACCAACCACGTGGACGGGTACGTGGCATCACAGGCGCCTCTCAAGCAATGGTCTCTGATGGGCCCAAGTCTGGGCCTGATTTGTGTTATGGGCTTGCCAAGCCTATGAATAACGGGCTGTTAGTAAGTCATGGGCCACAGGCCACAAAGGATTTTGAGAGGACTGTAACGTGGCCGGCAACCACTTATCCATCTCCTTTCTGAATGACAAGCCCAGCCCACAGACTCTGCTCAAGCCCAGCCACAATGATTTCTTAGATAAGTCCAGTAATGGGCCACAAGAGCTTACAGATTTAAAAAGAAAGGTTACTTGGGGGCCAATAACCTGATCTCTGTTTCTTTTCTAAACACCAAGCCCAACCCATCTATTTTTACAGAACCCAGCAATACTGAACATCCACAGCATCATCTTCTTCACAGCACTTCTGCAAATAAATCATGGACTTCGCTGGAGAAGAGGAGATGGATGAAATTCAGCGAAGACGAGGCTGGTGTAAGCATAGATGAGAAGATTTTTTGTCATACTTAGTGTTGCGCTGATATATCAAAAATGTCTTTTCCCGTCACTGCATTGCCGAAGGGAAGACTCTCTAGATTTTCATCTCGGGACTCCCATAGGCATCGCCATGGTAATAGATAGTCTAGAAAAGATAAACAGAAGTGGACTCGCACTCCTTCTACTAACAACCCGGGAATGTCCTCTGCTTTTCACCCTCGGAGCTCTCTTGCTGCTCCTTTTTCTTCTTCTACTCCTCCTTGTGGGGTGTTGAAGAGTGATGTTGAGACGGCAACGGAGAAGAGCAGTGTGTTATCAGTTTTGCCTTCGGCACCTGAAGTTGAGCATGGTTTGATTACGGAAGGGAAGGCTGCCTACGGGTCTGTTATTTCTAGGCATGTTGACCCAGCTGATTGAGCAGTTAAGGACTCGCCTGAGGGGGTTACGGTCTGTGTGGGGAGAGATCTTCATTTTCAGCTGTCTAATGATTCGGTTGTGGCTGTGCTCAAAGAGCTCCGCCTGTGTGTAGCACATGCAGGGGTAGAGGAGAATGAGTCTGTTAGATTCTTGAGTAATGGAATGGGTGACTATGCTACAGATTCGAATACGATGATTGAGCCGCCTGTAAATGGAAGAGATAGTGAAGAGGAGGTGACTGATGACCTGGTTTCCATCCAACAGGTTTGCTCAAATGAGCTTGTCCCTTGGCTGGAGACTGACTATTCAGACTTGATAGTGGAGGAACCATTGGTTGTTATGCGACCTAGTTGTTCTGGAACAGCTGCTGATATGGGAAAGGATTGGGTAGTCGCAAATACAAGAGTTACTAGTGAGCTGTTTGGTGTCTCATCAGAGGGTAACAGCGACCAAGACATTATCCACTCTTCAAGCAATAATGGAAGGAAGAGAGGTTGCAGTGACTAAAGAGATTGTGAACACGAGGCCTTTATCGTCCTGGAAAGGGGCACAGGAAGTCAAGAATCTTATCTTTTATGTCAATTATGAAGGGAAGAGAGGGGAAGGACTAGAAGCAGGAGTATAAGGAAGGGAGGAGGGGAGATAATCTTATCTGGTTCTTAATGAAGCTACGAATCATTACTTGGAATGTTCGTGGTCTTAACGATCCGAACAAAAGGAGGGTGGTAAAGGTAACTTTAAGGAAGTGGGGAGCCCAGGTTGTTTGTTTGCAAGAAACCAAGTTGGCATCCATTTCTGATGGGGTGGTTAGGAGTTTGTGGGGAGGAAGGTCTGTGGGATGGGAGTACTTTGGGCGGAATTTTAGTTATATGGGATTGTAGATAGCTGTCTAGGATGGACGTGTGGATGGGGAGATTTTCTGTGTCATGTGTGATTAAGATAGAAGAGGAAGGAGTAATCACATAGGACGAATTCGGGTGGATGGTGTGGAGTTGAGGAAGGAGGAAGTGGTGTGTAATGGGATCGTTTCTTTTTATCATAAGCTTTATACCGAGTCGTTAGCTTGGAGACCTTAACTTGATGGTCTCCATTTTGAGGCTATTTCTGAGTTGGATAGAGATGGGCTTGAGATAGACGAAATTCTAAAGGCTTTATCAAGTTGTAATGGGGACAAAGCTCCAGGGCCTGATGGGTTTACTATGCGCTTTCTGATGGAAAGTTGGGCGGTAGTGAAAAATGAGGTGATGGATACATTTTAGGAGTTTCATTCTACTGGCGTCTTTAAGAAGTCACTAAAGGCCTCATTCATTGCCCTTATCCCTAAGAAGGGAGGCACTTCTGACATTAAAGATTTTATACCAATTAGCCTAGTGGGTTGTATTTACAAGCTCATGGCTAAGGTTCTTGCTTTTAGGATAAGGGATGTAATGAATGGGATTATCTCAGATTCCCAGAATGCTTTTGTCGGAGGACGGCTAATACTAGATTCAGTTCTTATTGCAGGCGAATGTGTAGATTCCAGATTGCGAAGTGGTGTTCCCGGAGTCTTATGCAAACTTGACATTGAAAAAGCGTATGTCTTTTGTCTGTCAAGTTCTCTATTCTTATGAACAGGTCTCCTGCTGGTTTTTTGGGGTGTACCTAGGGTTTAAGAGAAGGAGATCCTTTGTTGTCTTTCCTTTTTCTAATTGTTATGGAGGGCTTAAGCAGACTTATGAGAAGGTCAGAGGATCTCGGTCTTATAAAGGGATTTAGGGTGGGTAGAGATCTAGTCTATCAGGTGGAGATCTCTTATTTACTTTTTGCGAACGACACCCTGGTTTTCTGTGATGCTGATGTGTCTCAACTTAGATATTTGAGGTGCATCCTGGCCTATTTTCAGGCGGTTTCTGGGCTGAAGGTCAACGTGGCTAAGAACGTGCTTGTCCCGGTAGGGGATGTTCAGGATATTTCCTCTTTAGCTGCAGTCCTTGGTTGTAAGGTGAGTTCTTTTCCCATTCCTTATTTGGGTTTGCCTTTAGGAGTTTCCTCTAGAGGAGTGGGGAGTTGGGACCCTGTTATTGACAGGTATATAAAGAGATTGGCAGGATGGAAGAAGCAATATTTGTTTAATGGGGGCAAAGTTACTCTTATAAAGAGTACTTTATCGAGCCTTCCCACATATTTTTTTTATCTATGTTCCAAATTCCATGTTCTGTTGCTGATAGGATTGAAAAAATACAAAGGGATTTCCTTTGGGGTGGAAGGGACGAAGTGTTTAAGTATCACCTTGTCAGATGGGAGCAAGTTTGCAAGTCCATGAAGTTGGGTGGTCTTTTTTTTTGATAAGTAAAATATATTAGAAAGACGTTCAAAAGGGGGAACGCGTCCTTAATATACAAAAACGAAAGAGCAAAAGCCAAACCTATGGACCAACAGAGTCCAATAGAACAAAAAAGTCATCGATCGAGGAGCAAGCGCTGCCTCTGACATAACAGAAAAGAGAGCATAGGATAAAAGACTTGAGGTTTGCAAAAGACGATTCCTTCCCTTCAAAGTTTCTGTTATTTGTCTCTCTCCAAAAACACCACCAAACACAATGTGGGGCGACCCTCCAAAAATCACAAGCATGACCAGAAACAGGGCATCTTCTCCAAGTATTAATTAATTGGAAAGAGTGCTTAGGCATTACCCACTGAACGCCAAAAATACTGAATATGAGATTCCAGCAATCAGAAGCAACAGGACAATGCATAAGAAGATGGTCCACGGACTCACCATCATTTTTACAAAGACAGCACCAATTAACAATGGTATTACCTCTCTTACGCAGATTATCCAAAGTTAGAATTTTTCCCCAAGTAGCCGTCCAAACAAAGAAGGCAACTCAAAGAGGAGCTTTAGAGCGCCAAATACACTTCCAAGGGAAATCATATCCAATAAAATTTGACAAACACAAGAACATGAATCGAACTTCGAATCTACCATGAAAAGAGGGAGTCCACAAAATATCATCACAACCTCTGCCAACATCTTTCTGTCTATACAACAGGTCCAAAAAGGCGCAAACTTCAGCTATCTCCCAATCCTGAAAGGAACACCTAAAACGCACATCCCACGTAACTCCACTGTTATCAAGATGATAACAATCAATTACACAAGCATGCTTATTCTCGGCAATGCTAAAGAGACGAGGAAAAGAAAGAGACAACAACTGATCACCACACCATAAGTCTTCCCAAAATCTAACATACATACCATGAAGTTGGGTGGTCTTGTTATCAGGAGATTAGTTCCCTTTAATCAAGCTCTCCTGGGTAAATGGTGTGGAGATTCAGGAGGGAAAGACATCGCCCTTGGCAAAGGCTAGTTTCATGTCGGTTTGGGGAAGAGAGTGGCAGTTGGTCTACCCATCCGGTTTCTCTTATGGGAGGAGTCGGGGTGTGGAAATCCATTCAAAAATGATGGGATGTCTTCTCTTCTCACATCAGATTCAAAGTTCGTGATGGCAGATGTGTTCGTTTCTGGGAGGATCTTTGGTGTGGTGACCAGCCATTATCTCGTACATTTCCCAGATTATATAGTATTGCAGTTGATAGACATGCCTACGTAACTGACTGTTATCGGCTTGATAGTAGTGGGATTATGTAGGACGTGCACTTTCGGCGTTCATTTCAGAATTGGGAGATGGACAAGGTATGTGTTCTTTTGGATCTGTTATATCGGCAGGAGGCAGTTGGCAGAGGTAGTGATTATCTGACATGGATCCCCTCTTCCCATGGTTGTTTCGAAGTTCGATCTTTGTTCCTATGTCTATCTAACTTTGATAGCCTTGACTTTCCATGGAAGACCATTTGGCATTCTATGGCTCCAACTAGGGTGGCATTCTTATGGGGTAAGATCCTGACGATTGACAATTTGAGGAAGAAAGGTAACTATTTTGTTAATTGGTGTTGCCTATGCAAACAAAATGGTGAGTCAGTTGATCATATCC
Organism: Cornus florida; assembly: GCF_030987335.1. NCBI lineage: Eukaryota > Viridiplantae > Streptophyta > Magnoliopsida > Cornales > Cornaceae > Cornus > Cornus florida. The sequence goes on from NW_026775578.1 coordinate 31,790,505, forward strand.
TCATGCATTGCCCCGTGGCTTACGACTGTTGGAATCTTATACTTGGTTTGTTTGGCATGCGTTGGGTAATGCCACATTCTCCTAAGGATTTGATTCATGCTTGGAAAGGATGTCATGTGAGAAGTGTACGCGATTACTGGAGAATTTTTCCACATTGCGTATGGTGGTGCATTTGGAAGGAGAGTAATAACAAAATGTTCGAAGGGAAGGAGTCGTCCACGGCGACGCTGAAACTTCATATTATTCACTCTATTTTCAGTTATGTGAAGAGGAGTTCTTGCTCCTCTTCCGATGATTTAATCATTTTTTTGGATTCTTTGGGGCCTTAGACCCCAGTTCCACTTTTGTATAAGGGAAGCGTTCCCCTTTTGAACGTCTTTTTATTTAATTCTTACTTATCAAAAAAAAATAAGGATGTATTGTTCCTGTGCCACCTCTGGCTAAAAGTAGCACGAGTCTCTTTTTCAGGGAATGTGCACAATCAAGCATTTCCATGTCTTTGTTCCTCCACGAGATCTTGATAGTGGGAGATGAAATTCTTTTAAGCATTCTCCTCACTCTCTGTTTATCATAGCAATTTCAGAACCAATCCAGTGATGACTCGTATGAAGCCTTTATTCCAGCTAGCAGTAGACCCATGAGTCCACTCAATAGCTCTTCTGTGAGGCTGGTTGATATTTCAAGACTTCAAGTTTCCCATGATGCCCCAAATTCAACTACTATTTCCATCTCTAACCTTCCACTTACACTGCAAAATCTGGAATTTCATGGGTAAGAGTCAGGCCACTACTCAAAATTCAAAAATGCCGAAGTGTGATATTGTGACCCGAATTTGGTTCCGGGTCATGTTGTCAACCCGATGATTGAGCTTAGGGTTTGGAGTGGGATTAGAGAGAACACTGAAAATTGCATAAAGACTGTGAGAGTGAGAGCTAGGGTTTGGGGGCTGAAACTTGCAATCTCTTGATTTTGCTTATTGAAATCTTTCCCTTGGACGTAGGCACAACTTGTGTCGAACCATTTGCGTCTTGTGTTGTGCTTGCTTTGTCATGTTTCATGATGGTTTCTTGGTTCGTGGCTGTTTGTCATAACACAAAGCCCAAGTTCATTTCATCATATGGGTTCAAGGTCTCTTATGCTCAACATATTTGGACCAAATAGACCTTATGGGAAATCCGGAATCAGGGAAGGATCCTACTCATTTGTGAAAGAATGGATATGGACCTATGATCACAAGACCTTATGCGAAATCCGGAATCAGGGAAGGATCCTACTCATTTGTGAAAGAATGGATATGGACCTATGATCACAAGTTCCCTCCAGCATGAGAATGCTTTGAGCATCAGAACTATCACTGCCACATATTGGACATCGCAAGTTTGCCACAACCACCTCCACCTCCACCAACAGCCACCATTAACACACAAATCGCCTCCACCCCAAAATCCACCCATCATCACCACCACCACTACTAATTCCATGGTAAACCCCAACAGCAAGACCAACACTACTAACTCTTAGCCTCTTTGTGTCAACTTCACTCTCAAAAACATCCACCACCAACTATTAACACCTCCTACACTGACATCATAACCAGCACCTCCTCCAAACAGTAGGCGTTTATATTCCAAAAGTTAAAATTCAATAGAATTCCTTTACTACTTTTATTCGCTATCTACCAAGCACATCCTAATATAAATTATTGAAATCCCATTTGGCAATCGATTAGACAAGTCAAAATTAAAACCAAATTACCAAAAAAAAAACCCAGATGAATCGATTTAGTTACATACCAATGACCTGAAGAAGTCGTTGTGATGGAATCTTGTCAGACTGCCGAGGGGCTGATGGAAGCTTTACAGCCTACATCCCACAAAGTAACAAATATGCAGATTAATCACTCTATACTCAGAAACATGTAATAAAAGGTGTGTGGCATGTTTGAATAATCAAACTACTGAATAAATTTAATATTGACCAACAATCACAAATTCTCAACCTAGTTAAAAGAACAAAATGGAGGTAGATGGACAGTGATGACAGTCATCAATGTAATATATCTGTTGACAACTTTGACTTTAGAAGCATGATGACAGGCATAAATATGAAGAAAGTCAACCAAGCATGAAAGAAACAATAACAAGTGGTATTCACACTACCACAGGAAGTTATTATTCGTGTCATGTGGTGAAGCAGGGATTTTGACTTAGTTAATTTAAGTTTTTTCTTTTCTTTTCTTTTTCTTTTACTCTTTTTTTATCATGAGCTACTGAGATTAATTTTATCCAAGGGTGAGTAAAATTTCTTACAGTTTGAAAGTCTAAATAGAGATGCAATTTCTCAATTAAGTAGTATCTTCAGATTGAGAAACAGCAGCTTGAGAGCTTTGTTTGAGTGGAACTGCATTTTTTGAATCTTCTTCTTCTTCTTTAACTTCTTTTCATTCTTATTCTTCTTAGTCAGTTCTCATCTATAATCATTTTTTTCAATAAACACTATATATATATATATATATATATATATATATATATCTCCAAGGGTGGTAAAGTTACGTTAGTGAAAAGCGTCTTGTCAAGCCTTCCAACGTATTTTCTTTCGCTCTTTCGGGTTCCAGCCTCAGTTGTTGGCCGTCTGGAGATGTTACAACGAAACTTCCTTTGGGGGGGTCGTGGAGAGGAGTTTAAGTATCATCTTGTCAAATGGGAGCAGGTTTGCAGGCCTTTTCAGTTGGGCGGGCTTGGGATTAGGAGATTGGCCCCCTTTAACAGTGCTCTCCTCGATAAGTGGCTTTGGAGATTCGGCAGTGAAAGGCATAGATTATGGAGAAGGGTTATTTCCTGTCGCTTTGGGGAGGAGAGAGGGGGGTGGTCAGCTAGGCCAGTCAGGTCTGCTAGTGGAGTAAGGGTGTGGAGGGCCATTGGAAAAGGATGGGACGAGTTTTCCAAACATGTTAGATTCAAAGTTCGGGATGGAAGATTTGTCCGGTTTTGGGAGGATCCCTGGTGCGCGGATAGGCCTCTGGCTCTTTTGTTTCCAAGGTTGTTCAGGATTGCTATTGACAAACATGCTATGGTTGCTAACTGCTATCGCCTTGATAGCAGGAGGTTATCTTGGGATGTGCGATTCCGGCGATCTTTTCAGGATTGGGAGTTGGATGATGTCACTGGCTTGTTGGCTCTCTTGTACAAACAGGAGGCGGAGGGCACTGGTGTTGACTCCCTGTTTTGGGTGCACTCTTCTCAGGGGATGTTCCAAGTCCGGTCTTTTTTTGTATGCCTTTTTGGTTTTCATGGCGCTTCCTTCCCGTGGAAGACGGTGTGGTTGTCTAAGGCACCTCTTAGGGTGGCATTTTTCGTGTAGACTGTAGCTTGGAGCAAGATTTTGACTTTGGATAACTTTTTTTTTTTTGATAAGTAAAAATAATATTAAAAAAGGCGTTCAAAAGGAGAACGCGTCCCAATTACAAAAGTGGAACCGGAGCTAAGGCCCCAAAGAATCCAGAAAAGTAATTAAATCATATGAAGAACAACAAAAGCTCCTCTTCACATAATTGAAGAAAGAACGAAGAATGTAAAGTTTGACCGTTTCCGTAGGCAACTCTTTTCCTTCAAACATTCTGCTGTTTCTCTCCTTCCAAATACACCACCATACGCAATGTGGTACAATTCTCCAGAACTAGCGAACGTCTCTTCTCACTCGACAACCTCTCCAAATATGAATCAATTCCTTAGTAGATCGTGGCATAACCCAACACATGCCAAACAACCCAACAATAAGATTCCAACAGTCAATCGCCACAGGGCAATGCAAAAGGAGGTGGTTAACGGACTCCTCGCCATCCTTGCATAGACAACAGCGATTAACTATACAATTGCCCCTTTTTCTCAAATTATCAATTGTCAGAATCTTTCCCCACACAGCAGCCCAAACAAAGAAAGTCACCCTAGTTGGAGCCACAGACCGCCAAATAGTTTTCCACGGGAAGTCTCGATTAACAAAATTTGACAAACATAAGAACAAAGATCTAACTTCGAAACGACCATGAGAAGAGGGAACCCAACTTAAAACATCATTACCTCTGCCAACGCCCTCCTCTCGATACAGAAGATCCAAAAAAACACATACCTCGTCCATCTCCCAATCCTGAAAAGAGCGCCGAAAATGCACATCCCATATAATCCCGCTGCTATCAAGCCGATAGCAGTCGACTATGTAGGCGTGTTTATTAACGGCAATACTATATAATCTTGGAAAAGTACGAGAAAGTGACTGATCCCCACACCAGAGATCCTCCCAAAACCGAACGCAACGTCCGTCATGCAGTTTGAATCTGATATGAGCCGAAAAAACATCCCATCCTTTCCGAATAGCCTTCCACATCCCTACTCCTCCCGCTAGGGTAACCGGACGCGTAAACCAACCTCCAGCCTCTTCGCCAAACCGACAAGAGACTAGCCTGCGCCATGGTCGATGTCTTTCCCTCCCAAATCTCCATAACCACTTACCCAAGAGAGCTTGATTGAAAGGAACTAAACGTCTTATACCAAGTCCACCCAATTTCACAGGCTTACAAACATCCTCCCATTTGACAAGGTAGTACTTGAACTCATCGCCCTTACCACCCCAAAGGAAATCCCTTTGAATTTTTTCAATCCTGTCTGCAATGGAACAAGGGATTTGGAACATAGAGAGAAAATAAGTGGGAAGGCTCGACAAGGTGCTCTTTATAAGAGTAACTTTACCCCCTTTTGACAAGTATTGCTTCTTCCAACCTGCTAATCTCTTCGCGTACCTGTCAATCACAGAATCCCAACTCCCCACTAAGCTAGAAGAGACCCCTAGGGGCAAATTCAAATAAGGAATAGGGAATGAGCCACTTTGCATTCAAGGACTGCAGCTAAAGAGGAAATATCAGGAACATTCCCTACTGGGACAAGCACACTCTTTGTCACATTGACCTTTAGCCCGGAAACTGCCTGAAAACAAGTCAGAACACACCTCAAGTGTCGAAGTTGAGACACATCAGCATCACAGAAAACCAGGGTGTCATCCGCAAAAAGTAAATGGGAAATCTCCATCTGATGGTCTAAATCTCTACCCACTCTGAAACCCTTAACAAAACCAAGGTCCTCTGCCCTATGCATCAATCTACTTAACCCCTCCATAACAACAAGAAAAAGGAAAGATGACAAAGGATCACCTTGTCTTATACCTCTAAAGCAACCAAAGAAACCGACGGGAGAGCCATTCACAAGAACTGAAAACTTGACAGACGAAAGACAGGTCTCAATCCATTTCCTCCATTTACTTCCAAACCCCATTCTTTGTAACAAATAGAGTAGGAAATTCCAATTCACATGATCATATGCTTTCTCAATGTCAAGTTTGCATAGAACTCCAGGAATACCACTCCGCATTCTGGAATCCACACATTCACCAGCAATAAGAACTGAATCAAGAATTTGTCGTCCGCCAACGAAAGCGTTCTGGGAATCCGAAATAATTCCATCCATAACTTCCTTCATCCTTAAAGTGAGCACCTTAGCAATGAGTTTGTAAATGCAGCCCACCAAACTAATAGGACGAAAATCCTTTATATCTGAAGCACCTCCCTTTTTTGGAATATGGGCAATGAAAGAAGCATTAAGCGATTTCTCAAAGACGCCAAAAGAATGAAACTCCTGAAAAGTACCCATTACCTCATTTCTTACAACCGCCCAACTTTCCATCAGAAATCGCATAGTGAAGCCATCAGGTCCCGGAGCTTTGTCCCCATTACAGCTTGAGAGAGCTTTAAGACCTTCTTCTTCAGTGAAAGGATTCTCAATCCTATCTCTATCAAGCTCAGAAATAGCCTCAAAATGGAGACCATCAAGTTTGGGCCTCCAATCTAAAGGCTCTGTGTAAAGCTTCTAATAAAAGGAAGCAATACCGTTACGCACCTCTTCCTCTCTCCACAACTCCTCACCATCCACCCGAATTCTTCCAATATGATTACTCCTCCTATGAGCGTTAGCTAACCGATGGAAGAATTTTGTGTTCCGATCACCTTCCTTTAACCAAAGAGCCCGGGATTTTTGTCGCCACGAGATCTCCTCCATACTAGCAATCTCAGCAAATACCGCCTGACAAGAGACTCTCCTGGAACGAAGAGATTCCATATCCCTTCCGGCCTCCTCAAGACGATCAATCTCTGAAAATTCAGCAAATACTCTATTCTTCCTCCATTCCAAATTCCCGAAGACATCCTTGTTCCACTGCTTAAGAGCTAATTTGAGAGCCCTTAACTTCTTTGCAATTGTGAAACTGGGCGAGCTTGAAGAAGTGACTCCTTCCCACCAAGAACTTACTTTTCCTTGGAAATCATCTGCACGCAACCACATATTCTCGAATCTAAACGGGGAAGTGACCCTTTCTAACACCGCTTGAACAACATCTGGGAACTTCTCTTCCCAATCCCCAGAAATTAAAAATTTGTCCAGCCTTGATAAAGTTACTGGATCCCTACCATTGGACCAGGTATAAGCTGCTCCTTCCATTGGTAAATCAACAAGAAGATGCTCATCAATAAAATCAGAAAATTGATCCATTTCCAGAGATCTTCTTCCCCCTGTAGACCTCTCTGACGGGGATCTAACAGCATTGAAATCCCCTCCCAGGCACCAAGGGAAAGACCATAGTCCTTGGACATGGCGAAGCTCCTCCCAAAAGATAGATCGAACATCATCAACAATTATTGTTGGATAACTTGAGGAAGCGAAGACATATTATTATTAATTGGTGTTGTCTTTGTAAGTTAAATGGGGACTCAGTGGATCACCTGTTGCTGCATTGTCCTGTGGCTCATCACTGTTGGAGTCTCATTTTTGATTTGTTTGGTATTCATTGGGTTATGCCTCGGACATCTCGGGAATTGCTGGATATTTGGAGGGGCCAATGGGTGGGGGCTCAGGCGAGAGTCTTCTGGAGTGTAACCCACTTTTGTGTTTGGTGGAGCATTTGGAAAGAGCGGAATAGAAGATCTTTTGATGGGAAGGAGTTCTCCATTGGGGTGTTGAAATTCTCTATTATTTGTACTCTTTTTTGTTGGGGTTGGGGGAGAGATTTTTCCTCCATTGAGGATATTGTGGACTTTTTGGGCTCCTTGAGATCATAGTTTCAGTTTTTTGTATAGCTTGGGACACATTCCCCTTTTGAACGCCTTTTAATACATTTTACTTATAAATAAAAAAAAAGTATAATATGACACTAGTTCAACTGATCTGCACCAAAACTTCAATGAAAAACCTCTAAATAACTCCCATAAACCTTAATTTCATTCTAAACCCTCCTATAAACATAAGTTACATAACCCTTATCCCTTAATATTGTTCCAGATCCTGCATCAGAAACACAAAAAATAAAAAATAAAAGAGAACTTACAAGTTTGTTGAACTTCTCAATTGTTGACAACGGTATGGTGCCAAGTGCAATGATATTCCTGGATCCCTCACTCTTGAAAAGGGAAGCAAAAAAATTATGAAAATATTGATGATTAAATATTGGTATACAAATAATAGATATAAATTTATCATTGAATCAACAAATGAACAAATTTCATTGATTCGAATTTGCAGAACCATATAGGCCAACATTACCATAAGAAACACAATTATAGGCTGAAGCAACACAATCATGCAAACAAAGACATGCGTATATGAATTTATGCAAGTGTGTGTGTGTATATATATACAAGGGGCTGCCGAGAAAGTACATAAATTATCAGATACAATACCGTACATGAAGCTGCCAATATGATTTTTAACAAAATATACCTCATGAACCCATGTCCTATTATCCATCTCAAGTAAAAATAAAAAAAAAAGTTATTAAAAGTATCCACACTACAGTAGTATTATTTTGGAAATGCCCAGCAGACAATCACCAGAAACAAGCAACACTAAATGGCCACTAGATTTTGAGCAAACAAACGCCACGGGCACCATATTAAACAAGTGATTCAAACAGGCCACATTCTAATAATAGATATGGTATGGTCCATTCACAAGAGAGTTGTTACAGGTACTGTGTTTCAATTGAAATAATCCGCCCTGAAAAATTGTTCATTATGCTAAAAAGTCATAAAACCTCAAGGAATCATCCCATTCATTGCCTTATGTCACCCTCCCATACATTCACATTTCACTCAAAACCATTTTTAAAGGCTTACACACAAAAAAGAGATAAAAACATTCCTGCAACGTGTAACTATGGCATTGGTTTTGTTAGGTATATGAGTCATGTGTTGGCAAATTCCTTCTTAAATCTTGTGTTGTAATGTGCCAAAGTGTCTTATCTTAAAGTGTCTTAAAGTGTGTGAGTACATCTGTTGAAGGCAAAGCAGAAACAGAATTGCAAAAAACATGGCATGAAATTCGCATCCTCAATCACACATCTAGGGCACAAGTAAATTGACCATAGAAGACCTTATTTGATCAAGAACCGACGAAGTAATTGTTGAACTAGATACTCGAATTAAAACTAGAAGACAATTACAAAGTCAAATAAATAATTTGTATTATCTTTCACAGGATTAACCTAAAAAAATATTGATGAAACCCTAACAAAAAGTGATTAGATAAATGCAGTGCAAGAAGAATTTCAACACTTTGTTGGGAATAGTGCTTGGACACTAGTTCCTAGACCTAAAAATACAAATGTTATTGGAAGTAAATGGATATTTAAAAGCAAGTTGGATGAGTACGGTGTAATAGCTAGGAATTAAGCTAGACTAGTTTCACAGGGATAAACATAAATTAAAGGCATAGACTTTGATGAAACCTTTGCACCTTTTGCATGGTTAGAGTCAATTAGAATACTAATAGCCATATCTTGTCAATGGAAATTCAAACTATAGCAAATATATGTAAAAAATGCATTTCAAATGACATACCAAACGAAGAGGTTTGTGTAAAACAACCTAAAGGTTTCGCAGATCATGAACTGTATAGGCTTAAAAAGGCACCATACGGTTTGAAACAAACTCCTGGAGCTTGGAATAAAAAAATTTAACTATATATTTATTAGCACAAAAAATTTTAAAATATATGTAGATGATATGGTTTTGGTTCCACATCCGACAATAAAGCTCATAAATTTGCATAAAAAATGATATAAAAAACTTTGAGATGAGCATGGTCGGTGACTTAACCTTCTTCTTAAGATTACAAATCAAACAATTAGATGATGGAATTTTTATCTCACAATCTAAGTACGCTAGAGAACTAATGAAGAAGTTTGGGTTACAATCAGCCATAAGTGAGTACTCCTATGAGAGTGAGTACTAAGTTAAATAAAGATCCTATTGGAGAAAGTGTCAATGTTTTTTTATAAAGAAGTATGATAGGTAGCTTACTTTTTACAATATTGTTATGAGTCAGAGGCAATCTAGTTAAATGATGAAAAACAGTGATGAGTTTGTGAAATAAACTTCATGATCAACAGAACACTTCTTGCAGTTGCTAAAAGTTTTATGCCTCCACAAAATCTAATACTTTAGATGGTGCTACTTTGCCTCTGTGTCCTCAATTTCAAACACCACTGCTCCCATTCCCAAATTCCAACTTAAGTTGATACTCAAGGCATCTATCCACTCAATTTCTATAACTTCCTTTAAATGATATGACAGCCATCTTGTGCACACTTTGAATCCTCGTGGATCCAGAGTTTGGATGAGTCTTTATCTGGCCATTTCTCTAAACCCTTGTACCTCAACATTTAAGGAACTCTTCCATGAGTTACATTACCAAAAACAATACTACTGTTCCATTTGATAATCTGTCCAGTTATGTGCAACATCGTCAATACAAAAACATTGATTGGAAATTACCCCAGAATTGGACTTCATTACATGGGTCGTTGTAAAATCCATTATCTGCCCTCTGCTTCAGCCTGTATAGAACTGCCTACATCCTTTTCCTTATTTATGACACCATATACATCAACTTCCTAGTTCCATGTAATATATTTAGAATGTAGTGATACAATTAGTAATGCACTTGCTCTGTTAGATCTCCTTGTGCATAACCAAAGTTACAAAATGAGAAGCTTTCCCATCCGAAGTAGCACCTCTCATTCTCTGTCAACTTTCAAACAAGTGCATTCATATGCAAACGGTTCTATTTGTACTAGGGGTAGTCAGTGGTTTCAGATTCTACGTTATATTTCATTTGATGATGATTTCTGCCTATATACATGGCTATATTTCTTCCACATTACATCTCAATTTTCCAAGTTCATAAAGAAGTGAACAACACTACCCAATTTCGTTCATAAAAGCTTCTCCTCTGATTCTGTTGAGGTGGCTCAAATTCTTTGGGTCCATACCGATGTGTGTGGGTGAATGGTGCAGAGAAAAAGGCATGTATTGGTGATGACGTGCTCGTGTTGCAAGTTGGCCTAGGCAACTGTTCAAAGAGAAGAAATGAATGTGCAAGCGATCTCTCTGTGTGTGTGGCGGTGGTCAGTGTGTAAAAGAAAGAAGTAAAATATTGTGTGTGCATTTAATGAAGAGTGACAGTGCATTGTGCATGAATAAAGAACAGTACAAGAGAAGTAATTCCTAAGACGGTTATAACTTGCCTATAAATATAGGCATGACAAGCAATGTATGATGTGAAGAGAGGAGTGAAAAATAAGGTGAGTGAAGTATAGGGAAAAAAGAGAGAAAAATATAGTGAAGTTATTGAGAGTCAAGAGTGAGCGTATTCCTTTTGAAGGAAGTGTGTCTTCTCCTAGTGAGTGAGTGTGGAATACCTCTCAGTAATCTGTTGAAGAGTAGTAATCTTCTCTTTCCTTGAATAAAAATTAGTGTGTAATTTCCATCTTATTTTTCTGTTGTTGCAATTGCATAGTTATATTTGTAGAGTGAAATCTTGGGCGGATTAATTCCTAACAAGTGGTATCAAAGCTGATATAAAGGGATTAATTCCTAACAAGTGGTACACTGATTCTGGTTGAGTAATTTTGCATTGAATGACCTTTTTTTGATAAGTAATTTCATACCAAATGTCTCAACACTCAATGTGTAGAATAATGTTGCTGAACCTATACTTAAAGAGCTGAGGCTGCTTGTGTCACTTTTTTGCTCAGCCTTCACCTTGTGGTGAAACCCCGTGCAAGATGAGGCAAGTCTCAACACAGAACCATGAGTGCCTCTTAACCACAGTCAACACATTATAAAAGCTAGACTTGGCATATTATTTTGGCATTTACTGGAAGAAATCTAGCCAATACACTTAACTGCTGGCATAAATCAATTATAGAGAAAAATAAATAAATATGGAAAATCAGCAATTTAACCGACCAAATTCCTTTTAGATGTACAATATGGATACTTAAGCTTCCTACACGTATCTGAATTCTAATCCAATCCTAAGCTTCTTTCATTTCTGGTTCAACAAAATGTTCATAAAGTTGCAGGATTTTCATTGCTTCCACTGTTCCAGTTAAAGAGAATTTAGTAGGGTGTGCACTAGCAAAAATGCAATCAAAGTTAGGGTCATCCATTGAAGCTTTGTGAATTCTATGCATGCTAGTATTGCTTAAATGTCAAGAAATTGAACGGAAGACATGGGAAATGTTATATGCATCACTTACCAGAAAAAGAAGACGAAAATTGGTGACAAACAAAGTACCGGCCTCATCAATATTAACAAGAACAACACCGCAACCCTAGAAGCAAACCCAACAAGTTCATCAGTCTGCTAATATAGCCAATAGCCAAACAATGAAAATTGAAGGAATAAAAGAACAGTATTAACAAGAACAACACCGTAACCCTGGAAGCAACTAAACAAGTTCATCAATCTGCTAATATAGCCAATAGCCAGACAATAAAAATTGAAGGAATAAAAGAACAGTATAAATGCCTTTTATTTTTTGGTTGATAAATACTGTATAAATGCTATATAAATAATTTAGCTGTATATTATAATTGATGAGGGTAAAACAGACACTTGGAAAGAGGCAACCATTGTGAAAACATGAAAAGGTAAAGTCAGCCAGCTTCATCTTGTCTTTACTTTTTTATTATCCTAACCCTGATTTTCAGCAATTCCATTTCATTATCATGTCCTTTCTACATTCCAGTGGTCTCTTTTTTCCTTTTTTTTTGATAAGTAATAATTGAATAAAAGGAACGCGTCCCTTATACAAAAGTGGCACCTGGATCTAAGGACCCAAAGAATCCAAAATACATTCCAGTGGTCTTTATTTCCAGATGTAATCAATAGCTTAGTGTGGATCCTTCATTTTGTGTTTCTTGAATCCTTATACGGGAAAGGAACTTCCAGTGGTTTATGATGAGGGTATTTGATTTCTGATTGAATATTGCAATTACATTTATAGTTTATTCCTTGCTGAATTATGATCCGGTCCTTTAGTGCAATAGAATTTCTTTCCCAAGTCAAATTTGTACGCCATCATAATTGAGGCAATTGCAACAAGATGGAAAGGGGATTCCCTTACTCTTGAACACCACCTAATCATCTAGCCCAGTTCAGCAGCATGTTAAAAAAAATTACACTGAATACAGTAACATTAGTAAACATTCTGCCACACCCTCCCATTTATATTAATTAAATCGACAAACATGTGTCCGAACTGTCATATGCCTTTCAGGAATATCTAAACCCTCATTTAGATCCCATTTTGCATCAAGATGCTAACCCTCTGGAAGGGAGAGGGAAAAAAAAAAAAAAAACAAAAAAAGGTGCCTTCTCAGTTATCACTCAGTTTCATCAAACTTACAATTCTAACTTCACTTTACCATGCAAATTTCATTCCACTTAATCTTCTGTTAAGTTGACTAAGACAAACAAAGACAACATATAGTTTGAGCCACAACAACTTCAGAATTCATCAATTGTTAGTAACAGAAATAATTTTCAGGAAAAAAAATCCAATTTACCCGTAATGTTGGGAATATTCATTAATTTTTAAGAAATTTTGACAAAATTCAAGAAATTCCCTATACAAATCAAGATATATGTAATATATCAAGAATAATTAAAAAAATAAGTAATAAATCAGCAGGTAATTCAACAATTTGGTTCGATATAATTCCAGCATGATTTTCTTATAACTGCAATTATTTTGAATTTCACAACTTGCTCTATTCAAAACTTAATGAAAGACTTCGAAATACAGATACAAATAATTTTTTTGCACCAACCCTATAATTACATCCATGTAGCGCACAATTGTCATCAATGTCCAAGAAGATTTGAATAACAATAGCATTCTTGAAGGAGATTAATATACACTAACCTCTACTATGACCTTTTCGGCTTCAAGCAAAAATTCCAATACCCCTTGCGGAACAGACCTCGAAACAGGCTGCCAATTGCAGAAAATAGAATCAGTTAACTACAAATTCAAATATGGATGTATAAAAACGTATACATATATACACACATAATATAAACGTATTTGCATATAGTTGTATGTGTGCGAGAATTCAATAGCGAGCCCTAGAATTAAATGGTATAAAATACCTCAATCTTGGTCCATTCAAGGGCGTCCCAACTTCCCGCGCCCTCCAACTTCTCCAACTCAGTGAGTCGAGATTCCGAGTCACGGAGAGAAGTGGCTGGTCCCGAGCGCGTTCTGGGTGTGGCCATGCGGCGACTCGAGCTTGTGCAGAGGGAGAGTTGTGGAGAGAGAAAGTGTCGTGTAGAGAGAGATAACGAATGTGACTGGGGGAATTTTCTCACCTGACGTTCAAAGAGAGAGAGAGAGAGAGAGAGAGAGAGGTGTTTTTTAACCATCGGAACTCCGGGCTTCGGTTTTGGAATTGGGTCAGTAGTCGGTACAGCGTGAACTTGCCACGTCAACCACGGAGATGCGACCCATGTCACGTGGAGAGTCCCAAATTTTTAAGCAATAATGGTAGATTTTATTTTTTATTTACAAGTAAAAAGAGTAAAAAGTTAAATTATAAAGGGGTTGAAGTCTGACACTTCGAAAATTCATCGAAGGTATTAATTACTGGACTATCGAGGTATCTACATAGGGATGTCAATTTAGATTTCTTTTTTCTTTAATTTTTATGATATATTTAAATTTTAACTGAATTTTTTTTATTATACTCCATTATTGTTAAATATTTGACCATATTAAAAAATTTGTTTTAAATTTTAAATATGTATATCGGAGCGTTTCGAATCCACCCACCTCTGATGTAGGGTTGTTAAATCGAGTTTAAAAATATATTTTCATTGTTGAGACAGGTTTTAAAAATAAGTATCTGGTCCGACTAATAATGGAGTCAAAATTTTCTTTTTCGAGAAGTGTCATTTGATGATTGATAAAATTAAAATCACAAACGTGCTATATCACTTTATGTAAGAAATTACACTAAATTTTGTTATTTTTGAGAATGGTATTATATTTGGATTATATATTTAAATTTTACAATTTTATAAAACTGAAATGGACGTGAAGTTTTAATATACGAGAGGTTGAAAGAGAGTGCTAAAAAATTAAGGAAAATATTATCATTGTCATATGTTTATTACAAAATAATAAAAATAATCAGTAATTTCATCTCAAACATTACATTAACATTAAAAAGCCATTATTTTAAAATTTTATCAATCAAATAATTTAATATGGACACAGTGCTTTTTACTTGAAAATGAAAATGGCACAATTACCTTGTAAACAGTAAGGATGTGTTTTTTTTCCAAAATTATGGGAAGGATGTGTTTGCTGTAAGAGGTGGGAATAGAAAAGAAATAATAATATTAGTTTCGAGAAGAAAAAAAATCAAAATGGGGATAATCATGTTTGGTTGATTAATTATTGAAAAAAAAAAGGTAAAAAAATATCGGTTGTAGCACTTAATCACGTTTGGAGAAATAAATGAAATGAAACAAATTTAATGAATCTCTCCTGTTTTCTCCAGACTAAATCTAACGGTTGATATTAAGACACGTGTTCACTTACCTATACTACACCGTTTTGGCACCAAACGGAAGTTTTGTGCTTCTTTTCTCTCTCCTCCTCCTCTTACTTTCTCTATCTACACCCCCACCAACGAACGCCGGTCGTCTTCTCCGTCGCAGGCGGTAGTGACTCCTTCTCCGACTCCGTCTCCCGTGGATATATATAGTTAATAGCCAATATTTAGGGGGAGAGCCCATTTTTTGCAGTGAAAAAATGGCATTCATAATTTCACAGTATTGTGTGGAATCAATTTTATGGGAGAGAGGAACCGTGAAAATACCAATTTCCAACTCCATTGTTATGTGATCTTTTGATTTGAGAAAATAGCAATTTCAGGACGGCAAGTTTAGGTGTTCTTTTGTCCTTTTCTTCTGTTCATGTTCATGTTGCCTCATATATGAATATATATTAATTTCTTCTTCTTCTTAGTTTTTTTTTTTTTTTTTTGGGAGATTATTTTTATATCAAATGAGAGTTATCAGAGACTTTTATGAACACGATGAACACGAGTAATAGGAAACTCTTGCCTTTATAGTCTTAAAACTCAATTTGTTGATTTTCTTTTTTTTTTTTTTTTTAAAAAAAAATTGTTGAGTTCTATCCTCAAATTAGTGAAGTCCTCTTATTCTTTTCTTCTTCTTTTTAATTTCCCCATTTTATCTATGTTTAAAACTTAAGTCAATATTTCCTCCATTCAGTGTAAATTTTCGGACAGTGGTGGAGTATTTTTTTTTTTTTTTTTTGGGGGGGGTACGGGGGGGCTTAAAATCTTCAGATCAAACATCACAAAGCAATTAGAAAGGAGGTTGGGGCAGTCACCGCGGGAGACGGAGTCGGAGAAGGAGACGTTACAGCCTACGGCGGAGAAGACGACAGAAAGTTCGTTGGTGGGGTGTAGAGAGAGAAAGAAAGAGGAAGAGGAGGAGAGAGAAAAGAAGCACAAAACTGAAAACTCTGTTTAGTCCGTTTGGTGTCAAAACGGTGTAATATAGGTAAGTGAACACGTGTCTTAATATCAACCGTTAGATTTAGTCTGGAGAGAGCAGGAGAAAGATGGTTTATGGAGAGGATCCGTGTCCCTAAATAAAATGAAACTAGTTTAATGAATTTATCACTACGCCCTTTCACATTTAATAAGTGATTTGACAAAATTTAAAGATTATACCAAACATCAAAGCAAAGTCACTATTTGAAATACCAAGAAAGGATTAAAGAAAATAAAAACATGCCCTAATACTCATGTTATATTTTGATTTTATCATTAATAAAATAAAAACAAAATTGGTATCAGAAAGTGTAATACCCCTAATTTAAAAGGAAAGGTTTGGAATTTATTTTATTGTTTACATTATATTTTTATTTATTTAACTATGAATTGATTTGTTTTAATTGAAAATTTGTTTATATTTCAATGTGAGTTTATTTTGTTTTATGTGTATGTCTTATTTTAATTTAATTGTTCATTGCTGTGATTTAATTGCATTTAGTTATTTAATAGATTTAATTGTAGTTTTCCTTTAAGTGGGTTAAATTAGTTATTTTAATTAGGATTAAATGCTTTAATTGATTTAATTTAACTATTTAGGTGATTTAATCTAATTTAATATAATGGTTAATTATTTGAATTTAAGTGTTAATTATTTTCATTTAATTGTTGTTTTAATTAGGGTTGTGTTTAAAAAAAAAAGTCATGTTATAGCCGTCGTAGGAATCTAAGTAAGTTGGATGGGCCGGTTAGGATTACAGTTAGGTCTTGCATTAAGCTAGGGTTTAGTAAAATCTTATAAATATATGTGAGATGTTTGGTTAGGGTTTTAGAAAAAATAACAAAACCAAGTATACGTCTGTGGAGGCAGAGGAGGAACAGAAGAACTTTTGCAGTAAGAATCGCCGAAAAGCTTAGAAGAAGACGTAGAGATTTTTAAACAAAGGTCTCAAAGGCAAGTTTTGTCCTTACTCTCTCCTTTAAGCTTTGTGTTCTTTGCATACTCGATAGTTCCAGGATAAATTACATGTTTTAAAAAGGAAAACGTTATCTGTTTCATGGTTCAACTTTTAACTGTGACAATATGTGGTTTATATCTGTTATATCGTATAAACTTGTTGCTTGCATTGTTCTTGGTTTAAATCCATCTTAGTATTGTATTAAGGACTTAAGCAAGGGTTGGTAGTATACTGGTACTCAGTTACCAGTTCTAGAAACCAAAATACTGAAGTGCCGAAGGTGTAAACGATGCTAGAATGCGAGAACAGAGAGAAGAAGAGGGAGAGAGCCGGCTCTCCCTTGGAGGGAGCCGGCTCTCCTTGTAAAGGAGGCGGCTCCAAGGAATTAGGAGCCGGCTCCAAGGCCAATGGAGGCTGCTCCATGGTTTTTGGAGCCTGCTCCATTTTGGTTTTTCCCAGTTTTTACGTTATATTGATTTTTCTTTTGGTTTTCAGTGAGACAGGTTCTTGGGTATGGAAATTTCTAAGTTTATAATAGGAAGTGATGGATGGTTTAACAGGGGTCTGATGTGGAATTAAAGTTAGAAAGGTGTTGAGTCTGCTCCATCTTTACCTCTTCCAGTTTTCACGTTTTACTTCTTTTCTTTTCAGTTTGCAGTAAGGAAAGTTTTCTGTGGTTTTTTTCTGAGAAGAATAGATGTTGTAATGGATGTTTAGAGACTGTTCAGAGGAAGATTTAAGTCTAAAGGGATAGTGAACATAGAGTTAGACACCGAGTTTTAATTGTTGAAACTATATGAAAATTGTAAGTGCTTGGCAGACTTATTTGGTTTTGGATATATTGCTTAATCATAATAAAAATTTCTGTGAGAGCTTGTCCATTGCTAATTATGTATTCGTGGAATGGAACACATGCTAGAAATCTATAGTTTGCTAAAGATTAATTGATGGTCAAATTGTAAAAGCTAATGCAACAATTTGTTGAACAGGAGATTAAAGGTATGATAAATTGCCTAAATTTATTATACAGGTTAAGGAATTAAGTAAGCTTGTATTTGTTTAGGCTCTGTTAATTATGAATACTGGGAAATAAACATATATTTACAAACATAGCTTCACGGGGTCAAGTATTGGTTCCTGTGATGTGTTTCTATGAGATGGATTCTATGTAACAGGTTATATCAGCATGTTAAGATTGTATTTATTATGTTATCATGCTTATCCTGGAATGGTTGGAATTAATATTTATATTGTCAATGCTCCCTCAACTACTGGATTTATTTAAGCATATGTGATAATGTATTCTAAAATGCTTAGTAGGGAATTGTTGATATTGTTATTTAATCGTTAATACCTTATCAACTGTTGGATGGATGAAATTGTATGCACCGGTATGGGACGGTGTCATACTAGGTTTGGATTAGCTCAAATTGCTAAGTCCTACCTATTTTGGAGTAAGGGCACGGGTTATAAAATACAATCCTCCTTATATGTATAAGTCGGTACGGTTGAATACGCCGAGTGACTTACTGGATTTCTTGTGGATGGTTAGAAACGGAGTTTAGATATATTTTTATGTTACCGTGTCATGAGCTTGAGTCTCAGTGTCGACGGTTAGAGTGCATATATGCAGTTGGATGTGTAGCTGACTGTGAAGGTTGAGGTATACCCTGTTTAGGTTTAGGTACTCATGTCCACTCAGGTGCGTATTGTGTGATGCCTTCTATCCAGGTTGAGACCCCCTTCATAGCCTAGCGAGAGTCCAGTAGTTTGGATATATTTATGTACGGATTATTAGTTATTGTTGAACTATTTAGTATGTACATGCGTATCGAGTCTCTGCTTGGATTGTAGTAGGGTTGGTAGTATACTGGTACTCAGTTACCAGTTCTGGAAACCAAAATACTGAAGTGCCGAAGGTGTAAACGATGCTAGAATGCGAGAACAGAGAGAAGAGGAGGGAGAGAGCCGGCTCTCCCTTTGAGGGAGCCGGCTCTCCTTGTAAAGGAGGCAGCTCTAAGGAATTAGGAGCCGGCTCCAAGGCCAATGGAGGCTGCTCCATGGTTTTTGGAGCCTGCTCCATTTTGGTTTTTCCCAGTTTTTACGTTATATTGATTTTTCTTTTGGTTTTCATTGAGACAGGTTCTTGGGTATGGAAATTTCTAAGTTTATAATAGGAAGTAATGGATGGTTTAACAGGGGTCTGATGTGGAATTAAAGTTAGAAAGGTGTTGAGTCTGCTCCATCTTTACCTCTTCCAATTTTCACGTTCTGCTTCTTTTCTTTTCAGTTTGCAGTAAAGAAAGTTTTCTGTGGTTGATTTTCTAATTTATTCTGAGAAGAATAGATGTTGTAATGGATGTTTAGAGACTGTCCAGAGGAAGATTTAAGTCTAAAGGGATAGTGAACATAGAGTTAGACACCGAGTTTTAATTGTTGAAACTGTATGAAAATTGTAGGTGCTTGGCAGACTTATTTGGTTTTGGATATATTGCTTAATCATAATAGAAATTTCTGTGAGAGCTTGTCCATTGCTAATTATGTATTCGTGGAATGGAAATACATGCTAGAAATCTATAGTTTGCTAAAGATTAATTGATGGTCAAATTGTAAAAGCTAATGCAACAATTTGTTGAACAGGAGATTAAAGGTATGATAAATTGCCTAAATTTATTATACAGGTTAAGGAACTAAGTAATCTTGTATTTGTTTAGGCTCTGTTAATTATGAATACTGAGAAATAAACTTATATTTACAAACATAGCTTCACGGGGTCAAGTATTGGTTCCTGTGATGTATTTCTATGAGATGGATTCTATGTAACAGGTTATATCAGCATGTTAAGATTGTATTTATTATGTTCTCATGCTTATCCTGGAATGGTTGGAATTAATATTTATATTGTCAATGCTCCCTTAACTGCTGGATTTATTTAAGCATATGTGATAATGTATTCTAAAATGCTTAGTAGGGAATTATTGATATTGTTATTTAATCGTTAATACCTTATCAACTGTTGGATGGATGAAATTGTATGCACCGGTATGGGACGGTGTCATACTAGGTTTGGATTAGCTCAAATTGCTAAGTCCTACCTATTTTGGAGTAAGGGCACGGGTTATAAAATACAATCCTCCTTATATATATAAGTCGGTACGGTTGAATACGCCGAGTAACTTACTGGATTTCTTGTGGATGGTTAGAAACGGAGTTTAGATATATTTTTATGTTACCGTGTCATGAGCTTGAGTCTCAGTGTCGACGGTTAGGGTGCGTATATGCAGTTGGATGTGTAGCTGACTGTGAAGGTTGAGGTATACCCTGTTTAGGTTTAGGTACTCATGCCCACTCAGGTGCGTATTGTGTGATGCCTTTTATCCAGGTTGAGACCCCCTTCATAGCCTAGCGAGAGTCCAGTAGTGTGGATATATTTATGTACGGATTATTAGTTATTGTTGAACTATTTAGTATATACATGCGTATCGATTCTCTGCTTGGATTGTAGTAGGATAGAACTTGTTCGTGGGCCTGACCCACTCTTATTTTACAGGTGTACGTCAGTTCCAGGCTTGAGCTTGTTCGTGTGGAGCAGAGACGGTCACTCATTCTTCCGACGATGTAGGATCTCTTTCCAGATGTTGGACTTGGATTTTATCTTCAGTTTTACTTTGATTCAGTTTGGGATTTTTATATTAGGGGTCCACTAGAGATGGATTCCCGAGTTGTTAAAAGATTGGAGATTTTGGATTGTAGGATTTTAAGTTATTAATATTTTAAGGTTTTTATATTGAGGATTTCTTTTATAGTTTCTTTCCGCTTATTCTTTTATTTCTTAAATCATTTTTGTAATCTGTGTTCGTTTAAAATACTTTAATTGTTTGGTACTCCTTGGTTCTGTGCTCGGACTTGATCCCCCGTGGCTCTAGAATTGAGGGGTATCACAGAAAGTTTCATTAAATTTGTAGTCTTTTTCTTTCATTTTCTTCAACAAATAAAATATTTATATTAAGAATAACAAAACCTACTCATCATACCTAACTTATATCCTTCAAAATCATTTCATTTCCTTCCTTATCCTTAAAAAGTACATACCAAACACAACATATTATTTCAGTTCATTAGTTTTTTTTTTTTTTTATTCTAGTGTTTGTTTTCTCTTAATAAAACAGTGGAGGGTGTGTGTTTTCAAAGAATAATAATGTAATTTAAAATAAATAAATAAGTGAATTAAATACTAATACAATAGGTAATCATTTACAGTTATTTGCTTATTTATCAAAAGAAAAAAAACTCTATTACATTTTTTTCTCAAAAGATTATGAACAACAGTTAGGTCCTCACTAGTAAGGATTTACACCATAGTCACTACTGATATGAACCAATAATAAATGGACACATTCTATTTTAATTATCAAATCTGGTAATTAAATCACCATCTCTAATTTGGTGGGTGGGTATCTACCCACCATATTTGATTTGCTGGTGCCATCCTGTGAAATACTCCTACGAATGAAACCCTGACTGAGTAATTGCTGAATATGATCCATCAGCTCTGACATCTCCACTGGTGCCATCATGTATGGTGCCCTAGCAATAGGTGTAGTGCCTGGAGCTAAGTCAATCACAAAGTCTATCTCGCGACTAGGTGGCAACCCTGGAATCTCCTAAAATACATCCGGAAATTCCTGTACAATTGGTATGTTATCCAATGCTACAGCAATCTCCTCCTCTGTTTCATCCTCCATATCGAACAAGTATGTGCTAGTAACCCCGTTAGAACGTGGCATAGCGACGACGTACAAATCCTGACCAGGTATGGTAAAAACAATAGACCTATCGTAACAATTAACTTGGGCATGGTAGTCAGATAACCAATCCATCCCAAGTATCACATCATAAGTGTGCATGTCCAAGACCGATAGGATTGGCTAGAAATCTGAGTCTACCAATATCTAGTGTCACAGGCCCATCACTCTCATGTAAAATGGCAGTATTGCCTAAAAGTGTAGAAATACCCTGAGGTCTATCGCATACTCGCGTCGTCATCCCAGATAAAGTAACAAAAGCTTTAGATACAAATGAGTGTGTAGCACCCGTATCAAATAAAACATGACCCTTTGAACCATGAATAAGAAACATACCCTCAACAGCCTGAGGTGCCTAAACATCATGTGGCATGGGGTTATACACCTTGCCATAAGGTAACTACTGCGGTGCCTATCCCTGAGGCTGTCGCGGTGCTGGTAAAGCCAGATATGTCTGTCCCTGAATCCATGGAACCTGTGAAGCGGATAAAGGTACCGGTGCCCTTTGTCCCTGTTGCACATCATGTCTCTGTTCCTGTCCTGCTTTAGGACATTGCCTAGAAGTATAACATCTACCCTGGAAAGTGTCAAACTTTCTTCTCTACAATCCATCTTACAGAATTAATTCCCACAAGTTTCTTGTATAAACTCGTTGGTAATCGTCCCGTCTCAACACAACGTACTTACAAGAAAATTTTGTTTGCCTGTCCAAAAACCAATCACCCCACTATGATAATTGTTAAGGCTGAAATTCGCGCAGTCCGATACGATACCGTTTTCTTGCAAGGAAGAGAGGAGAAGATCGATGAACCTTGACGGCACCGGTGTGGTGCCTGCTAAGAGCTCTCCGACCATCAAATTAGTCACGAAGGTCTAAAAAGAAGGCAGGGATTAATAATAGTTTTTTACGTCGTACCTTCTTTAATGGCTTGATGTCCTATTTATGGCTATCGATTGGAATCAAAATCGTTCTGCTGATGTCGATGGTTGACCTTATCTTCCGCTTGTGCGAAATCATAGGAGATTTATTACCAGATTTGTTGGGATATGATTTAATCATTTTGACCTCCTCCAGTTATAGTAGGATTATTCTTACTTGTTGAACCACGTCAGATTTGATTTCATTATTCTTGATAATGAAATCTAATTAATCTTATCGAGGGTAGGGTAGGTTTATATTTTTCCCTATCAATAATCATTTATTATCGCGACAATCACATTCCAAAATAGTTTTTAAAAAAACGATTTATGATAATATCACAAAAATGCTCTCTATAACACAATTGAGATACCAAAACCACAAATTCACTTTATTAAGAACTTCTTTAAATCATAAACTTCCATAAGAATAGTCATAAAGATATTCTTTAAAACTGCTACTAGTGTATGTGATTAAATCAATACCACACTTCTACTAATAATAAAATTACTCTTCAAAGAGCATTCATTCTTAAACTACGGTACCCTCCATCTTGAATGCTCCGGTATCCCCTCTATCCTGATTTTCTTCGGGATCCTTCTCTCCACTTGGCTCAGTTTCAAGCATCACCGAAGTTGTGTTGGGTCCACAGTATAATGGCCAATCTCGCACACCAGAAACCTTCCTTGGCTTATACTCTGAAACAACGTCTATTGGAAACAATTCCTTGGTCTCCAATGTTGTCTTCTTGATCCGCCTTTGCAGAGGAATCGTCGGAGTAATCTTTTTCTTCCTTGGGTCCTTCTTTGCTTTCATCACGGACCACATTCTTTTCCTAGTGCAAAACATTCTGAAATTACATAATAAACTTAACTTCAGTACGTTCTAAGCGAACCGTAAAGGAATACAACGAATCCTAAACTTAAGCTCTAAACAAGAGAATACGTTACGCGGAAGTCTTAATACGAAATACCCTAGAGACACTGAACCTAGAGTTCTCTGATACCAACTGTGATACCCCTCGATTCTAGAGCCACGGGTGATCAAGTCCGAGCATAGATCCGAGGGATATAAGACAATTAATATGTAAATAAGCAGGAATACAAAAAGAATTAAGAATAAAATAATAGAGCTAAAAAGAATTCTAATATTAAAATCCTCAAAAGTCAAAACTAATAAATTCCAAACTTTTCAATATTCGTATAACTCGGGAATCCATCTAGTGGACCCCTAATAAAATCCCAATGGAAAGTAAAATACGGAAACAAAATTCAAAACTAAAAACATTAAAAGTAATCCTACGTAGTCGGAGGAATGAGTGACTGTATCTGCTCAACATGATCAAACTCTAAGCCTGAAACTGACGAACACCTGAAAAATAAGAGTGGGTCAGACCCATATGCAAGTTTTATCCTACTACAATCCATACAAAAACCCGATACGCAGGTACATCCTAAATAGCTCAATAATAACTAAAGTAGTGCATATATGAATACATACACATTATAGGACGCTCACTAGCCCACAGTTCTGTCTCAGCCTAAGTAGAAGGTAACATGCAAATCGCACGCAACATGGTCATGTATACCTAAACCTACCAGGAAACATCATTAGGTCCAGTTATCCATCCTAGACAATATACGTACCATAACCATGATCCTGAGACTCAAGCTCATATCACGGTACCATAAAGATATATATATAAAAATCTGTTCAAGGTATGTCATTCAAAAGGTTTATTGACCTGACACATATTTATAAGTAGGACTTAACTTTTGTAGTTAATCCATTTTATTTTAGAATAGGTAGGAGTTAGTGTTTTGAACTAATCCATCCCCATGATAGGTAGGTCTTAGTATTTTGAACTAAATCATCCTTAATATGCCACTGTTCCATACCAGTGCATATACATATATATAAGTAGGACTTAACTTTTATAATTAATCCAACTTATTTCAATATAGGTAGGACTTAGTGTTTTGAACTAATCCGTCCCCAGTATGCCACCGTCTCATACCGGTGCATACAATTCACAAATCAAATGATTGATGCAGTAAATGATAAATTTAATCATCAACCATACTCCAAAATAAGTATAAACAAAGTCTAATATGTATATGGCCATAAAATGCATCCAATACAAGATTTAAAAGTCATGTCACAATTGTATAAATTGCTAAATAATATTAAGCAATTTAATCCTCCAAATAGTCCAATAATTGATGCAGTATAAATAGATTAAAACATCAATTTATCCAATCTAAGCATAATAATTTTTAGATATTCAACTATGCTTAATACACTACTGAAACATGACTAACACTATCAAGTCATGCAGAGAAAAAAAAATTGCTAAATACCAGTAAACAATTTAAATTAACTGTTCACACTCAACATGCAAGTTTATTATCTAACTTTATGTTGTTACATTCCTTAGCACAGTATTGAAGTCATGCTTCACAGTATTTTTATGTTCAGAACAATTATTTAGACCATATACTGCAATCTAAACAACCTAAAAATACCCGAGACGATCAAATAGAATCCCAAACCACGGAAAAACAACAAAACTGGAGAAAGAGCCGCCTCTCAAAACAAGGTAGCCGGCTCTCCCCCATGGGGAGCCGGTTCTCCCCCTTGTGGAGCCGGCTCTACCCCTTATGGAGCCGGTTCCACACTTGTGAGAGCCGGCTCTCTCCATCTGAGAGCCGTAATTCACTTCTGTTCGTCTTCCTCGCCTCCGGCGATGTGCAAGACCCTCTGTACTATTTTATTTAAATACCTAGGGTTTAATTTATGTCTCAGAATTAATTATAAGCAGGTGTCATACATCATTGATATGAATTCAAATCAGTTTAAAATCAACTAAATCAAGATTTAAGCAAGAACATGTATCAACCATTAAACAGTTTAATTCAACGCATTTAAATTCAATTCAAACATGCTTAAAAGATCAGTTTTAACGTCAATTTAAAACCCTGGAGACTACCTAGGCATGCACAGAACACAGGTTTAAGGGAAGGAGTTAGAATAGGAACTTACCCTCGGTTTCAGTTTTGAAACCTTAAACCGTATTCTCTAGTAACTCCGGCGACCTTAATTGCTTTCACCGACCTCTGTTGCTCCTGGTTCAACCCACGAGCACGCGTTAATTATCCTTCCTTTGTTTAGTCTTTGTTCGTGGCAAAACCCCTAATTATTTCTCTCTGTTTTTCCCTCAAAACTCTCTATTCATGAATAGGGTTTGTTTGTAACCTCATGCAGGCGTATAATGTTATATTTATAGGCTTCAATACAAACCTAATTCTAATTCTAAATCAACTATAAGTCGGCTAAATCCCACAATGCGATGAACTAAAATCAAATAAAACCCTACACCTAACTATACCTAAAAACCCATACACGGATTTAAATTCCACATAAGCATATAATAATAAAAACAAATAATTCAATTAAATACATAATCAAATAATTTAATTAATTCAATTAATCAAATAATCAAATAAAATGCAATAAAGTAATGAATTAAAAATACCGAGACTATCCTTTAAAATTAGGAGTATTACAGGTGGCGGCAGCGGCGGTGGAAGTGATTAAAGGTGATGGTGGTGGTATAAAAGGTCACAGTGGCGACGGTGGTGGAAGGTGGCGGCGGTTGTAATGGTGGGTGATGTGGCGGTGTCGGAAGGTGGCAATGGCAGTGATGGTGGTGTAAGGTGCATGGCAATAGCAATTGCGGTGGTGATGGAAGGTCACAGTGGCGATAGTAGTGGTGGTGGAAGGTGGCGGCGGTGGTGGAGGGTGATGGTGGCGATGGCAATGGTAGAAGGTGGTAGTGCAAGGTGGTGATGGAAGGCAGCGGTGAAGGTGGAGATGGTGGTGGTGGCGGTGGCGGAAGGTCATGGTGGCGGTGGTGAAACGAAGGACCAAAAAATGATGTAGGACAATATTATCAAGGCAAATTAGTAAAATGAATGATGTAGGACAATATTATCAAGGCAAATTAGTAAACAAATTTATTCTTAAAAAAAATTGGGTTCTTAAAAGGAGGTTTAGCAAAATTTTCTTACTTATTTGAAATGGCCTTCTTCACCATTGGCTTTCCAGAATTTTTTTTACATATGTGTCAATATTTTCTTACTTATTTGAAATGGCCTTCTTCACCATTGGCTTTCCAGAATTTTTTTTACATATGTGTAACCGTGTACAACATTTTTTAAATGGACTTTTCAAACACTTTTTGAGAGTTGGAAGTACGCCAAAGGTTGGCCTATTTGTTTTACTTTAGGTATTCATATAGTGACTTGTATCTTTTACCAAACTAAAAATGAGATAATATGTTTAGTGAAAGGAAATAAGTATAGATATCACTATCAATTTTCGTTGATTGACCAAGAAATTTGTTAAAACCTATCTCATAACCAATTTCTCCAATTCCTGTTACTGTCACTTTATTCACTTTTAAATTTTCTCCAATTTCTCACCTGCTTTTCTTTACCTATCTCAGAAATATGAAGAGATGGAGTGGTATAACTGTGCATCAACATGACAAACAAATCTAAAATTGACAAACAAATCTAAAATGCACTAATGACCTAATTTATTTTTTACAAAATTGGATAGAGTTTCTATGAGTTAAAATTAGATCCATTAATGTCTAAAGTCTTGTTATATTTGAACCTAATGTGATTCTACCAAAGCAAATTTTGCATGGACGTGGTTGAGTGTCGTGAAAATATAAAATGAATGACTGATAAATTATTCATGAACAATAAAATGTGTTGCTTTTACATGACAATTTTTAGATTAGAGGATAAACTTTTATTTCTTTTGAAGGCTTAAAAAGAATGATAGATTTACTATTTTAGCAAAAGCATGAATATGTTACTGACAAAAACAAATTTTCTTCATACCATTTCTCGTTTTGCAAAGGTAGAATGAGGGCGTTAAAAAATAAAATAAAATAAAATAAAATAAAATGAAGTATTTAAAAATGATTAAAAAAATTAAAGATGAAAAAATAAAATGCAATAGAAAAGATTTGAATGAGAATTCATGTCACTCATTCCATTCATATGAAATAAAAATAAAAATGACTATTATTCCTCGTTTGTTATTTGGAAAGAAACCCTTCACTAGTGTGCAATTAATTTCTAGAGTATCCTTCTTTACAGTTAATTTTTATGTAAAATTGTAAAATAATGTTTTTAATACTTTTCTTTTCATAAATAGCAATTCAGAAAGTATAATCGAGTTTTGGTTAAAGCTTTGCAGGACAAAAAAATCTAACATGAAATTATACTTTATTTATTTATTTTTTATTACCACACGGCGCACACAATCAAAATTAAAATTTCAAATTAAAATAACTCTATTAAACCTTTCAACCCAACACCAACACCAACACCAACACCTTCTAAATATTAGTGGGCCGGGCTATCTGGGCCTAGGGGAAAGCCCTCTATTCGGCCACGTACTCACTGGGTGAAAGCGTTCCATGAATGACATGTACACACACAGTCACACACTACCTTCTGACTCTCTCTCTCTCTCTAAACCATCTGTGTGTGAAAGTTCAATGGCGGAAATCACACAGAAAAGCGTAAAAGGAAATTACACACTGACAAACTCTGGACAATTGCGATGCCAAGGTTCACGATCAAATCATTGCATTTCAAAATCTCTTTTTCTTCAATGTAACTTTCTTTTCCCCTGTTTGGTTCTTGAGAACACGTGGGAAAATAAAATTACTAAATTTTGAAGCTTGTACACAAATCCACCGCTCAAACGAATTAAAGACACTACTATTCGGCTTCTCCGAGTTCATTCTTTCTTTCATTGGCGATACAAACAGCACATTGCCCAATAAGGTTCAATCAGTTACGTTTCTTTCGTTTTCTTACTCAGTTCTTAGCAACCAAATAAAGGGTTTCTATTTAACTGTTAATAAATTACTTTCTTTATATATACACATATATGCATACATTTATGTTTGTATAGGTTATGATAATGGCCGACATTGGTAATACATTGAAGCCTCCACCCTTTGCTGCTCGTAATTTTACCATGCATTTGGGGAATTTGGGTGTGACGCGAAAAGAAGGGAGATAACTGGTAAGTGCCTTTGATGGATAATTTATGGTATTACCAAGTTTTTAGATTCATATTTATGCTTCATTCAATGTCATTTTTGTAATTTAATTCTAAACTTGAGTTCATGACAAAAAAGAAAGGGAAAAATATTAGGAAGTTTTTGGTATGCGATTATTGTTTAATATTAATGCCAGTGTATTTTTTGGAGGATCATCTCTTTTGCATTCTATAGTTGTATTCAATTGTTGTTTATGAAAATTTTTAACCGTATAAATATTATTATATTGCAAACATTTCATTTCTGTTCTCAGCGATGCTATATTTTTTCATGAACTCCCAAAAAATATTGTTTGCAACTGATTGGTATAATGCATGTAGCAAAATATAAATTTTTGTCTACCATCAAAGTTCCTTGAAATAATAAAAATTAAATTACAGATTCCTATGGATTGATAAGCTTTACATTGCAACATTTCATTCCTATTTTTCTGTTGTCATCTAACATGTTAGTAACGAAGTAATGGACTAACATGAAGGAGAAACCTATATTGTAACTTGTAAATGAACTCTTCAAAGCGTCAGCCATTTTGTTTATTCATCCTTAATTTTTCCTAAGAACTCTTCATGGACGTGCATACAAGCTCAAACTTAAAGGAATGATGGAAACGTGAAATTATAGTTTCAGAACTTTCAGGACTCTAGAGAGTATCCTCAAGCATTGAGCACTCTAATCATTGAGCGTTTAATTATCAAATTTACAGACCTCTTATTCAGGGATGGAGCCAGAAAATTGTCTCAGGGGGCACAATGTACGTTATAATTTTTTTTTTTCTTTCAAAAACTCACTAGGTTTTTTTGTGCGGTTTTTAGTCCATATTCCATCATTTAGGTCTTTTTTTTAATTTATTTATTCTTTTTTTGTTTTTCAGTGTTAGAAGAAGACAATCAATTTTTTTTGTTACTAATCAAACTAGACTTAGATTTAGTTAATTTTGGTAGTTATCTTATTTTAGTATTTTGGTTCATATTCTTAATTTTTAGAGATAGTTCCAACATAGGATTATTTTTAGGACACATTTTGTTTTTAAGAATTTCTGTACTTGTATATATATATATATATATATATATATATATATATATATATATGTACTACATAGCAGATTTACACATACATTCATAATATTTCAATTTTCTCTTCAACTTGTGATTGCCAATTGTTGAACATAATTCTCAATTTAGCTTATACTTCATTAATAATACTCAACAATTCACTTGTGGGAGTTTTTATATCAACAATCAAATAAAACATATTAGCATAACTTACACAAATAGAAACTAATATACAAAATTGTATAAAATTAAAGAAGGATTAATAATGTGCGCGCATATAAATCAGTGTTTATGGGGGTATATATATATATACATATATATATATATAGAGAGAGAGAGAGAGATAGGTGGATATATATAGAGAGAGATTGATATTTTTGGGATGAGGTAAATTACTAATTTTGTAAATCAGGGGAGGCACTTTATACGTTTTCACACATATAAAGAATATAAGGGAGGTGAGAAAATTAAAGGGGGGCATTTTATACATTTTCACAAAAACACATATAGAACATAAGGAAACATATATATAAAAAATATATTTCCCTAGTTTATAAGGAAACATATATAGAATATAAGGGAGGGAGAAAATCCAGGGGTTTCACATGCCCCCTTGGCATGATCTCCCTCCATCCCTGCTCTTATTCACTTGATCCGTGGACCGTAATGGATATTATATAGCCATCCCCAAAGACTTTCGGAAGAGCATTTCCATCATCATCATTCTTGCCTTAATCCCATATGAATTCTCTCTCTCCAATCTTTTTCTATTGCATGTCAATCTCTCTCTCCATATGGAAGAGCATTTGTGGTTTTATATTTTTAACGTCTTCGACAACTTTTGGATTTCAAATGATTATAAATGTATTTCATTGTATGAAAGAGATCTATAGTACCCCACTTTTCACTTCTTATACTTCAGAGTGGTGAGTGCATGGAATTTTTACTTAATCAAAACAAAAGAATGAATGAAATTTAAGTACGGAATGGAAGACGCTAAACCAGTAGTGCCGGACGACTATCTAATCTATATCTTCTACGTTGTTATGATTTAATTGGATGATTTTGAGGAGTCTAATTGTTATCAAGAAATATATCTATCCATCTATGTATATTGTAAGCTATTGATATCAAGTAAAAAGATGTGCTCCAAATTTTTTAGTACGTTGAGTTTTATGACATTTGTGATTTGACTCCCATATGTATACCTGGGAATATACATCATAACATAGCTCATATACATCGAAACAGTCTCATTGCCCTTTACCACTAATTCTTTTACTTTTGTTCAAGTGCGCATGATACAAAGTATTGCGTGGTTAGCATTTGGAATTTTTTAATCATCTTACGAAAGCAAATATTATTTGATTTGTGCTTCACAACCAATAAAAGTACTTCCATGATGCTAATGAGAGGAAGCATTTTCCTAATTGAAGTCCCCACAATACTTGATTGGGATTTTGTACTTGTGGTTTTGAGACAAGGAGCTATGAAGTCCATACAGGGCTTTACATTTTCTTGGTGAACAGTAACAAATAACTGTGTTGTTAAAGCGCGCCTAGGCTGCAGGCTCATAGAGGCGCTACACTTGCACTTGTTGTGTGTCAGGTGCGCCTTTGGCAACATTTGTGCCTTTATTATAGAATATAAATATGCTTTAAAAGTAATTTAATTTTTCAATTGTGCGCCTCGCTACACTCCAACGCACGCCTCACCTTGCGCCTAGACTCCAAAGGACCTCTAGCGCCTTAGTGCGCCTTGGGCCTTTGATAACACTGGTTACACTAATTATTCCTCTTTGACGCCATTACCATTATGCTAGGAAGGCAATATGCTTCTAATGTGTTTGTCAGAGGAAAAAAAATTCGGTATATTAGGCCACATGATTGTTTACACCCTAAAATACTCGGTTGTATGGCATTCACATGGCCAAGGGGGCCTTGACATGTAGGAAGGTCTATGAGTAGCAGTAAGAGCCTTGTGAAATTTGAAAGGGAGGGTCTCAGACCTGTTGGAGTTCAAAGGCACACAGATGCGGTGGCTTTCTTGACGGTTGGTTTTCTCACTCCAAGACTTTAGGAAGCTGCACCCACCTAAGTTTTGAAAAACATTCTTCTATGCCCACAGAGTTTCAAAATATTTTTAAATATATATTTTTTGAAATGTATTTTAGAATTTATGTTCACTTAGTTTTGACAAAGTTTTTACTTTGACTGTCCAGGTATTCAACGCGACCCTCCTTTTCCTGGGCTCAAAACTGTTTGTGCAAGGACAAGGTACTAAGCATGATATAAAGATGGTTCTAAAAAGTTTATGATAGGGTACTTGAGATATAATATTATGATTGCAATTATGTTGAAATTGGACAATTACTTATTCTTACAACCAAGGGGGCCTGGGTTTCATTTAGGCATACCTAATGGGAAAGAATAGGTGAATCAATTTGAAATATTTGTTCTTGTTAGTAGTTCTTTTTGGGTCTCTGTGGTCCATGAAATAATGTGGTGTACGTTCTGCAATGGTACTTCTTTTATTTTTATTTCCTTCCAAAAAGGAAAGGAAGCCTTCTGTTTGAAAACCTTTGAAATATGTGTAATTAAAATTTTAATTTGTTTATTGTTTGATTGTGAAGTTTATATTGTTGGTTTTTAATGTGACATTGGCATTTTCATCTTGCGTGGTATGAGAAGTTAGAAAAAATAAATGTGGTTATAGAAAAGAGTCTTCCTAATTCTCAAATTTTTACTTTTATCAAATTATTTTATGAAATCTTGCAAATTTACTTGATTGAGATTTTTTTTTTTTTTTTTTTTTTTTCTGGAAAATCAATGCATTCCTTCATTTGTAGCAAGTATAACTATTTCATTGATTGTATTCGCACATTGAATGGGCCTGCACGGATTTAAGTAATCCTCATCTTCCACTTTCTAACGATGTGTACAGGGCATGATATGATTGTGGTATGAAATGCCATTTTTGGTGACTACTTGCTTGTTGAAACGGTTGCCGTCATTACAAAGCAGTAGATGAACGACACCTGTCTCATAAATATATGGTAGCCATCCATTGTCTTCTGTTTTTTTTTTTTATGTTGCCAATTTCAACACAATTATGGATTACTTATCAGGAAGTTGTTAGAGTTAATGTGGCTTAAACAATTTTGGTAATGGTTTTGTCTTGTTCTCTTGAATAAAATTAAATTCAAATGACTAATTAGGAACTGATTTTTTTTTTTTAACCTTTTTCTCTTGCAAATATATATATTTTTCTCTTTGGCCCTATAATCAGATTCGACAAGGGCATGAACAGAACTTTAAATATGGCAGCTTGTATCTATCATGAATCTTAACACTACAGGGGAAAGGTTCTTGATAGAGTGATGCCCAAACTATTTATTCCACCTTTTTTATATAGGCCAGACAGCATGACAAATAACATAAAAAAAATGCAAAACCTACCGATATAGTATTAATTGATATAAAAAAAATCAAATCATGTTACAGAGTGCATTAATATATTTGAACACGTGTTGGATGTAAATCTCATTTTTGGTCACCCAATAACAGATAAGCACAACACTAACAAATCTTTCCAACTGGACAGCTTATGAACTTGAAATTTACGTTTCTTATTTGCTTTCTCTCTCTGGCAGAATCTCTATAAATGTGGTCCACACTCTATCTTCTATTGTTTCTTGTTGATTATACGATTCCATTGTGTTACAGAGAGCAGTGCTCTTCATGGACATGGAGGACAACACATCTTCTGATTCTTCAGTCAACAATTCTGAGGTTTTGACAAGTGAAGCAGCTTTCACAAATGTGGGTATGTAAAAATGTTATGGATGAAAGTGATTTGCACAAACTTTTTACAATGTGCGATGTATTCTTGATTCTTAAAATTGTTCATGATAGAACTTATCCAAAAATAATAATTGTTCGTTATAGAAATATTTTTGTGACAATAATTGTGCATTAGTGTAAGAGGTTGAAATGAAGTTTGTGTTACACATTAGGTTTTTCCATTTCATTATCGCAACAATGAGCATTTACGGCAGTCGTAAGAAAAACAAGCATGGGTTTCAATTATGTGAGATATGTCGGCATTTATACCTTTAATCATAGCCTAATTGATCAATGGATTTGGGAGTTGAAACTGTTATTCTGATAAGTCACTCATTCTATGAATACTCTAAAGGCAGTGTACGCATTATAAAAATATAGCAATGGTAATTGATTTTTCATAGCAAATTTGTGGCTTCTTCTTCATTGATCCCTTTATTTGACCAAATTAGCGTTTGTAAAGTAAATGTTTGCTGGCATGAGTGTAGCTGCATTGTTGTCATGCTTGTGAATTCATCCAGAATTTTAGGTTCAACCTCCAACTTAGACTAGCCTTGACAAATCGGGTTTGCTAAGTTTGCAATTCAGACAATTTGTATCAGGCTAGAGTTTAGCCCAGTTATCTGAGCTGAATCATGCTCTGTGCAAGTCCAACCCAACTTGACCTTGAGTTTGAGACTATGCAACCAGAATTCAGCTGGAGTTTCAACTTTTTGAACTTGGGTCAAGATCTGCTTACCCGAATTAGATTGTATTTAGTTGGTTTCTTATTTTCATTCGAGAGAGATTAGGTTTAGTTCTCCTTTGAGCATCAACAGTGTAACGCCCCTCACCCCACCAAATACAATATTTTCTGCTTTTGGCTCCCCCGGACCAGAGACTTCCCAGGGGGTCACCTATCCTGGTACTACTCCAGGTTAAACACGCTTAACTCCGGAGTTCTGATTGGTTCACAGCCATTACTGCTTTAAAACACGTTGTGTCATAAAAGGGTGTTGAACCAATAAATAGCACTTCACTCTTCCACACCCAGGTGATGTGGGACTTGTGAACCTGTAACTCGCCCAGTGTGGTAGTTTGCCAGTGTATCGCACCCACCCACGCTCACCTACCCACATAGGTCGTCACAATCACCCCCCCTTTGGGGCCCAACGTCCCCGTTGGGCACACTTTCGGCTGGGTGAGGCTCTGATACCATTTGTAACGGCCCTCACTCTACCAGACACAATATTTTCCTCTTTTGGCTCCCCCGAACCAGAGACTTCCCAGGGGTGCCATCCTGGTACTACTCCAGGTTAAACACGCTTAACTCCGGGGTTCTGATGGGTTCGCGGCCATCACGGTTCTAAAACGCGTTGTGTCGTAGAAGGGCGTTGAACCTACATATAGCACTTCACTCTTCGACACCCAGGCGATGTGAGACTTTTGAACCTGTAGCTCGTCCAGTGTGGTAGTTTGCTAGTGTATCGCACCCGCCCATGCACACCCTCCCACATAGGTCGTCACAAACAGTGTCGAGAAGAGAAGGCGGAGAGATAGACACAACTCATGGGTTGGAGGCACTTTGATGCAGTTCGGAACTTGATGATAATGGTTTCCTTAGGTTTTGGTTTTTTATAAGTTGATTTTTCTTTTATCCTAACAAACCATTTTTCTCATCTCTCTCTCTCTCTCTCTCTCTCTCTCTCGGAAACAATGGCAAAGATGATTTTTGAATTTTGAGATAGTTAGATCAAATATTTAACTGTTTTGCATTCATTTAAATTTTATTTGTGAAGGGAATTCGGTTCTGATTGCCACCATACAAGACTTTACGCCATTCCTAATCCCCATTGATGCAGGACAGGTAAGATACGGTATAAGAAAGCTATCTCACTTTTCTCTCTTACATTTTTTCTGTTTTATTGTTATTTAATGATAAATAAAGCCATAGCATCAGCTAAAATCTGCTAATTTCTGTTACCTGGTCACCTTTTTCTACTTGTAGGATATTATTTTGAGGTTAACTTCATTTTGCCAAACTCGCAATCAAGTTGTTTACATTCTTTCTGCTGTTGGGTATGTTATTCATCCAAGTATTCACGTCTTCAACCGCCGTCTAACATTTGAGGCAAGATCTCAAACCTTTTGTTTTTGTTAGTTTACATTTATATCGGCTACATAATGGAAATGCATGCTTGTATAGAGACAACTGTTTTTCACAGTCCCTTTTGCGACCCACATTTTGACTTTATCAGATATGGAGGAGTTACTCCTATGATTTGTAAAAGATGGTCAAAATTTGAGGTAAAAATGCAGTTTGTCTGGCTGAGTTCATTAAATTGAATGGAATTTTGATGCATTCGATCCACTCACAGTGCAACAATCAGATGATCAACATTGATTCTTTGATGATAACATGGGTTGACTTTGGGTGGAATCGAACAAATAGTTGGTGGCAGTCTTAGTCTATTCATTTAGTTATGGATTTTGACATGTCGTATATTGGTTACTTGACTTCAGTGTTACACAATGCAACCCATTGTTCATTCGATTGCGGTTATTGGGGATGCATCAAAGAGGCTCCAGCCTAATAAACTACTTTTATTGGTATCTGATATAGTTCGTTTAGATATACTTGATTAACCAAAATGGGACCTGTGGTAAAGGCGTGTCTCATTCCATCTACATGTTGGCATTGCATGATTTTCAATTAAATCCATTATATAGTCTGGTTTCATTTACAAAGGTTGGTTGCCTACACAATATCTTGAATTAATAGTAAACACTAGCATGTAAATTAATGAAAATTGAACTGTACTTCTTATATTGAAATGGCATTGTTTGTTGAGTAATTATTTCTGGACTTTTTCTTTTGAGGGGAGCAGTTTAAATGGTTGATGAACCCATTATAGGGTTGTACTGTTGGGGAGTTAAAACCAGCCAGTGGTGTGAGCGTTAGAAATATTTAACTTAAGAGATGTTTCATAACTAAAGTAGCATCTCTAGATAATGGATTCTGATTCTTATAGAATTCTATAATCAGGACTAGTCTTATATTGGGTCTTAATTTTTATAGTGAATGCAAGGAATTTCAAACACTGCCCTTACTTTCAGCACTTTCAGTAATTATAGGAAGAGTGATATGCAGAGGACTTGACCCACTTTTTTAACAGTTCACTGTTGTAGAAACTCGGGATCTTAACAACTAACAATGGAACCAAGATGCATTGTCAAACCTATTCCTTATTTTATATTTATTGTTGTTCGAGAAATTGAATTTCAATCTAAAAATGCAAGGTTCTTTTAACATCTTTCTGCATATGTTGATATTTTACCATTAAGGTGTGGACACAACATGTCTCATATGTTGAAACTTTACCAACACTCTCTCTTCGTTATCTATGAAGGGGCGTTGCACCATTTTGTCATTGAGAGGCGTCCTCTATCCGATCAGCACTCATGGTGTAAATTCAAGTAACGTGCTGTTAATGATGAGCAGTGCAGATGGTAGTTGTTTTGGTGGAAGAGTATCAGACTCATTAGTAGCAGCGTGTCCAATTATGGTAAGGCCTTGCTTCATTGTTTATCTGTAACAGAATTAGTAACCACAATGTCCTGAGTAGTATGTCTAGAATAAGAAGCACGTGGAACTTTTGAAGTTTCTGTTCCTTTGCAAGACGGACGCTCATGGTCGTCGCTAGATACTCTTGGTGTTTGTTGAAGGATTTATATATTTAAGTTATACCCTCTCTAACAACTTAAGCTTTTAGAGTAGATGTTAGTTAACATGGTATCAGACCCAAAAGGTCTCGTGTTCAAATCTCACCGTCACATTGATAATTGAAAATTGAAACAAGTGTTGGACTAAAAGAAGGCCACACATGAGGGGGCGTGTTGAAGGATTTATGTAGTTAAGTTACACCCTCTCTAACAGTTTAAGCTTTTAGAGTAGATGGTTGTTAGCAGTGTTATTATTGAATTTGTTTTTCGAACCTCCCATAGTAAACCAGCTATATATGCTGTTAATTGCACTTGACATATAGATTGTTCAGTACTTGCTGATAATATTGCTTCTCACAATGTGTGATCTATTGTTACATTCATAAGGGTTTTGGTTTTTTACCAGGTTGTGGTGGCAGCTTGCGCTCCCACAGCTCCTCTCCTGCGTTCTTTAGAGCTAGTGAGTGCAGCAACACAAGCTTATCATCAACTTGCTTCCCATGAATCAGATGGTGACAGCAATGATACACCTACATCTTCTCTATCATCAATATCAAATGACAAATGAAGGTATATTACTTGTTAATGCATGTGTTTGTGTGGTTTGACGTATACATTTTCATTTTTTTTCAAGTTTTAATGCTAATGTTGTAGGTCCTTAACTTTGAGTGTTGCATCGGAGTTCCCAGGATGCTAGTGAGAGAAGGGAGCTGAAGGCAGATTAATTAATCCAGATTATCTATTTATGGACTTTTTGTGGTAATGCTAGAACTGATACAAACTTGGCTTTTTGGTTGATTATTACATGGGTTTGGACAACCGTCATCAATTTACAGTTAAATATGGTTGAACTATTCTCATTTGATGGGTATTTGACATTTTTTAAAGTTTCTGTTTAGTATCTCTGGCCTAGTCACAAGAAAATTATGTCTTTTTTGCCTTGCACTACCCTTCCTGGTAGTTGTTCCAGTACGGGTTATTCATGGCCATATATTCTTAAACCTCACCGGCTTACAAGAAAGACTTTTCTCTAATCGATTAATGATTGTATTAAAACCTATTTCAACTTATCCAATCTTCTCCCGCGTGCTAGTATATGTATTCAGTCTTGCTATGAAGTACTCAGAGCTAACACTAGCACATAGAGCAAGTAATATTCTTTAGCTTGTAGGGCCTTGGGACAAAAGACTTGTTCATTTTCCTGTGTCTAATCCCTGCAACCATAGGAGAAACGAGGGCAGAGGACATGCTTAGGAAAGTTCTTGAAAAAGGAAACACAACATTCAAGTAGTTTCAATGCAGTTTGCAAGTCTACACGAATGTTCAAATGTTGCACACTTAAAAGCGTTGGATATAAAATGGATTCCAATTCAAGAGATTCATAGTTGGTGCCATTTTAAAGTTGAGAACAATTGATTTCTCTCTATATCGTGTCAACTTTCATCTACTGCCTTCTTAGATCTAGTAAGTCAATTTTATCATTACATGTTAGCAAACAACCGGTATGTCTTTGCATCAAGAACTATTTGACGAACTGATGCCACTGCGCCAACTAATGACAACACGGTGGAGACAACTGCAATCAACGTGTTTCCCCAAAAAATCAAGCTCTTTCTGGAGGGCTTGAATGTCACATTGTAGAAAACCATAGGCACTACGAAATCCAGAGGAATGATTCCGAATGCCCCAAACAACGCCATGATGTCTCCAAAAAAAGGCAGCATTGCTGCAATAGTTGTGGCTACGATCACTGACAGCGACCTGGTAATCAGCCGTGGAATGACATTTCTCATCGAGAATTGATCCATCTTCGGGTCTGCAAACTTTTGCTCAAAAACTATGTTTGTAGGTTGCAGGTATGTCTGTAACAATGCATCCAGTCAGTCAAAAGCAGATGCATCCATGTAAGTAGGTTTGTTTGATTAGTGAACAGTTGGAGAGCTGTGATACCAACTCATTTAACAAGTTTTTATAGTATAAATACTTGATTGGGACTCATTATCTGATAGGTATTATTGTTACTTAATGGTAAGAAATAAGTAAAGTCTTACCAAAA
Source organism: Cornus florida (assembly GCF_030987335.1). NCBI lineage: Eukaryota > Viridiplantae > Streptophyta > Magnoliopsida > Cornales > Cornaceae > Cornus > Cornus florida. The sequence goes on from NW_026775578.1 coordinate 31,829,964, forward strand.
CAATAGCCGTTACTTGCAAAAGAGTGAAGATATTGGTCACCAAAAGAAACCATTTGGGCACCAGTGGGTTCCTGTCAACCATAAAGTTCTGAAGAACTGATGCCTGAGCTTCATTGCCAAATGCCCAATACCCGGAGATGGCTACGCTGAAAAATGTCGAGATTACAACAGCATAACATACCAACAGTCCTTTAAACATTTTCCCTGTTACCGGAGGAGCTATGGTTGCCTGCAAAATAAGAATGAATTTCAGGCAGCAGGTTAGTTCTCTATATTCAGTTCAATTTATGTCAAGAACTGTTTGGCTGCTGAGAAATGGAAGTTGAAAATTTACATTCATGCAGCACATAGAAGTGACTGAAATACCTGGATTTCAGGGACAATTCCATTTCCATAAGTGGTGGCGATGATTGAAATGGCATTAAAAGCACCAAATAAACGATTTATACCAACTCCGGTGATAGAATAGTCCTTTGGAGGAGCCTTATTGGAGTTTCCTGCAAGATAATTATTGAACACGGATTACCGAACACAGATTAAGAGCGACGAAGCTCTTAAACGTTAGGGTTTTGATTAATTACGTACCGATATATATGGCACCGGCTGTGGTGCAGGCAGAGTAAGCAAGACAGAGAACTAAGGAGATCAGGTTAATGTGCCTTAGAGAGTGGAAGGATGGTATCTGTGCTAATACCAGCATTAGGGCTCCAAATATAATTACGAAGTGGGAAAGCTGCATGGTACCATTTGCGCTAGAGACCAAGTAAATGAACTGCAACAACAAAGAGGGAAAAAAAAAAAAGAGGAATTCATTTACAATTTATATATGCATGTGTGTGTGTGTGTGTGTAGCTAAACACATTTCTAACAGCTGATTCTTGAAAGGTTTATTGGGCTAAAATGGTGGACTGACCTTGAGGCTCTGTCCTCCAAGAAGTATACAGGCAATAACTGCACCATAGCATATGCCCAACTGAAGTGGGCCCACAAAATATCGGCCCCATCCTGGTCCTGTAAAATTGCATTATCCAGTAACGAGTTATTGAAACATCAGACTATATATTCATGTGAGTTGGATGTGTCCGAATCTCGGACTATTTATCGTTTATGAATAGTCATATTGAATTGTGATTCATGTATACATATATGTGTATATATATAGATGTATATATTTGAGCATGATATATATCATACCTAAAATATCATGTGCCATGTCCCGGAAGCGAAGCTGGCGGTTTCCAAGCTTTGCATGGTGCTCCAAAACCATAGACAGAAGGTTGTAGGAATAGAAAGTGACCAGAGCTGCCATGGTGAGGCACACAACTCCTCCGACCCAACCCATCAACGCCAATACAAAGGGAAGGCTTAGAAGCGCCGGCCCTACGATCGCCGTCGTCAGGTGGTACCCACAGTGCAACCATGTTCCTACCATGTTCACCAGTCACAGAGTACATTTAAATTCAATTCAATTTTGGAGAAAGAGAGAATTAATTTAACTAGCAATATATGTCACACAGACAACAAACAAGTATATAATTAGACATATATAACATACATGTATGCATTCTATGTATAAATAAATGTAAACAGTAAATACAAATACATATATATGCACATTTGTGTAAGAACATTAGGTTAATACTTAATTATTTCAATCTTTTCCTTTAGCTCACTATGATATGATTTGATCACTAATCTTTAATGTACTTTTCATTTACCCGAAAAAGAAAAAAAAAAAAAAAAAAAAAAACTCTTACTTTTTGATGAATTATCCATTAGTTGACTGATTAATTTTTTCAATATTTTTATTTTATTTTTGCTTTGGTTCTATAGGAGTGAGTCATTTGAAAGATTAGTAATAATACAAATGCCAGTCATAGAGAAATTGAACCATCTGATGTGATTCATGAGATGATCATCAAATGAATTAATAGATTTGGATTAGTTTACCCCAAATAAAAATGGGTTAAGCAGCTTAAGCTGCTGCGCAATTAATTTTTTTTTTTGAGTATTACAATATACGTGTACATTATATAACATTATATATACATATAATGACACTTCAGCTGCAACTGCAAGTGAGAAGTTTCTCCTGATGTAATGGACATGTATATATATGTATGTAGGTGTGTGTATATGATATATATATACATAGAAAGAGAGAATCATGAATCTATATATTTATCTGACCTCGGGATTTAAGAACGAACAGAACTCCGGCGTCGAGCTCTTTGGCAGAGCTAACGGCACCGTTTTCAGAGTTGGGAGCAAAAGTCGTTTCCATCTCCATATGTGTGTGTGGCTGAGAGAGAGAGTGGTTTATGAACAATAAGAGATATGTTCCTGGGTTTGAGGATAATATGGACACGAGAGATCGAGTGATGTTGGCTCAAGAGTCAAGTCAAAGAACACTGTTTAACTTGTGAAAATTTATCATAGACGACGTCACTCAACTTTATGAAAATTCAACTTTATTGTAGACTTGGAAGTTAACACACAATAATATTATAGGCAAAATTAAAAGAAATATAAATTAACTTGTTTTAATGCTAATTGAAGAACAGTGTTACGGATATTTTTATTTAGAAAAATGCTTCGTGCACGACAAAAAACAAAGTATATTTTTATTTCGTTCTTGACATCTTGTGGTTGGTTTAACTACAAATATATCATATACGTTAAAAGAGTTGTTATCATGGGTTCATATTCTAGATGTTTATAAAGTTGGCTGATATTAATTTATGCATATATTTATATATATATCTAGATCGGTACACGATATATTGTTCAGTTCATAATTTTTTTTTAAAAAAATTAAACGTTACATATTTTCATAAACAGGTCAGCCAATTCAGTCAATTTGTATGGATATTCGTCTGAACCCATTATATCGCGACGCGATGATAAATCATGATATGTAATAAAATGAAATTTCATGAAGGACTTATATTTTGTATAAATAATATAAAAAATAATTCAAAAATAAAAAAATAAAAAAAAAACAATTGAATTTTTATAAAACAATTATGTCAATCAAACAAGTTTTTGTATAACTTTTTAATTTTCAGTTACCAAAAAATTAAAAATAATTATCCGATAAACAAATCAACTAACCCTAAGTTTTTATTTATTTTATTTTTAAATTATCCCTTTTAAGCCTTTTAATATTGATGAAATTTTCATTGGGTAATGCATCTTTCTCCGATAATGGTTTTTTTAATATAAAAAATAGTCTTATTGATCAGCGACTCACAGACACTCACTTTGCGTGATGATGATGTTCTTCTTTTTTATTAATTTTTTTCTTCATTGTTTGACTTTCATTGCTGTATTTTAGATTTCACTCTTTCTTAGTGTAAGACAAGATTTCAGTCATCGATCATCATCCATAAAGTCACACACACGCACACATATTTAGAGATGCTTACAGTAATCAACTTTGACTAATAATAATAATCAATTGTTAGATGTTTTTGTCTAGATAAAAAAAAAATAAGCTTTTAAATTAAAGAGCAAGTGTCCGTCTTATTGCACCGAATTATAACCTATCTAGTATACGGTAAAATCAATATTTATTTAGATTGACGTAAAATATTAAGAAAATATTTTTCTTTTTTAAGTAAAATATTTTAGTATTTGGTAAAAATCTAGATCAAGATTAAGGACATATAGGCATCTTTTCTTTTGAAGAGTCAATGAATTGCTGTGACTGAGGTTACAGGTCTTGTGTGCACGGTGATCGAGACAGTGTTGTTGGCGTGTCTTGTTCGTGTCATCGCAATTACAATACGAACACGATTAGGGTCGATACGAACACGACACGATTATGATACGAACATAATTAGGGTCGACATGAACATGACACGATTATTAATCGTGTCTAAAACACTTGACACGAACACGAACTTACACGTGTAACACGACACAACACGCGTAACCTGTTTAATAAATGGGTAAGACTTTACACCACACGAAAAGACACGTTTAAGTCGATCCATTGTAAGAGAGTAAAATAACTTGTCAAAAACTAATACGTAAGTTATTTTTGTTAAATCTTAATATATATTTTTTTTATTGTAAATATTTTACGACAACGCCAAAAAATAAAAAAATATTTTACATCCAAACAAACCAGGCCTTGGTGATTTTTTTTTTTACCCTACAAATTTCGAACAGCAAAGCAATCTCAACTATATTTATTACATCACCAAATAATTACCGAAGTTCCAAAAGTGCCCATAAATGTCTATTTGGGCTTTTACTGGTCTGATCTGTATCCTTGCCCACTTAATTTCAGGCCCAAATAAAGGTTTAAATGGACCCAACCTTGAAACACCTGAAACCACTAAAAGCCCAACACAACAGACCAGCCCAAGTTCTCCCTGTTGAAAAACATTCTACTGAAATGACCAAAATACCCATGCTCTTTCTGTCAAATATCTAACCTACCCAGTACCCACAAACACTTCTTCTTGAATGCACAACTACAGAAACCGCCTTCTCTTTCACTTCAACTGAACCTCTCTGCCGTTTTTTTCCACACCAAAAATGGTTAAAGGCGAAGACGCAATTCGAAAAAAGAAGAACAAAGCGAATCGAAAGAAGATGCAGAAGGACACTTCGACAGTCTCTGCTCGTGTCGCCTCTATAATCGCCGCCAAAAAGCGTCGAAAGTCCGGTAAACGCAGCAGTTGTCAGGTATTTCTATCTCAAATCGATACCATTTTGAGTTTTGATTATTGGCGCTTTTTATTTATTTATTTAGTTATTTTTTTTGGAGTTATAGTGAATTGGGTTTTGGAGTATGTGATTTGTTGTCGAGAAACTGTTGTAGGCAACACTTCTCTAGACTTTTGATTTGGGAGCACATGCTCGTTGGTTGTAAATTTTATTTCTTGACCTGTTAAGAGTCGTTAATTTGGCATTTTGGGTTTTGATTATCGGGTTTTTTTGGAGTCATAGTGAATTGGGTTTTGGAGTATGTGATTTGTTATCAAGGAACACAAATTTTTGTAGGCAACATTCTCCAGACTTTTGATTTGGGAGCACATGTTCGTTGGTTGTAAATTTTATTTCTTGAGCTGTTAAAAGTTGAAAATTTGGGGAAGAAAAATCTGGGTTTGGTTTATTATGTGGGTTTTGATGACTTGTGTTGTTAAGGTTAATATCAGTTGCATTCTGAATGATATATCGATGCAATTTGGAAAGTGAAGAGCTGCTCTAGTTTCATAATTTGTTGTTGTTCTGAATTGATGTGGCATAACCTGCAACAACCCAGTAATTGGGTTTTAATTTGAAGTTTTAGTTTTCCTGATGTTCTATGAGCTTTTTCATAGTATGTGCTTAAGACATTGATCAATCAATTCAAATTAAGAAAGATTGCATGCAATATTACATTGACTCCTCTGAATAAATGAAGTACATGCTCTGTTTGCAAGTATATCCAGTTTTTCAATCCTTTTTTTTTTTTGATAAGTATATCCAGTTTTTCAATCTTATTACATAACTGTACATAAAACCATCTTATAATTACATTATTACTTAAACCTATCTTATGAATATGTCAAAACTATTGAAGTGCCATTTTTAAAAACGTTATTATATATGAGTCATTATTTCCTATAAAATAGAAGAAACATTTTGAACAATGTGAATACTTAGCCGTGTTCCATATCATGGCTATTGAGATTTGACAAATCCAAAGCTTAAGCACATGCCCATTCCCAACACATGTACCAGTGCCTATTTAGTGTAGCTTGCAAGGATGGAACTAAAGTTTCTTGTCACCTATGCTTTGTCAAGAAACTATTGTTATCTCTGCTTTTTTGGTTTGTGTAATATTGTTGTTTGATAATAGGTTCTATTGTAGAGAACGATAGAGTTATTATTTTTCGGATGTCATTTTGTCATACAACCCTCTGAACTACACAAATATTGCCAATGTGACTAATTGGGTGTGAATTTGTCATGACTCACAGGGGATGTGTTTTAGCCTTCCTACTCCTGAGAATCCATTCAATGACAAACAAGGGAGTTTGGACACAAGAAAAAAGGAAACCAAGAACATTCCACCAAGGAAAGTGGCTCCTGGTAGAAATCATGCAAACATAGAACCTCAAGAACAGAAAATGTTAAGGGACAAGAATTTGGGGAGTGAGCAGACAAAATCACGGACAACAGTTGATAATGTGCGTCAGAAAAGCATTGTCAAACCAACAAAAGCAAAGATTCAGCTGATGCAAAAGAGTGAAGCAGACCATGCTCAACAAGCTCAGGGTTTTGACAATTCAGGTTGTCCTTCGAAGTTTCTATTTCTCTGCTTGAATTCAATACAGAATGCTTTGCGGCATGATGGAACCTTAAGTAGTGAAGAGGATAAGCCTTTGTTTGTTGACACATGGGGAGTTGAATTCTGGAGATACTATTCATTTGGAAAAGACATATTAGAGACAAGTGGAGCTTGTTCTACAATAGAACAAATTTCTTGGATAGCTTCAACTGCTGCTGATACAATTGTAAGAAAGGAGAAAGAAGGCCAATCATTCACCAGCCCCTTTCTTTTATTCCTCGTGCCATCCCAGGAGAAAGCCACTAAGGTTTGTTGACATTAATTCTCCTAGCATGTTCAATAAATATTGTTGTTACTTATTATGCATATAATCCTTACTTAATGGGCAAAAGGTTTGTTGACATTAATTCTCCTAGTGTGTTCTGTAAATATTGTTGTTACTTATTATGCATATAATCCTTATTTAGTGGCAATACTTTTTTGTTATCTTCAGTCAATTAATTTTAAGCTGTATACCTTTCACTTGGGAGTAAATTTTTATCATCTTGTTTCTATAGCATTTGAAGATAAAACTACCTCTGGAATTTGAGTTACTGCTGAACAAATAGTGGAGGAAATTGCAAGAATGTTGCATAATGCCACTCCCCAAAATAGAAAAAACTAATTTCACTTGATCCTAATTATTGTTTCATGAAAATGTCAAATGATGTGGAAAGTAAACATTTTTTCCCTTCTTTCAAAACATTTTCCATATATTAAGAGCCAATTGCACAAAATCCCCTTCAACTATAAAATATTTGTATGTTAGCCCTAGAATAAAATTAGCCCCCATGAACTATGGAAACTTCAAAATAATGCCAACAAACCCAACTGTCTTTAGACGACCATTAAATGTGTCTTGAAAACTACTAACTTTAAGGTTAATTGCAAAAAATCCCCCTAAACTATAAGAAATTATGACATTACCCCTAGAACTGTATAAGTTCCAAGCGGTTTTATGCTATTAATCCAAATGGTAAATTGGGATTTTCAAGAAGTCCCAATGCTTTGACAGTTTATTTCTTAACAATAACTTGACGAAAGGGGGTTTCTTGCAATTATTTTTTATTTTTATTTATTTATTTTTGGTATTTCTAGGTGATTGTCAGTTAAAATTTAGTATAGGTGATAACATGAAATGTATTTTTATAGTAAAGGGGTTTTAAGCAATTAACCCATTTATTAATTTTGAAAAAGGAAAATTAAACTCATTATGGGTGATAAAACTGATTAGATGGTTTCATGTGCTTGGAATAGCAAACAATATTTTCTGGAATTTGAAGTGATCTTTTGATAAACCGAAAGAAAAAGACGAGTTCTAGCCTTTTTACTTTGAGGCCTAATATAGTTTCTTGATAACTACCTGTCAACTAGCAGGTACGCATGGTGTGCAAGTCTTTGAAGTCTCTTGGAATACATTCAGTGAGTCTACATTCTGGTGCTTCCTTAGATCACCAAATTCATGGGTAAGTATAACATCAATTATTTTTTCTGTTCTTATTGGCTTATTTTAATTAAAATACTAACATGTGCAATAGATTGGCACTGTGCTAAAATTTTTATTTCAGACGTGTAATTTGTCCAAAATAACACAAAGTTTAATCTCTATGAAAATGGTTTACATCTGTGTGCACACTGTGTATAGTGTATACACGCTTGAATATGAATGTAATATGCTGCATTTGCTTTACACATAGCAAGCTTGCTTATGTAATTTGTCATTTGATGGTGTGTTGTGTTGATGCAACCAATGTATGTCCTTGGTGGCCTTCATTTTGATAGCCTTTTGTGAGAATTTCAACTTGGAAGAGAGTCACATTCTGAGTGGGAATTCTTTATGCTTCAGTCCACTGATTTTTTTTGACACAGTCAAGCTCTGAGATTCGTGTTCCCTTAGTCATTTTATCTGATTTGGATTTGAAACAAAGCACATATTGCAGTACCAATTTATTGATCTTAGCACAAATGTCTGTAGTAATATATATAATGCACGAATTGGGTTATTCTTGATGCCTATTCTGATCTACTGGAGATCCATCTTGCCCTGAAAATATTGTGAATGAATGTATAGTGTTTCTTAACTGCAAGGAATGCCTTCTGCTTGCGTGCATGCATGTGTTTGCATTATAGCTGCCGTTTTATACGGGTTGGGCACATTTCTACCTGCTTACACACCATGTTTGAGTGTTCCATGTTCAATGCTTGTATATGGTGTATATGCTATGCACTTTCTGAGTTAGGCAATGTGGACTCAAGTTTTTTCTCTCTCCCTTTTCTTTTCTCTTATATGAAACTGCATATCTCTAACAGTCTAAAGAGTTGTGAACCTGAGTTCATTGTGTCAACTACTGAGAGACTTTTGGAGCTTGTTTCGTTGAAAGCCATTGACATATCTGGAGTTTCTTTACTGGTAAATTTTGAACCTCCTCCTCCTCATACTTTAATTGATTTATATTTATAAATTTTAATTACATTTCTCTCTCTCTCTCTCTCTCTTTAAAACTGGAGTTTAATTACTTGTCCTTTTTTTTTATCATTATTGTTTCTGACTATTTTATAGATATAAAATTGAAGAATTTGAAAGGATTAAAAGATCATTTATTTATTTTTGCTTTTATGATTCATGAATTTTCTATGGAGGATTTTGCTTTTGTATTATAATTTTCTTCTTTATATTTTTGGTTCCTAAATAACCTAACTCCTTGTTGGTAAAAGGACTTTTCTCTCCTTGGTTTGTGTAGTATGCATTTATTTTCCCCAGTGAGTATGACTCACCGTTTTTCCGAAAATCACAAGTCATGTGCTGATTATGGTTAGTCTCACGATTTGGTCTTTTGACTTCTGTTAAGTTATTTGCCTTAATTCTTGAACTTCAACTTAAAACTTTTTCTATCTTGATTTGGTCTTTGACTTTTGTTAAGCTTTTTTACTTTATGGTTCTTGGAGTTCCACTGATTTTTTTTTTTTTCAATTTCCATCCTGTATTAGTGTATATAAGCAATCCCGTTAATTTTTTAGTGTTGTTTAAAGTCAATTACTAGAATGTGAACTCACTAATAGAAGAGCAGATAACTTGTAGTCGAGTTGCTTTTGCAAGAAATTTTGCCAATCTTGTTTGAAATCTTTTTGCTTCTATTCTTTTCTGTGTTTGCGTTGAACGTTCTGCTTCACTTTGCAGTCTCACTGAATACCACAAACACTTACTGCAATATGTGTCTCAGCCTTTTTGAGCAACTGTTCTTTGAATATGAGCTAGTCCAGAACTTCTTAGTTGGCAGTATTTATCATCAATCATTATTCTGTGAAGTAACATTATCTTTCCTAGGCTTGCTAATTTGAGCTTTATCATCTTCTCCGGTCTATTGTTTTTGCCATTTATACAGGTTGTCGATGGTCTGGGGACTTTTTCTAAAAGTGGTTGCTTAGACAGTATTAAATCTATTAGGCAAGCTATCTCTGGAAACCCCCAGTGTGTGGTTTTCAATGATGGTTTAAATTATGAATGTGTTCCGCTACTGCAAAACCTTCTGCGGGGATCAATCTGCAGATTATCACTTAATGATTCTATTACTAGTCAAAGTGATTGCATTATCCAGTCCGTGCACGTCTGTGGATCAGAAGAAGAAAAAATATCAAAGGTATGTACATCTTTTAAACACCAACCCTCTACCTGAGATGTCAAGAAAAATTACTTTGTGACTTGTATTGGTTTTTTTCTAACTATCATGCAGTAACTTTTTACCTCAAAACGTATAATGGTGGTTTTTCTTGTCATCTATGGCAGAATTAGCAAAGAAACTTTATTTTCCCAATCTTGCTTTGTTAAGGATTTAACCTCACTTTAGAAGTGAAGAACAATACAGATTGCCTGGCAATTGTTCTAACAATAACTTAAACCCTCATCCTTAATGTTTTATGTAGGGCATACAAATTTTGGATCAAGCTTGTGGTAATCAACTTGGCCCTCAGCTTTCTAAGGTGCTGTTTGTAGTTGGAAAAGGTAGCAGCTTTCATAAGTTAGTTGCTGCCATCAAGTTGAAGGGTTACTCTGTTTCAACAAAATCAATTTGGAGCAAGTCTGAAGTGCAGATCAGGTAAAATGAACTCTATTAACTTATCCACCTCTTATCAATTGTTCATACATCCTTCATTTAGTAGATTGCTTTTGATGGTCTTTAATGTTATTCAAGTTTTAAACTTATAGATCTTGTAGGATTGCTCTTGCTATTTAGCAGCCTAGATCAATAGTGGAAGTTGTTTTGATCCTTTAGACAAGCATCCAGTCATTATTGTCCCTTCTCTCCCTCTATCTCTTGAGCGTTCTCACACATCCAATAGCATTCTTGAATGCATGCTTGGGTGACTCAAAAAATTGAGAGGCTTCAATTTGTCTCTCTTTTTTTTTCCTAGTTGGGTACTCACACACACATGCCTCCACTGAGGCTCGAACCCCTGACCTCTCTTTGAGAAGTAGAGGCTCGGTACCGCTAGGCCACTGGCATGTTGGTAATTTGTCTCACAAAGGAGTTCAATGAGAAAACTGTGTTACCTATTGCAGATATTACAGGATATGGGAGCCATCATCATGGATGATGGACTAAAATTGAGGGTCATTTCAAGATAACCAGAAAGTTGATTCCTAACCAGTGTTGTGATGATGGCTCAGATTTTTTATTCTGAATTAATTTTTTAAACCATAATTTTATTTTAAAAATAGTCGCAAGTACAATGAAGCATTTTAAATTTCATGAATGTGTCCTTTCTGAACATTGTGTGCGGTCTGTTACCCATTGTTGATGTATGAATAAAATTTGGAATGCTATACTTGTTGTACTCCATTTTTTTTTAAATCTGGTAATTAGTTTCATCTGTTTTGACCGCAAAACAAGAGAGAGTATTATGTTGGAAATAGGAAACTTGTCTTAATTGCTCCATGGAACTATGCTTTCTTCATGTTCTTGTATTTAATATTTATAGTAAACAAATTTGTTTGTTTTGCTTCGGCAGCAAAAAGAGATCTGCAGTTCTTGTGGTCGATGCGGAACAAATTTGTACTGCCGACTTGGGAGAATTCGAAGTTGTAATTATTCCAGATTTTGTACACTCAATTGACAGTTACCTCCAGATGTTAACAAGGATGGCCCGTTACTCTGTCAATGGCATGTTGCATAGCTTTTTAACAAGAGAAGAGGCACAGCTAGTAAGACCATTGATTGAGATCCTTGAACAATGTAGGCAGACTGTGCCTGAATCCTTAAGAAATCTATGCAACGACGCTTAGAAAATTGAGGTATGAATTTGCTACCTCTGTTTCCAACTAATTTGTTTTCATCATAAAAATAAGATAATTGATTGGAACTTCGCATTCTGTTTGCTTTACACAGCCTTTCCGTTGATGAGATATTTAGAATGTCATCTGTACTCGTGAATCTTAGTCTGAAGAAATCTGGGTAGAAATTGCTCAGAAGCTGAAGTTCATGGGATTGAAGATGGGTCGTAGGAAGTTACTAGTTAGTAACCTCTCAATCATTACAGCTTGAAATTGAGAATTCATGTTCGTTCTTAGTTTTGGGGAGCTTTTTTTGTCGAGAAAATTACAGCATATCGTGGCATGGAGAGGCTGATTTACTGTCCAATTATTGTTCTACTTTGGCTTTATGTTGATTTTCCATCATTCTTCTCATATTGATATAATGTTCATCTCTGTGGGATGTGAGGAATCTGTTTGGTTCGTTAATAAATAGGTCTGGAAGGGTTTTTTTTCAGAATGCTTTTGGTGCTGCAATTATTAACTTCACAAGATTTTTCACTCACAAATTGGTGTCTTAGAATTAGAGTCAGAATTAGAATTGGAATTGGAATTGAAGGAGAATTAATTCAAAGTTTAAATGTATATGATCATGAATTCCAAGTTTTAGACATAGTTTGTCGCTGCCAGGCACAGGATGAATTAATTTCAATAATTATCAAGTCACTCTTAGAATGGCCTCATCTTTGGAAACTCGCGAGAGCATTGTGATAATGTTTATGCTACATAGGGTGTACCAAATCGTTGACTTGGAATTGAAGAAAATTTGGTTTAGAATTAAATTGAATTTTTTTCAACTCTAATTTCAAAGTACCAATTCGATGCTCCCAAAGACAATATAAGTGAAGGATTTTTTTTGGGTAAATAAAAACAAATTTACATCATCAAGCTAAGAATTGAGACTTCTTGTTGGATAAGTTGAATACTAAGATTTAATGAGTTCAACCATCGACTTTGATTTAGTTTTTAAGATTGTTCAGAAGAAGAGAAACAGAGTAATACCATAGATTTACAAATCCAGGAAAAAGAAAAGGACAGAACATTACTCCAATTCCAAATATTAGAAAATTGTATCAAATCTAGAGAGAAGTTTTTAAAAAAATCAAATGAGAAGAGAGGCTCTAAAATATCAAATCTTAAAGAAAAAGAATATATTGCTGGCTATGGGGTTCGAACCCATGCGCACTTATGTGCAGAAGATCTTAAGTCTTCCCCCTTAACCTCTCGGGCAAACCAGCTTTTGTTTTAAATTCTTTCTTTATTCCTTATAGTCAGAGTTTTCTTCTTTAGAACTCTATGGCAACTAACTAAGAAATACCCACACATGACAGCACAACGTAATAAATTTTAAAAAATAGGATCAATTAGTTCGATGTACGATATTCATATCATTACAAATTTGTGGAGAATTGAATAGTCTTACATTGAGAAGTTGTTTTCGAAAAATATATTTACAAAACTATGAAGTGTCCAAAACATATCCTTCTTGTATCTCAATTGCATCTAACCAAAAATATAAAATATTTAAATTTTAAAACACTTCTAGCCCAGGCTGCGAGTCCGATAACAAACACCTTGGGAAAAGTAACAATTATAATCATATATGTTTTATTCTAATTATTAATAATATTAAGGTGTTTTTTTTCTATTTTTTTGGAGAAACTATTAATTAATAGAATAGAGAAAAATACAGAACAAAGTAGGTTTTGCCAAAATAAATAAATAAATAAAGTAGTAGAAGCTACTGAGCTTAATATTTGTTAGTATTTTAGGAGATACACATCCAGTATACAAATTTATTAGTATTTTAGGGGATGGACTAGACATCAAGACCTCTTGAGGTTTGACTTTCCTTAAGAAGGATACTTTGCTACAGGAGCTTCCCATATGGTTTTTAAAATTACTCTCGGGTTATCTAAAAAGGAAACTTTGTTACACGGACCTCTCCTCCAAGTAACTCGTCAAATGAACTAACATAATTAATCATTTTTTCAAAAGACCCTCAAATAATCATTTGAAATTACAACATCTATCTTTTACTGATGATGTGCTAGACAATTATACTGCGTGTGCAGGAATAGAATGGAATGGTCATTCTCATTATATTGTTTGGTTGCAAATATGAAATGTGTTGGAATGGAATAATAATAACCATTCTAGTATTTGGTTGGACCAATTTAAAATTTAGAATAAATTGAATTTCAAATTAAATTCTCCAAAATACCCCTCTTATTGACGAATAAATTATATCAACAAAATAATATTCTTATATATATATATATATATATATATATATATATATAAGAAATGGCGGCGGTGGTGGATGGCAGTGAAGATGGTGGTGGAGGTGGATCGCAGTGAAGTGGTGTAAGTGGCAGTATTGGAAGGCAGGGCAGTGGTGGAAGGCAGTAGTAATGTGGTAGTGCTGGAAGGAGATAGTGGTGGTAGTGGAATGTGGCAGTGGTGGAAGACAGTAGGTGGTGGTGGTGGTGGTGGAAAACAGTACGTGGCAATGGTGGAAGGCGGTAGCGGTGGCGAAAATTGGTATCGGTGGCGGTGGTAAAAGTTTAATAGGCAGCGGTGGTGGTGGGAGGCGGTGGTAGTGGATGGGGTGGCGGTGGTTGAAAGCGGTAGCGGCAGTGGCAGTGGTAGTGGATAATGGTGATGGTGGAAGACGATTGCGATAGTGAAAGTTAGTGGCGGCGGTAGAAGCAGTGGAAGTGACAGTATTGGTGGTGGAAAGTGGTGACGGACTGACAGTGGTGGCGATAGCGGTGGCGGTGGTGAAGGTTGGTGGTAGTGGGGGCGGTAGAAATCGGTGGCGGTGGCAAGGGCGGTAGTGGAAATCGATGGTGATGGTGGTGGAGGTGGAGGTGGCGGCGGTGTAATGGTGGCGGAAGGCGATGAGAGTGGTGGTTATGGCAGTGACAGTGGTAACAGTGGTGGAAGGCAGTGATGGTGACGATGGAGGTGGTAATGGTTACAGTGGTGGTGGCAATGATGGTGGTGGTGGTGGTGGTGGTGGTGGTGGTCGAAGGTGGTCGTGGAGGAAGGCAGTTGTATCGGTGGAAGTTCGTGATAGTGGTAGCGAATATGGATGTGGAAGGTAGTGGAGGCAGCGATGGTGTGGTAATTGAAGGCGGCAACAATGGTGGTAGTGATGGTGGTGGAAGGCATTGGAGGTGGCGGTGATGAAATGCAGATGTGGTGGTGGGGGGGTGTAGTGGTGTTGGTGGTAATGATAGTGGTGATATTTGGACTTGGAATATGAGGGTTATTTTGAGAAGTTATTTTTATTTATTTATTTTTTTTATTATTATTATTTTTTTAATTACTTGGGAATTGAATGGCGAGGTTTAGTTGATAATGGATTTTCATTCTAATGAAATGTCCATTTCCACTTTAAATTGCATACCAAATACAAGAATAATTGAAATGTGCCCTTTCCACTCCTACACACCAAACATACCATCAATTAGGATATGTAAGCAAAATTAAAACAAAAACACACTCTCTCCCTCTCTAAAGAGACATAATGAAACTTATATTAAAGTTAAATTTAGGTATAATATACATATATTATATATATATAAGAATCAATTTGGTCCCCTTCGAATTATGAAAAAAAAAATTATACATATATATGGTCCCTTTGTCTCCTACTTGAAAAATATCAGTAAATTGTTAAATCAACATCCCCGCTGTTCCAAAGATCTTTCTTGGATATGATTTGATTTTATGATTTCTATAATTGGAACACGCACCTTTTATAAAGGGTTTTATAAGGATTGTTTACTTTTACAAAAACCCAAAACTGAGACAGTCAATTTTCAACAAGGGAAATAATAAGTTTTTCGACTTCAATTATCTGACTCATTTTCTGAATATAACGTGATTGGATCACGTTAAAAACTTAAAACAAAATCTCGTAAACATTTTTTTCTTTTCGACTTATTCTCAATCACGTTATATTCGTAAAATGAGTCGGGCAATTGAAGTCGAAAAACGTATCACTTCTCTTCCAACAATCATGATTGCTGTGTTATATATTATGTGTTTAACAAATTCAATCTTCCCATACCACCACTGTACATATATACAAATATGTACCCAAGTATAATGTCTTTTTTTTCAACAGATACCTGAAGACTGAACCAAAATGTAATGAATGAACGCAATGAGCAAACCCAATCTTCAAATACAACCATGATATATAACCCAGTATTCTAATTTTTTTTTTTTTGGTTGAAATAGACAAAAGAAGAGATAGTGTATGTGAAAAGGGTCTTTATCTTTTAAAACAAGGACAATATTGACATTCTATTAATATTAATTGTATAAAATCATGATTTTTATCTCTAACTAACAGCAAGTGTTAAGAAGGAAAGTCAGTGTAAAAAAATTTATTTTTAAAGGAGGGCAGAGTAATTTTGAAAAATAAAAAAAATAAAGAGTCCCTGTAAATGGAACAAGGCTCAGTGTAGGGCCTTATAATTTATCTTGTTTTAAGAGATACATATCTGAGATGAAAAATATCATCCAACCATAGATTTGGACAAATCCCACCAAAATGTATATGACAATCCATTTGTAAATATTTATATCAATGTTACATATAATATATGCATTAATAGTATACTTTGAATATATAAATTCACATATAAAAGTCCCATCATATTCATAAATATCAGATGTACAGATGGATACATTTTGTGATTGTTTAATCCCCCAAGTCCATGTAACTAAACATTCTTCTACAAAATTCTTTTAGAATGGATGCATAGTGAATGCAAATGTTGGCAGCTAACTCCCTAATATTAATTATTTTTGTTTTTATTTTTTAAGTATAAATATATTAGAAAGCGAAAAGGAAATGAAAGCTATAAAATAATAAATAAAAAAAATCACTAAAAAATATATCCCTCAAGAGTAAATTAATGCCATTGTAACTCAAATTTTTTTCTTTCTTTATTCCCAAAACAGGGCAAATACCTACAAATTTTAACTCTTCATAGTGCCTTCATCAAGTTCAACAGTACAGAGAGATGAATATTCATGAAGATTAGTCTACAACAAAACCAAAAAACGAATTATTGGCGTGGACAAACTTACCTAGCCCACTTTTGAAAAGAATGAACCAAACAAAGTATTACCTAATTTACTTAAAGAAAAAAAAAGAAAAAGAAAGGAAAAAAAAAAAAAACAAACAAAATATTGCTTGAAATCTATGCTTCTACTTTCTGAAAAGTCTGGTCTGAGATCGACTCCAATATGTCGTAGTGTCCATACCCGTGAAACAGAACGTTTATCGGACTTATTTCGTCTTTCTGATACTCTTCACCGTAATTTGCTATATTTACCAAGCCACCTGAGCTACGATCTACCATAAAGACAGATATCGGTGTCCTATGATAGAAAGAGAACAAAAAAAAAAAAATGACAAAATAGTGAGAGAGAAAATGGAACAAAATTACTGAAACACTATTTAAAATTTTAAAGCTCAAATCTTTCTTAGATATCGAAAACAATTAGACCTGGATTTTTCTTTTATAAGTATATTGAAAAGATAATTCAATCTGGAATTGAATTAAAAAGAACATAAGAGAAAAAGAAAATTGAAGGTCACCAACAAAAGAGATGCTACAATAAAAAACTGAAACATCACCATTACTATAGATGCAATATTTTTCAAAGATTTTTTTTTTTTTGATAAGTACAAGATTTATTTCAATAATGGTGATCGAATAGACTCTTCTTTCTTTTTTGTTTCCAAGGGAATGTTGTTATGTTGCCTTGAGGGGTGCACTAATCCTTTGAATCCGGTACCTACGGGTGATGCACATTGAAAGGATTAAAATTAGATGTCCTTTCAACTGTTCAACATGAGAGAGAGACTAAGGTCATCAATAGAAGACAGAATGAACTCCACTGAAACATCACCACTACCACTACTAATAGATCGCAAGATTTTTCATTGATGGTGATATGTTCGCGACAGTTTCCCGTGTGTGCGCATCTTCAAGAGTGGCAATGTGGCATCAAAAATTCATTTCTAGGATGTAAAAGCCCAAAAATAAGGAACCGAACATACAAAATCTGAACTTGCAGGTAAGGCTATGTATAGACTTTCATGAAAGACCACAAGTTATAGACTTGCATTAGAATTGATATAGTGATATGCAAAACAAAATCCGCACAATATGATACTAATTTCATAAGTTTGCATGGGATACTCATATCCTTCTAAAATAGTCTGGAGAACTTACTTAAGAACATGAGAAGCCATTAGCAACTCGGGTTCTCCACCCCACACATAAGGTTGCTGCATTCTCTTCACATAAGCATCAAAATCTCCATCGATGAACCTAAATTCAGTGAAAAGAAATTAAATTTGGCCATACCGTAATAACCAAAACAAAGTCATTTAGAATTCAACCATCCAAGAGCTCACCACTCCGTCTCCTCCCGCCTCCTTAAAAGCTCATCCACAACCTGCACAAACATAATTGTGACAGAAATCAATAAATTTTCCCGGTTTTGCACCAAAACTCTGAAGCTAGAGAAACAAATTTTGTGGCACTAAGAAGGATTTATATTTACTTGAGCTCTTAATTCATCAGCTAGTTCTCTTTGACGAGTCTCGTCAGGTGCTTCTTCTCCATTTCTCAAGCAAGCCACATGAGCTATCGCCCTAAATAGACATCGACCATCTGCTAGTACCCCTGTGATTTCTCTCAATTTTAGATTCTACTTTCACTTGAACAATTGTTTCCAAAAAAAATTATTGAAGCTATGTTCTAGCATGGAAATGTCTAGGAAAAAAAAATCATTTTTTTTTTTTTTTTTTTTTTTTCTGATTCCAACTCCAATTTCATGCCACCAACAAGCATGACTGAAGTGAATTTAATTGGCCCTTAATGATGCATTTGACATCAGACATGCTAGATTCAATTCAATATTTTAAGAAATAGAAATTTCAAAAGAGTGTGCAACAAACATTATCAACAAAAATATAATAGTCAATAATTTAACACAAAATTTTGGAATATATATATATATATATATATATTTAAAATTGAAATTCAGTATCAAATGTTCACATATTGTATAGTATTATCATCATGTATAGTATTTATCAATATTTAAGAAACAAAACCAATCATGGATAAATTCAGTAATCTATAACATAAAGAGAAATGGTTACAATGAAATTCTCATAGATATAAGACATATATAACAGAAACAAAGCATAATTGAAGTCAAAGTTACAATTTCATTTCATCGAACAGATTAAGGACATTAAATACTGTACACACACATAAAAACACATACTATTTATATATATATTGGTCAGTGTAAGTAACCTGTGACTCGGTAATTGCTCTTATCGTTCTCATCGGAGCTTATTACGGCCGTACCACACGCGTCGATTTTGACATCGCTGGAAGCAAAGTCATTATTCACATCGGGCAAGTCGAGCGGCGCCGAGAGGCAGGGACAGACGCCGAAAAGTAGCCAAGCCGAGTCGGGCCAGTGGAGCCACCGCGCCGGTCTCGCGTCCCACGCGACGTTCCACGACCCCTCTCCCTGGTGGAACGCCGGGCGGATATTCCCCCAGCGGCCGCCGGCGGAAGGCAGTATCGCGTGCCATATGGAGGCCGCTCCGCCGCGAGAGCCGCCGAGCCGGCAGGCGCTAGAGTGGTGGCGCCGAGGCTGATCTCCGCCGGCGCAGCGGACTAGTCTCACGGGGCCTCCGACGAGACGGTGGTGAGCCGCCGAGCCGTGGGCGAAGAAGGAAAGTGAAGTGAGGATCCAAGGCTTGGGTCGTGCGCACAGTACCCCGAGCATCACCGGAAACGATCGGATGCTAACGTGCGCTTCCCGCGAAGCTTACCTAAACCCGCACGCCCATCGTCAGAGATCTCAGTATTGGCAGCTCGAAAATGTACTACTTTGCTGAGGTTTGGGAGACGGCGGGGCCTTTTAGAGAGAGAGAGGAGAGAGAGTGTGGGGCCCACGAGGACGTTCAGTCGAGATTGTTCAATTCAATCGTGTGGGTCTGAATTTTCCAAGTCATTAGGAAATGACGAAAGTGCTCTTCCGGTAAAATGTAATTATGGTGATTAAGCATTAAACCTAATTCATTCATGGTTTGGAATTGGTGAAAATAAAAATCAAATTCAATTTGTAAAATAATTTAATCCAAATTAATTCTATCCGCAAAATATCGAATTGATTTTACAAATTAAGCTTTTCTAATTTTCTAAACCGCTTTCTTTAACCATCACCCAATAGAATTACTCGGCCAGATAAAACACCAGTATTTTTTTTTTCTTTTTATTTTTTTAGCACATGTATCGGCCCTAATAGAATTATTCCTACTAAATAAGTAAACCAATTTGAAAATTAGCAATTATATATCTTATATAGAATAGCTAATGATTAACACTGTTCCAACAATTAATATAATAAATTTTTATTTATTTTTTTTTCCAAATGAAAATTTAAATATTTAGAATATATATAGGGCTCTGTTTCTCTTTTAATCTGACAGATGTTCTCTCTCATCTTTTCTATATATAGGGTTTTTGATTGTATTTTCCTAACTTTGTCAATATCCATTTACATATTCATTGAAATGAGCAAGAGGAGAGAGAGGGGGGATTTTTTTAAAAAAAGATGAGGAAGATATAATAACATTAAAAGTTTGTTCGAATATAGTGAATTTTTCTTAATTCAAAATGGTGCCCTTTTTAAACTTTAATAATTTTTTCTTATCTCAAAATGGAACAATTTTCAAACTTTCTTTAAATTAGATGACGTGATTTAACACCAATAGCGTATCGAATTCAATACAGGATAGAGGTTCGAAAGCAACTCTGAAGGGTTAGACTTGTTATCCAGATCTTTATCCTCGGCCCCAACTCTTCTCTTCAATGGCACTTCTCATGCGCTTTAACACACGTTCTCTTCCTCTCTAAGGGTTCTCCCTATTTCATCCCTTTACTTTATTTCCTTATACAGATATAATTCTTCATCAATTCATGAAATGCAAGTTCAAAACACTTAGTTAGCCTGCCTTCGTGGAGGTTCGTTTCGGGCAAGAATTCCCTTTTCTGAAAAGCATCTAAGGTTCCTAAGTGTAGGAAGTTTCACCAACTTTTGTCTCCGTGTTAAAGAATATTTAATTTAGAGAATTTAAGTTCAGAAAGAATACCCCTAATATATTCTATTACTATAAATTTTAACCCAAGTACAAATTTATGTATAATTAAGAAAGCATCAAATAAATGTATGTATATATACTTAAATATGTGAATTTTATATCAAATGAATCAGGGTCATCACATAAAATTGATGATGACGACGATGATGATAAGGATACTTTACTCAAAATAGAAATAAAATAGTATTTTGTGCAATTATATTCATCAACGTATTTGTATATATAACCCACCACGTGGTGCGCAATTGTCCAAAGTTAGCTTATTAGCGTGGAAATTAACCATTACAGCTTGTTAGTTTCCTTTTCGTAGACTCGTGTAAACAAACATGTAACGTATGTGTTCGATGTTGACAAAGCTTTGTATTTTTTTAAAGCGAACTCAAAACAACCACACCCATGCATATTTTTGTTTGTTTGTTTGTTTGGGGTTGGTGGTATTTGGTGTCTCTGTCTTTTATTACCTCCACAGCTTTCGTAAATGTGACAGAGCAAACCCCTATTTTTAAAATTTTCCACGTCTACGTTACCCTGTCACAACATGGCTTTTTGAGGGGTTTTATTTTTTTTTATTTTTTTATTTTTATTATTATTTTTTTTTTTACAAATTTAATTTTCGATAATTTATTTCTAAAATTTTTTTTTTTACTTTCGTGAGAAAGTTGTGTGAACTCAGGGCCATTCTAAACTAAAATATGTTTATGCATATTTTTTGTAAAAAAATAGTGTAATGATTCATATGTCTTTTAGAATGTCATAAAAATTATTTATTTAGATTGATTATCATTCTAAATAAAAATATGGACAATTTAAGATTAGAGAAAGATAATTTGTGTGGCAGACTCTATTCATATGTGATTAAGGAAACAATAATTATAATTTATATATATATATATATATATATATATATATATATATATATATTTGTAACTTTCATACCTTTTCATAATTTTGTTAAAAAAGAAAGGGTTAAAATCATAAAACTACTACTACTTTTAAATTTTGATAAAAAAATCCCAACTTGTTTCAAAAAAAAATTCTACACTTTTAAAATGTGATCATATTGCCCCAATATTCGTATCCGACTCGTTAATCGTACTATGAAATGATAAATTTAACCTTAATAGTTAATGTTAAATTTAAAACTAAAAATTATTTTTTTAAATTACAAAAATTATGTTTGAGGGAGAGAGAGAGAGGGGTGAGAATTTGAGAGAGAGAAGGAGTGATGAAGAAGATTAAAGGGTATTTTTGTAATTTTAAAAAATAATTTTTAATTTAACATTAAATATTTTTTTTTGCTCATTTAATATTAAATAGTAAAGTTAAATTTGTCATCATAATCAGTTAACGGGTCAGATACGAATATTAGGGCAATGTATTTTTAAAGGTGTATGAACTTTGAAAAAGGTTGAGATTTTATGGAAAAAAAATAATAATAAATAAAAGTAGTGAGAGTTTTATAATTTTAACCTCAAAAAAAAAATAAAAAATAAAAAGTAAAAAATAAAAAATAAAATCATGCTTAACCAAATTATTTGCTACACATTTGAATTTCTTTCGTTGGGTTGTTTTCATGTGAATTTTTCCGGACCACTTTGTTGAATATTCTTTGGAGGGGATTGGTGATGCCGAAATAGATTGGAGAGACCGACACATTGTTTGGAAAAACACACATGCACACACTCTCTCTTCTTTTTCGAGGGTATAAAAAAAACAATAATAATAAAATTGACTGGATTTGATATGGAATTACATTTATATACTTGGAATAAGCTAGAATTTAATTGTAAAATAAATATTTTTGTTATCATTTTATCCGTAATAATCAGAATTAAAATTTTATTTTTCGTTAAGAGAAAGTAAAATTGTGTAAATTACAAACCTATAAGTTAACTAATTTAAAATTTTCATCAAAAAATTTGATTTCTTTTTTGTCCCATCAAATAATTACAATAGCAATCTCATGTTTCATTAAAGAAAAGAAAAAATTGTGTAAGTCACAAATTTATATATGGGATTTCAGGACACTATATATTTTAGAATTTCAAATTTTTTTTTTCCAAAAACCATTTCACTTGATTACGAACCCTAAGAATTTCATTTTGAAATTCAAATCTTAGCAAATCTTGATATTCTGACTGCATGTGTTAGTTTTAGAATATTTTTTTAATAGACATAAAATAAATAATAATTCTTACGGTCATTAAAAATGATCAAAGGGTAAATGTGTAATCTCATCCAGTTAAAGGTTTTTTCGGCATTGAAATTACAATCTTTGCAGCACTAACAACCAGTTGACAGATAGAAGCCTGATTGTATCTTTGGTGGAAACTTCACGAAGGTTGACCATAATTTTGTGAATATTAGTTTCAGCCTAATATTTAATCTTGTAGATTGTGAACATTTCAAGCTGTGACCATTCAAAAAAAAAAAAAACATTTCAAGCTGTGTGTCTCACTATGTGGCCAAACCTGATTTGTCTGTTAGACAGACAATATTGACTAAAAAAATAAAATATATAATAAAAGAAAAAGTTTTTTATAAATATAGAGTAAGAAACATATAACACACGAAATGAAAAGGAAAAAGCAGGGAACTAGCTTTATACGATTTCTTCTTTTTCGATGTGTTGAACTCAACACAATACATGCATATTTATAAGCAGATTTTTCCCACTTTTTACTATTCTTTTCCCTGACTTCTTATTTACTTTCCACGCCCATATACACAATCTTCATATTTTTCTTCTTTTGACATCCTTTAGCACATATAATTGGTGCCAAATCTTTAATGCATGGGCCCCACTCTCCCTTGGGATCCATCGTATTATACTAAGAATATGCCTCATTAAAACCTTACTAAGAAAAATCAGTGGGATAAAAATTTAACAAAAGAAAAAAAAGTACAATATTCTTGTGTGTCTGAAAATGATATTACATAAGTTAAAACTACCTTATTAAAACCTTGTAAGGAAAACACAATGGGAAAAACTATAGCAAAGAAAAAAAAGTACAATATACCAATTCATTTTCAATTCAATTGCTCTTCCTCATTCAGCATTAACTATCATTGAGTCGACGCATTCTAATATTATGCACCAGTTTCTTGAATGTTGTATTTGGAAGCGCTTTAGTGAATAAATCTGTTAGAATATCACTCAAGCGCTTTAGTGAATAAATCTGTTAGAATATCACTCAAGCGTATCTGCTAAACATCAATATCACAGCTCTTTTAGAGCTCATGTGTGGAAAAGAATTTTAATGAAATGTGCTTGATTCTATCACTTTTTATGTAACCTCTCCTTACCTATGCAATACATGCTGTATTATTTTCATATAATATTGTTGGACTCTTTTTAATTGAGGAGAGTCCACATGATTCCCGAATATGTTGTATAACAAATCTAAACCAAACACACTCTTGACCTACTTCATGAATTACGAGTATCTCAAAATGATTTAAGGAAGTTAAAATCATGATCTGTTTCATAGATCGTCATAATATAGCAGTATCACCATAAATAACCAAGTACCTTATTTTATGATCGGGCTGTATGTGGGTCAGAAGGATAACCTGCATCTGCATATCCGATCAACCGGGGCTTTGATTTCCTTTTATAAAACAACCCCGTATTAGTTGTTCCATGAAGGTAACGCAAAATGTGTTTAACCCGATTCCAATGTCTCTGATAGGGCTGCAAATGAACCGAGCTGAGCCGAGCTTGGGTTTGCTCGGCTCGTTTGTTTACGGGGCCTGTTAGGGCTCGGCTCGTGACGAGCTCAAAAAATTGTGCTCGTGCCTAGGTTCGTCTTAATTTTAAAAGTTCGGGCTCGGCACATTAAATTTAAAAAAAAAAAAAATTAATTCTCAAAATTAATTAGTATTCCAAAAAAATAATAATAATAATTGCAAAAGATCAGATTATAGTTTCAGCCCTTTCTTAACCACACCTAGTGACATTTACAAGATACAGAATCAAGTACAGCAATGAATTTTTCCACTCCATAACTTAAATGAGCTGAAAAATAGATTATAATCCAATTTAAAAACTCTAGAAACCGATGAAAAAAATACAAAAGATCATATTTTTTTCACACAATTTTCTAAACATCATTAATGAAACAAATTTCAAAATTAAATTTTTTATTTTTATTTTTCAAAAATCTCACAACTGAGAAAAAAAATAAAAATAAAAAACTAAATCAATTAAGCCCCATGATTTACACACACATACTTCAGTATTACCTAAACTGCATCTTCCCAAACAATGAAGTGTTTACATCATGATGACCATGACATCAATGTTATGAAGACAGATAAAAAGGGAAAGAGATAAGGAGACGAGCAGTGAATCTTCATACCAGCAGACGGAGAGGACAGCAAGGCTAGACGACGGCGAGGATAGCAGACGGCGAGGACAGGTTGGACAGCAGACGGCGGATATAGATACGGACTTGGCTGAGTTTAATTTGAATTTTATAAAGATGAGAAGTCTAAGTTTGAGAGATCTAGATCCAGATACGGACTTGGCTCCTTCAATGGTAGTGATTTTAGGGTGTTTTGGTTTTGCAGTCTTCTGGGATGAAAGAAAGAATGAGGCGCTTGGACAGTTGGACCATATTTATTGTCTTAGGGTTTAGGTTTAACTATCCAAACGACGCTGTCTTTTTTTTAGTCAAATAATAAAACTTTGTTGGTAATTTAATCTAATAAAATCAATTTGTATATCTAGTACTGTACTACTATAATTATAAGACAATAAGAATTTTTATTTTTATTTTATTTTTTTATTTTTTTTTCATTTTAACTCTAAATCTAACACGGAAAAAATCCTCACCTAAAGAAGTTTTCATAAAATCATCTCAAAATAATTGAAATAAACGAATTGTCCCGACAAAAAAAAAAAAAAAAAAAAAAAAAAAAAAAAAAAACCCGCAATTTAATGTAGTATTATGTCGTAAATCATTAGCACATATTGGTTATAAATTATAAAATCGAAAATAATTATAAACTTACCAAGGAGCATGCTCCTGGATGGTGAATTCATCTTTTTGGATTAGTTTTATTGACTTGAATTATTAAAAAATTTTATTTCAGTTAATTAATATAGGCGCTAATTAAAATTAAATAGGTAGACTAAGTTAGTGCTCAATTCCGATTTCCATTCATACTTAAATCGATGAGTTTTTGAATATCATAGAGTCAATTCAGATTTCCATTCATACTTAATTCACATTTGAATATTTTATAACATAATATAGATAAATATTTGAATTTAAAGATTACAAAATATCTATCTAAGTTGTGTTCAATTCTAATTTCCATTCATACTTAAATCGACGAGTCTTTGAAAATCATAGAGTCAATTATGATTTTCATTCATACTTAATTCACATTTGAATATTTTATAACATAATATAGATAAATATTTGAATTTAAAGATTACAAAATATCTATCTAAGTTGTGCTCAATTCTGATTTTCATTCATATTTAGATCGACGAGTCTTTGAAGATTATAGAGTCAATTCTGATTTCCATTCATACTTAATTCATATTTGAATATTTTATAACATAATATAGATAAATATTTGAATTTAAAGATTATAAAATATCTATCTAAGTTGTGCTCAATTTTGATTTTCATTCATACTTAAATCGACGAGTCTTTAAAGATCATAGAGTCAATTTTGATTTCCATTCATACTTAATAAAAACAAAATTGTGGTGTTTAGCTTTAGATCAACATGATGATGATTCTCTAATATTATTTTATTTGATATTACTCGTGTGGTGTTTAGCTTTTGATATATAAATTATTAATTTAAAATAATTATCATTTCTACCGATAATGATTTTAAAAAATTGTAGTATAGTTATTGATTCTATTAAAATTGTTTTTGATGATCTATTTAGTATATGTATATTAGTATATATTAATTAATGTTGTACTTTGAAAACATAAAGTGGATTAGTGGTAGCCTGGTAGGAGTGTTAGGAGTTTTATTCTTTCATGTTAAAGTTTTGGGTTTAAGCTACGCTAACTTGCTAAGTCATGTTTTTTAATGTGTCACTTACTATATATTATATTATATTATATTATATATATATATATATATAGCGAGCCGAGCCCGAGCCTTACCGAGCCCCTGTTCATGAGCCTGAAAATTGGGCTCGGGCTTGGCTCATTTACTAGCGAGCCAAACCCGAGCTGTTCATGAATAGCTCGGTTCATTTGCAGCCCTAGTTTCCAAGTTGGTGCAGAACTACACTGTGCTAGTAAGTTGACTGCAAATGCTATATCAGGTCTGGTGCAATTCGCAAGATACATAAGAGCACCAATTGCACTAAGACATGGTACTTCAGGACCAAGAACTTCTTCGCCTTCTTCTTTGAGGACGAAAATGATATTTCTTAATATAGTGATTGGACAATCATTGGAGAACTCAAGGGGTGAGCTTTATCCATATAAAAACGCTTCAAAACTTTTTCAGTGTATGTTAACTGATGGATAAGAATTCCACTTGGTAAATGCTCGATCTGCAGGCCGAGACAAAATTTTGTTTTACTAAGATCTTTTATTTCGAATTCTTTCTTTAAATAATCAGCAGTCATGGTGAGCTTTTCAGGAGGCCGAATAAAATTTAGATTGTCAACATATATAGCTATAATGACAAATCCAAATATTGATTTATTGATGAAAATGCATGGACAAACTGGATTATTCAACTATTCTTCTTTTAGTAAATATTCACTGAGACGATTGTACCACATACGTCCGGATTGCTTCAATCCGTATAAGGATCGTTGTAGCTTAATCGAATACATGGTATGTGGTTTCAAGCTATTTGTTTCAGGTATTTTAAATCCTTCAGGGATTTTCATATATATATATATATCACTATCTAGTGATCCATATAAATAAGCTGTAACCACGTCCATCGGACGAATATTCAGTTATTTGGAGGCTGTCAAACTGATCAAGAAGCGAAATGTGATTGCATCTATCATAGGAGAGTATGTCTCCTCATAATCAATACCAGGTCTCTGCGAGAAACCTTGGGCTACAAGTCGGGCTTTGTATCTTACAATTTCATTTTTCTCATTATATTTCCGTACAAATACCCATTTGTACCCTATAGGCATGATATCTTCAGGTGTCTGGATTACAGGTCCAAATAATTCACGTTTTGCTAATGAGTTGATCTTTGCCTGTATTACTTCTTTCCATTTTGGCCAATCATTTTTACGTAGACACTCTTCGACATTTTAAGGTTCAGGATCCTCATTATCACCTGTAATATCAAGAGAGTTGTAAAGGAGAATATATCATTAATAATAACTGTATTTATATCCCACAATTCTCCATAGTTTATTGAGATCTCATTATTTTTAGGTACCAGTGCCTCTTCAGAGGCTTGTGCCACTTCAGGGGTATGCGCCACTTTCGGGGTATGTATCTCTTATGGGGCTACTTGCTTATAAAATTTAGATTAATCAATTATTTTCGTTGTTCCTTTTGTAAGTGTGGCCTCTTTAGGAATGTCAATTTCTTTATTTCATTTCTCGTGTACTTTCCTCTTCGGGGAACAGTATCTTTTGCACCAATAGGCCTACCACGCTTCTGGCGTGTTTTAGATACATCAGCTGTAGTATTAATGGGTTGTCCTTCAGGGACATCAATTCGGGCTGGAATATTTGCAGTCAGTATATAAGATTTATCACTTTCTTTGTGTTAGTGAATGCATCTGGCAATTGATTTGCAATACCTTACAAATGAATGATCCTCCGAACTTCTAGTTCACCAATATTTGTTCGAGGATCAAAGTGAGATAAAACCGAGACATTCCAATTAATCTCATGCCACTCTGTTGGTTGTTTCTTTTCTTCCCGTAATGGTAGGAAAACAGTCTCATCAAAATGACAGTTAGCAAACCGTGACTTAAAGACATCACCTGTCGTAGGTTCAAGATATCTAATGATAGATGGAGAATCAAAACCTACATAAATCCCAAGTCGTCGTTGAGGAACCATTTTGGTGCGTTGTGATGGTGCAATAAGAACATGCAAAACGCAACCAAAAACTCGTAAGTGAGAAATATTTGGTTGTTGACCAACTACAAGTTATAAAAGTGAAAAACTATGGTATGCAGTTGGTTTAATGCGAAATAAGGATATTGCATGTAATATAGCATGTTCCTATGTAGATATATGGAGCTTTATTTTCATAAGTAACGGTCTAGCAATTAACTGAAGACGTTTAATAAAAGATTCTACAAAAACCTTTTGAGTATGAGTATGTGGAACAAGATGTTCAACATCAATACTAATTGACATGCAATAGTCATCAAATGCCCGAGACGTGAATTCACCGCCATTATCAAGAAGGATCGTCTTGATTGAATAGTCCAGGAATTGTGCTCGTAAACGAATTATTTGAGCAAAAAGTCGAGCAAATGCAACATTACGAGTAAAAAGTAAACTCACATGTGACCACCGTGTTAATGCATCAATTAAGACCATAAAATACCGAAATGGTTTATACGCTGGATGAATTGGTGCATATATATCCCCTTGAATTCTTTGTAAAAACATTGGGGATTCAATGACGACCTTTGAGGGTGACGGTCTGACAATCAATTTACTTAGTGAGCAGGTAGTACATGGATAATCATTTGACAAAAGAATCTTCTGGTTGTTTAGTGGATGCCCATGTGAATTTTCAATGATTCAGCGCATCATTGTTGACCCAGGATGGAAAAGATGATCATGCCAAAGTATAAAAATCTTTGGGTCATAGCACTTCTGGTGCTTTGCACTTCTGATGCTTTATAACACTCCTGGTACATCACTACATGTGATTCAATTGCTCTTATAGTTGTGGAATACAACCCAGAAGAGAGATCAAATAGTTTTTCTAATATATGCTTCTGGCATGAAACAATAGATGTAATGCAGAGATAGTCAATATTACCTATGATACCCCTCGATTCTAGAGTCATGGGTGATCAAGTCCGAGCACAGATCCGAGGGATACCAAATAATTAAGTATGTAAATGAACACAAAATACAAAAAAGATTTACCAATAAATAATAAATAAGCTGAAAAGAATTCTAAATTAAAAACCGTTAAAATTAAATAATTAAAATCCAATAATCCCAAAACCTCCGATATTTAAATAACTCGGGAATCCATCTAATGGATCCCTAATAAAATCCCAAACTAAAAAGCGAACAACTGAAAAATCTAAAGCTAAACCATGAAGATAAATCCTATGTCATTGGAAGAATGAGTGACCGTCTCTGCTCAGCACGAACAAGCTCTAAGACTGAACCGTCCGAAACCTGAAAAATAATAGTGGGTCAGGCCCACAAACAAGTTATATTTTAACTACAATCCAAACAGAGGCCCGATAAGTAGATACATTCTAAATAACTCAACAATATCTATTTAGTCCATACATATATATATCCACACTAAGGGACTCTCACTGGACTAAAAAGGGGGTCTTAACCTGAATAGAAGGCAACATGCAAAATGCACTTGAAGTGGGCATGAGTACCTAGACCTAACAGGGTATACCTCTCCCATCATAGCCAGCTATGTATCCCAATGCATATACGTGTGATACCCCTCGATTCTAAAGTCACGGGTGATTAAGTTCGAGCACATAATATAAGGGTTATCAAATAATTAATATTTAAATAAGCATTTAAATACAAAAAGAATAATAAAGAAATAAATAAAAGCTGAAGGGAACTAAATAATAAATCCTTATTTAAAAATTCTCAAATAAATAATAATTAAAATCCAATAATAATATTCTCCAATCCTCTTATACCAGTAATTATTTAAACTACAACTCGGAAATCCATACTGTGGACCCCTAATAATATCATAACTAAAATAACTGAACTGAAATAAATTCAATAACAAAAACATGAAGAAGAGTCCTACGTAGAGTTGGAAGAGTGAAGGACTGTCTCTACTCGGCACGAACAATCTCTAAGACTGGAACTGACGAACACCTGAAAAAAAAATGTGAGTCATGCCCACAAACAAGTTTTAATCTACTACATCCCAAACAGAGACATAATACACGTACACATCCTAATTAATTCAACAATAACTAAATAGTCCATATATAAATATATACACACTAAAGGAACCTCACTAGACTATAGAGTTGTTTCAACCTGAATAGTAGGCAACATGCAAAACGCACATATAATGGGCATGAATACTTAGACCTATCAGGGTACACAATTACACTATATCTAGTTACATATCCCTATGGCAATATACATACCTTAACCACTGATCCTGAAACTCAAGCTCATATCATAGCGTGTAATTATATATGTAAAATTCGTAAACTATCAAATTATTATTTTAATAATATGTCATCCAATTATTCCGTTGACCTGACACGAATAAATAGGACTTAATACTATGGTTAATCCGTTCCTTTATTAAAAATAGGTAGGACTTAACTCTTAAGTTAATCCGTCCCTAATATGCCCCCATCCCATAATAGTGTGTTAATCTAAATTATAACCAAATAAAGGTTTCCATATCCATATAAAGATGCATTATTATTGTTATTATTATTTTTATCAAATAGTCCAAGTAAACATGATATTTATCATATAAATATCACTTGCATTTAATTGAGTAACAAACAGAAAAAATAATAATTCTGATAATTATTATTATTTTTTTATATCACTAATTCATTCCCAACACATAAGCATATCGGTTTGTACTTCTTGTTTTTTCCCTCCTCGGGTAGCGTGTAGGCCTTTTGGAAAGAATGAGATTTCAATTTAAAAAAACAACCAAACTGATATATACCATCAGTTTGTATTACTTCACTTTTTCAACTTAATGAGATTGATACATAATGAGATTGAAATTTCAACTTAACAAAATTGATGCTAATGTTTCCCTCTTCGTTCGGCGTGTTCCAGCAATGGTTAGATTATTATAAAAATTTATTTAATGTAACACAACATCTAATTTACTACATATACAGAAACTGATGCATTATTGGAGAGTTCCCCGTTCGGCGTGCTCCAGCATATAGACAGATTAACACAAAAATTGTTTAATGTAAACACACCATCTAACTTAATACATATACACAAACTGTATCATGTAAAAGATGCTTAAAAAATATATATATAATAATATGCAAGCCACCAAATAGTTTCGGCTTAAAAAAATAATTAAACACAATTATTAAAACACCTAACACATTAAAAATTCAATTTATTAAAATATAAAAATTCATCACAAACCCATTATTAAAACACATGAACTTTAATTTCTAAATTAATTCATGTAATTAAATTTAATTAATTTATTTAAAAAAACTTAGAATTAATCTAGCATGCATGTGGTATGAATCAAAGGAGAAGAGAAGAATTAAAACTTGCCTTTAGGGATTTGATAAAACCCTAACCTCATTCTTCCTTTTTCTCTTCCTTCTCGCTTTGAAAAATATGTTACGTGATTATTTTCTAACCTTTTTTACTAACCTATAGTTATATATTTATAGGCTAAATAAAATAACCTAATCCTTTTTCTAATCTAAGTTAACTTAACAAGAAAATAATAAATATTAAAATATTAAAAAGGTAACTGAAATATATGTTATGTATAATCTATGTATATTCCTTTTTATATATAATATATAAATATACATCAGATTATTACTAAAGAACTTTCATTATATATATATATATATATATATATATATATATATATATATATTGTACATACATATACAACTATCCATGGGTAATTATCCGTACCCATTAAACCCCTTATCCAAGTAGTCCATGGGATCCAATTGGTTGGTCCATTACTACTATCCATATCCAATTCCTTAAACAAAATAAAAATATATAAAAATAAAATAAAATAAAAATAAAAATAAAATAATTAAATTCCTAAACAAATATAGAATGTCACATATAATTTAATTTAAACAAAGAAATCGAATACACATAATTTTAGCACACAATTTAATTTAAACAAATAATTCAATTAACACATAAACAATCAAATCAATTAAACAAGTAAACAATTAGCCAAGAAATCAAATAACAGTTAAAAATGCAATTAAAATAACTAAAATAATACCGAGACTTATCCTTTTAAAATCAGGGGTATTACAATACGCTCCCTAACCATCGATCATGAGACTCAAGCTCATATCGTGATACCATAAATATATATTTAAAATCATATCATATCCATCCATAAGAAATCCAGTTAGTCATTCCACTTGTTCAGCTGATCTGACTTAAATATAAGTAAGATTTTATTTTATAATCCATTCCCTTATTCCAGAATAGGTAGGACTTAGCGTTTTAAACTAATCTATCCCTAGCATGCCACTGTCCCATACCGGTGCATATAATCCATAATATCTATGTAATTAACAGAATAAAATTTAATGGTTCATCAATTAAAATCCAGAATAATATCCATGCAATTGACAGAATAAAATTTAATAGTTCATCAATTAAAATCCAGAATAACCTCCATGTAATTGAAAGAATAGTTAATAGTTCATCAATTAAAAATCCAAAATAAACATAAATAAAGTCTGATAAGTATATGACTATATTATGCATCCAAAACAAGGTTTAAAAATCATGTTACAGTCCGTTAAATTGTTAAAATAAAATTAAGTAATTAAATCACTTATATCCGTTAATAACATGCCAAATTATTTAAACTTTCATACTGTTTAATCCATTAGCATATAGATGTAAATTATGCAATATGAGGTTTTACATTACTTGGAAATAATGTTTAGAATCCTTAATATTAATCCAGAACAGTCCAGTAACCCCAAAAATATCAAAACAGTACTTAAAACCACGTCCAGTACACATTTAGGCATGAGAGCAAGCTCTCAAAAGTTGAGAGCCAGTTCTTAAGCAATGGGAGCCGGCTCCCCTACCTTGGGAGCCAGCTATGTGACTTAGGGAGCCTGCTCCCTCAATCCATGGGGCCGGCTCTCTCTCTCTTAGAGAGCCGTGGCAAAAAAAACTTAAGGAGCCGGCTCCATTCCCTTGGGAGTCGGCTCTGTCCCAGCTTCCTGTCATCGTCTTCGTCTCTGACGATGTTAAAAACCCTCTGTAATGTCTTAGTTTAAGTTCCTAAAGGTCTAACTATGTTCCAAATCATGCAGAAAAAATTATAAAACCCATTACGCATCGTTACAAGAAATTTAAAACAGAATTGAAACAAGTTATACAGAAAATTAATTTCAATCATTCAACACATATATTACAGTTTAAAATTTGATTTAACATGCATACTTAATCAATTTTAATATCTATTTAGTTCCTGGAGACTACCTAGGTATGCATAGAACACAGGTCAAAGGAAAAGAATAAGAAATATAACTTACCTCTGATTTCAGTTTTGAAACCTTAACGTCATCTTCTTAATTATTCCGGCAAATCCAAGACCGTCCTCAACTCTTTTATTGCTCCTGGTTCAACCCACAAGCAAGCTTCCAATACCCCCCCTCGGTTCAGCCCTTGTCTTAGCCAAACCCCACCTTTCCTCTCTTTGTTTCTCTCAACCCTCTCTGTTCGTGAATATAATTTGTGTTTTAAACCCTAGACAGACCTAATACGATATATATATAGGCAACCCTGATAACCTAATTTTTAATTAGACTTAGAGAATGAAAACAAAACTAAAATAAAATAACCAAGTCGGCTAACCCATGAAAAGTATAAAAACCCTAGAATTACATTATTCATTAAATAATAACTAATCCTAATTTAATTATTAATAATTCCTAATAATTAAACTAACCCAAAAATACATATATACCCATAGATATATGTATAATCATTCATTAAATCCATACCATCTAATCCCATCCTTAAATAAAAATGTAAAATAAAATAAATCTTTAAAACTACCAATTAAACTACACATCATCACACAACAGATAATTCAATTAAATCACAAATTTCATAAACACAAAAACAATCATCAATTAAACAATTAAATAATTAAACAAATACCAAATAATCAAATAAGTGAAAATAAAAATGCATTAAAAACATACAATAAATACCGAGACTATCCTTTTAAAATTAGGGGTATTACATTACATTCATTTATAGTTTCAATATGATATTCATTACAATGTATATCTTTAAAACTCAATATGATATTCATTTCAATATGATATCTTTATATATTGATGATGCCGTTACAAATATATTTATTTATATATTGGCAATTCAACCATGCCTCCTTTAAGTATATTTAGTTATACATTGGCAATTCAACCATGCCTCCACAAGTATATTTATTTATACATTGGCAATTTAACCATGCCTCTATAAGTATATATATTTATACTAATAAACTAGCAACTCATCCATACTTCTAATGTATGTATTTTATTCATACAAATACTTAGGCAATATATTTACACCTATGACAGCTCATCCATACCTACAACTCAACTATGTATCAATTTTAAACTTAACAATAAATTAATTCATACATAGCTATCTCATGCATATTATATGCATAAAATAAATTTAATAACCAATCTATTATAATTTAATCAATCATACTCCTAAAAAAACATGATATACCAAATAAGAATAATAACATTAATTATCTTAAATGATGTATACATATATATATTATTATTGATAATTAATGTTATTATTCTTATTTGGTATATCATGTTTTTTTAGGAGTATGATTGATTAAATTATAATAGATTGGTTATTAAATTTATCTTATGCATATAATATGCATGAGATAGCTATGTATGAATTAGTTTATTGTTAAGTTTAAAATTGATACATAGTTGAGTTGTAGGTATGGATGAGCTGTCATAGGCGTAAATATATTGCCTTAGTATTTGTATGAATAAAATACATACATTAGAAGTATTGATTAGTTGCTAGTTTATTAGTATAAATATATATACTTATAGAGACATGGTTAAATTGCCAATGTATAAATAAATATACTTGTGGAGGTATGGTTGAATTGCCAATGTATAAATAAATATACTTGTGGAGGTATGGTTGAATTGCCAATGTATAACTAAATATACGCAAAACCGTGTGGGCTTAGGCCCAAAGCGGACAATATCATACCATGTGGTGGAGTGGGTCGTTACAAATAGTATCAGAGCCTGACCCAGCCGGAAGTGTGCCGACGGGGACGTCGGGCCTCCAAGGGGGGTGGATTATGATGACCTTGTGGGCGGGTGTGCCGTGGGCTGGTGCAAGAGACACTGTCAGGCTACTACACTGGCGAGTTACGGGTGCAAGTGGGTCGTTACAAATGGTATCAGAGCCTGACCCAGCCGGAAGTGTGCCGACGAGGACGTCGGGCCTCCAAGGGGGGTGGATTGTGATGACCTTGTGGGCGGGTGTGCCGTGGGCGGGTGCAAGAGACACTGTCAGGCTACCACACTAGCGAGCTACGGGTGCACAAGTCCCACATCGCCTGGGTAGAGGAAAGGTGAAGTGCTTATACGTAAGTGCATCATTTCCAATTGGTATGAGGCCTTTTGGGGTAAAGCCCAAGAGCAAAACCGTGCGGGCTCAGGCCCAAAGCGGACAATATCATACCATGTGGTGGAGTGGGTCGTTATATGTGTAATCAAAAGTTTTGTAAAACTTCAGGTTTGTAAGAATACTTAGTATAAATGACTTTAGGTAAAAAAAACTCCAAGTTCAATTGGACTTCAGGCTAACAAATTTTGTGAAATTTCGGGTTCGTTTGGACTTCAGGCCAACAAGTTTTGCGAAACTTTGGCTTTGCAAAGAGTACCAAATATTCCGGAAACTTCAGGCTCCCGAAAAATATATTAATACATGCAAAACTTTGGGTTTGCAAAAATCATTAAATATAAATAATTTAGTATTTACAAGACTTCGGATTCAACAATTTATTTTTCTGTAAAGAATGAACTAAAATATTATAATATAAATAAATAAAAATATTTCTAAGCTTAACAATTTTAATTATTTATAAAGTATGAACAAGAATTATTTAATATAAATAATTATTTTTCTTACCCATTAAAGTGAAAAAGAAAAATAAAATCTTCTTCTTAGTTAGTAGTGTTGTGTTGATAACGTTTTATAAATATAAAGTAAGAAATATATAGAAAACGTTTTATAAATATAGAGTTGAAAATATATAACATAGGAGATGAAAAGGAACAAGGAGAAAAACAAACTTTATATGATTTCTTCTATTTCGACGTGTCCAACTCAACACAATATATGCATACTTATGGCCAGATTTTTCCCTACATTTTACTGTTATTTTCCCTCACTTCTTATTTACTTTTCACGCCCATACACCCATCCTTTAGCACATAACAGTGGTGCCAAATCTTTAATGCGATGGGCCCCGTATATAATTGACTTTCATAACAAAAGTAACATTTTCTTTTTTTGTCTCACTTAGCACACCTCGTAGTAAGAGGGATTGTGGACATTTTTAACAATTATGCTATGTTCGGTACGAAGGGAAATAAAAGGGTGAAAGAAAAATAGGGAAAAAAGAATAAATTCCTTTGGTTATAAGGAAAAAAAAAAATGGATAATAGGAACTTTTACAAATTTTCATTCGTTTGGACGAAGGAAGGAAGACAAATGAGCCTATTATAAAACTTTTAAATTATTATATTATCTTTCGTAAATATTTAACAAATGACATAAATAAAGTAAGTGATGGGTTTAATAGTAAAAACAACTTAAAAAATTATTTTTGGTTTTATCCCACCCATTAAATTAAATTGTCAATTTTTTTATAGAAGTTTTAAATTACTATATCATCCTTCATAAATATTTAATA
This sequence comes from Cornus florida, assembly GCF_030987335.1. Classification (NCBI taxonomy): domain Eukaryota; kingdom Viridiplantae; phylum Streptophyta; class Magnoliopsida; order Cornales; family Cornaceae; genus Cornus; species Cornus florida. Next base: position 31,867,703 of record NW_026775578.1, read on the forward strand.
AATTTCATAAATAAAGTAAGTAATGAACTTAATGGTAAAAATAACTTAAAAACTTATCTTTCATTTTATCCTATAGATGAAATTAAATTGTCACTTTTTTTCATTCTTTTCCATCCAATCAAATAAAAAGAGGGAAATATTTAATTTTTTCCCTAAGGATATCTCAGTCATCCCTTCTCCTCTCCCTTCTATTTAATTTTTATTTTTATTTTTTTTATTTTTATTATTATTTTTTTTCTCTACCAAAGAGCATTAGTAATCTATAAATTACCATGATACATATTTTAAATTAGGAAAAATTGAAATAAAAAATTATATGAGTGGAGGGCATGAGTTTTATCACGTGCAGTCATATATATGGTGGGATTCATGCCTCCATTCACATAACATTAGGTTGACATTTTTGGATGTATCATTTTTCATACTCTATAAAGTGATAGTTTAGAAATTCAAACTCACATCAATAACAACAACGTTTATGTTTCAATATTAAATCACTAAACTAATTTACATCCGAGCTTTACAAAGCTTAATGTTTATTATTTATTAAAAAAATAATATTTGAGCTGATAAATTAGACTTAAAGTACTAATAATAAACTTACATTTATTTTAAGCTAAACTCGTATTTATAACCGTAATTGTTTAGAAATATCTAGACAATTTATAAATAAAGTAAATATTAGTATTAAACTTGTTTATCCTCATGTGTTTAAGCATAACATATTTTTTATTTTTAATTATAGTAAATTAAGAAATAGAAGACTCGAACGCCCTTTGGAGAAACTGTATAATGACCAAAAAGTTTAAACAATTTGACATAAATATGTTTACTTGCAGTGTAATTCTGAAATCTTCATAGGAAAAAAAAAAATTCTAAAATCTTCATACCAAGGAAAACGAAGACACAGGACTCTCTCTCTCTCTTCTTACTCCATGTCCCTCGACCCTGGAGCTTTTGAAGCCCTAGTTCCATATCGTTTCATTACATTCACAATTCCCAATCCATCTCACTCTATCAATGCCGACCACCACCTCCACACCCCACTCCTTCGTGTCGCCGTCCTCGACTCACCAATCCAACCCACCATAACCACCGATCCACCCCGAGTCGCCGCCATGATCGTCCCCAAACACCGCGAAACCGACTGGACATTCTCCACCCAGACCGGCCATCTCCAACTCCTCCTCAGCTCCCCCGAATTTTCCCGCCTAATTATCGTCGGCAACCTCCCAGCCAATTCTCTCCCAGATACATACAATCGCCCCACATGTCTCGATCATGCGAATCAGGCGAAACTCGAAGAAACCCTAACCCCTTTGTTGATAGCTTTGTTGCCCAAATTGGCTTTCAAAGACGGCTTGCCCGAAATACCCTTTTTGAGATATGAAGACGATGTTGTTCGTAGTGTGGTTTTGGAGAAATGTGTTGGGTCTTGTGTTGGTGAGATGTTGATTGAGGACGTTGAATTGCAATTCGAGTGTGATAGAGAGTTTCGGAGAAGGTTGAGGTTTAAGCGAATGCCCAATCTGATTCAAACCCAGATACGTCTCGTTTCGAATTCAAATCCTGATGTGATTTCTGGTTCCAATTGTGTGGGTTTAGGGGAATTAGGGTTTAAGCCAGATACACAGGTTCTGGTTCATCCTTATTTGACTCCAATGGTGGCAAGTCTTTCGCTGATCAGTTCGTGTCTTGATCAGCGAATTCGAGGTGGGTTTAGGCCAAAAGCATTGTGTCTGGGTGTTGGTGGTGGTGCTTTACTTGGATTCTTGAATGCCCAATTGGGTTTCGAGGTCATTGGTGTGGAGGCAGATGAGGCTGTTCTGAGGGTTGCCAAGCAGTATTTTGGATTAGAAGATGGTGAGTTCATTCAGCTTCGTGTTGGGGACGGAATAGAATTGATAAACAAATTTTCTCATCAAGCCAATGAACAAAATGTTGATGTATGGGATGCTAAATTTGATGTGATTATGGTCGATTTGGATTCGAGTGATGCTAGAATGGGTATAAGTGCTCCTCCAATGGAGTTTGTTCAGAAGTCTGTTCTTTTGGCAGCTAGACTTGTTCTTAATGAGCTTGGTGTTCTTGTTATCAATGTGATTCCTCCAACTAGGGCATTCTACGAGACGTTGATACATGAGTTTCAGGAGGTTTTTCAGGAGTTGTATGAAATAGATGTTGGGAATGGAGAAAACTTTGTTCTAATTGCCACTGCATCACCAATGGCGACTGCTTCTGGCGATTGTGAGAATACTTTTCTCACGAGGTTGAAACTGGTTATTTCAGGAGCTTATATTGATTCAATAAGGAAACTTTGAAGGTTTTGGTTGTCACCAAGTAGACAAATATGCTCTCCATATCCTTGGGGAAAGGGTGTATAAGGCCGAGCAGCAAAACGCGTTTTGGAAACCATGAGCGCTTTTTGTATAGTGCATAGCAGACAATATCTGCACTGTGCATACGCGTCATTAGTTATGGTTCTCAAATCCTCAGTAAAGATGGCAAAGAAACAGAAGCTAACTCACTGTGGACAGTCTAGTGTTTCTAATCCAGTTACCTTAGCAAGCATTACTAGAGGAGACCTCATTGCAGGTGTGGATGATTTCAAACTCTCCCTTCATCATAAAGTTGAAGTTTTTTGCTAGCTGTGGTGTTAAAGGAATGTTGTTGACACAAATATGCAATTAAGTTTGTTGTAGGCATTGTAATCTTGTGAAACTCTTTAATGTACCTCAGAATGTTTAAAGGCCGTTATCTTTTCTGTCATTTGCACCTATTATCGTATCCTTTTGCTCAATTTTGTGTAGTATATACCATAAGCAGGCATAACCAAGTTCTGAATCTGAGGTTGATTGGTTTATGGAAGAAAAAAAAAAAATATAACCCACTCCATTATGATATTATCCGCTTTGGGCTTAAGGCCGTACGTTTTTGCTCTTGGACTTTACTCCAAAAGACTTCATACCAATTGGAGTGACATATTTACATATAAGTACTTCACCTTTCCTTTTCCTAGGCGATGTGGGATTATGCACCCATAACTCGCCAGTGTGGTAACCTGTCAGTGTCTCGCACCCGCCCACAGAATCATCACAATCCACCCCCCTTGGAGGCCCGACGTCCTCGTCGGCACGCTTTCGGCTGCGTCAGAGCCTCCACTCCACCACATGGTATGCTATTATCCGCTTTGGGCCTGAATCCGTACGATTTTGCTCTTGAATTTTACCCAAAAGACCTCATACCAATTGGAGTGACACACCTACATATAAGCACTTCACCTTTCCCTTTCCCATGTGATGTGAATTGTGTACCCGTAGCTCACTAGTGTGGTAACTTGTCAGTGTCTCGCACCCGTCCACGACACACCCGCCCACAAGGTTATCACAATACGATCTTCACATTTCGCAAGCATTTGAGTTTGTTTATGGTGTTTCTAGCAACATGTTACCTGAAGCAAGCACACTTCCTCCTGTTGTTTCAGCAATGGAGTTGCTTTTGGATGCCCGAAGTCCAGAGGTGTGTTGATGACCTTACATTTTGGCTGTACTAACAAACTTCATCCATTTTTAAAAAAGCTGTTGTTAATGTGGAAATGTATCATCTCATACTTTGATTTCTTGAACCTCTTTGATCTTTTTTTTCCCTTGAATTGTTCTACTCAGCGATGTTAGATACCATCACATAAGAGATACATTAGCATCAGCAAAGTAGGCCAAGACAAACTTATTCCATAATGGATCACTTATTCAATTTTCATGCTCTGGTGGTAGTGGTTGGTAGTCTGGTAGCTATGTTGTCACATTTTTGGCAAAGAAGTTTGGTATTACCACGTGAAATATGTTGTCACATTTTTGGCAAAGAAGTTGAGTATTATTACGCGGCTTAGTTGGTAGGCGTCCGAATGGATGTGACCATTTTTTAGGGCCCCTTTACTTTTTATTTTTTATTTTTTATTTTTTATTTTTAAAATAGTTATTTCCCTAAGCAATTCAGTTTTGATCAACTGCTGCAAAGTTTAGAACTTCAATGGTTATATTAATAATGTCTCCTTCCACGGAGTGATTTTGAATCAGAAAAATGATAGTATTTCATGGGATTAAAAAAGTAAAAAAAAAAAAAAAAGTTGTTGGTTAAATAGAGATGAGCTTTAATATATTCAACAAATGAATCCCAGTCCACTTGTGTAATTGGTCCTCCTCAAAATCAAACTCTCATTGGAACTAATTTTCCATTAAAAGTTCCAACTTTATCCCCATTTGGATTAAAGATTTTCAAAGGAATATATTTAGTTTCAATGGTGTAAAACAATATTTCTCATTAAATTTATAGATTTCATCTTTATACCATAGTTCAACTTTAATATACAATTAACTTTCTAAATATATATATATATATATATATATATAGGCCATTATGTAAACTTCAAATCCATTCATTTAATATGTATATATAAATTAAAAATTGCTTCTCATGCCTATGACTGTGTCACCTACACCAACTCCTCCCACAATTTGTGAATAATAATACAATCACAACAGCCATTCATTCATTCGTTTTCACCCAATGTCCCAAAATTTGGAAAAAAAAAAAAAATAATCTCCAATCAAAGACAAAAAGTACTAAAACTAAATCTTTAGACTCAATTCATCAAATAAATCCTGTATTAATAACAATAAAGTTCTATATATACAACTGAGGAGAGAGAGGTGTCAGAGAAGAGCGATGAGGATAAAAATGAGTAGGGCGGCAATGAAGGAGTACTTGAGAGCAGCAACAACAATGGCCAACGATATGAACAGCAGCTGCCAGAGGACTTGAACGCTTGCCCACGTCAGCAGACCCGTCAATCCAACGGCCAGTATGTTATCCGGATCTGGGTCCACCAGCAGATCAACCCACCTCAGATTGAATCTGGGCCGTTGATCCCTCTTCACGTCTTCCCCACCACCGTTGTTATTGTTCCCATCTTCATCTCTCTCTTCCTCCTTGGGATCATTGCTCAACCCATTACCATTCTCTGCGGAGATTACGAACTTTCCGAGATTTCTAGGGCTTTTTTGGGTTAGGGTTTTGAGGGGAAGAGGTGGGAAGAAAATCAATTTTGGAGGGAGAATGTGGAGGGGTGTGGGAATTGGTGGGATTGGAATTGGAATTGGTGGGTGTAAGGCAGCAGTGGTGAACCCTAACATGTTTCTTTTTCCAGGAAAATGGTTGCAGGAAGGAAAAACTTTAAAAAGCAGCTAACATTTACCCCCTCCCTCTTGTGAAGCTTCTTCAGTCATCTTGGAGGACATAAAGATCTTGTTGAAGGTCCATCCCAGGTTTTCCCTGTCTTGGGCCCCTCGATCTACAAACCATCCAGCCCACCTCCTTTGCAAATGGGCTTTCAGGAACTTGTCCTCTCCTTGTTTGGCCCTTGTTGCTCTTTCAGCCCTTGTTTTTGATTGGTCTTAGTTCTCTTTTTTCCCGTCACACTCGTGGACACACCTTACACAACTCACACTTTGCGCCTTTGCAGATTCAAACCATCATCATTCACTCGGAAGAGAAAATAACATTAGAACACAGCCCTTGGTAAAATCCACAATTTTCAAAACATTCCATTATCCTATTTTTCAAACTCAAAAGTTTCATCAAATTTTAAATCTAAAGCCGGAGTGGATACTTCCAAATGAAACTTGAATAAGCCTAATTACAAGTGAAAGCCCAGCCAAATTAAAAATTGTGTTTAGATGTGTTTGGTAATGCTTTTAGTGGTTACTAAATTTAACTTAGTGGAGCATTTGAATGAAACCAGAATTTGTAACTTTCAAAACTGCGTTTTGGGTAGAGGTTGAAAATTTTTGACAACTCTTTTTCATTAGATAATTTTATCCTTTTTTATTTTTTTATAAAAACAATTATATTCATTCGCTAATAATCCTTTTAGTTAGATGGAAATAAGCAAGAAAAGAAATGAAATAGAAGGTGAATGAAAAGAAAAGAGATTTTCTAGCATGCATTTGGTTAACATGGAAATTTATCTAAAAAAACTGTAAAAAAATATTAGTTTGTTAGTTTGAATAACATGAAAGTGAAAAGAAAGTGATTATGCATACCAAAACTACCCTTATAAAGTGAAATGATGAATTATTAAATTTAAATACATAATTGTTTACATTCATTTATATTATTTGTATATAGAATAAGGCTTCATAATATTTTCTTAGGTAAAACTAATCATTAGTTTAAGATAAACAAATTAAAAAAAATAAAAAAATAGAGATGAAGAGGCAATACTACTGTTTGGGAGAAAAATCAAATATTTCACCATTTTAATATATATATCCAAATGGGATTATGAGTGGCTAGAATTACAAGATAGAACAGACTATTAAAAAAAAATAAAAAATTCCATTTAGAAGCATGATCTATTGTGACCAATTTTATTCAAATTATCATTGATATTCTGTATATATAACTGTATAATTTGAGTTGCTAACTTATGTAAGAATAAAAGTTTTTTTAAGGAGAACTTATCTCGGAAAAATTTTTGAGGGTTTCTTTTTCTATCTATCCAAATTCTAAAAATTTTGAGGGTTTTCTTTCTTTTCTAACTATTTCCAAAAGTTGCTATTATCAAATATTGTAATATCTTATTAAAGAATATTATTGTAAAATTAGCAATATAAATATTTGAGAAAATATTGTTACTAAACAAATAAAAAAAATAATTTAATTTTAAAAAGTATTTATTATAATGTGTCACCAAAGTAGTGTTCAATTACTCTTGGAAGTAAGAAATTATATACTCACTTTTAATTGTAGCCTTAGATCTAACTTATGGCAATTACTTAATTGACTTTTATTTTCTTCATTTTAAGAAACTTACATTTTATTTCCATATTCTTTCCATACCATTAAATATCGTTAAAGAAAAATGACAGAATTAGACAATTTATTAAAGGAAACAGAAATAAAATAATCCAGTAAAAAAACACTTCCCCATCACTACCAATTGTTTATTCAACAAATTTGTAAGCAGATATAAACCAAAAAAAGTTAATCAAAAGAGATAAATAAAATGACCATTAAATAAAGATTGTTTGAGAAGTATTGATTATAATCAAAATTCGAATTTCAAGATTGATCCATATTTTATACTCAATTTAATAAAATATTTTAAATTTGTTCAACAACTAATTTAGAATTAGGAGACTACTATTGACTTCATAATATTTTTTAGAAAAATCATACAAAACAACTCTTAATATATTATTATATATCCATCTAAATGTTTTCAGTGTTTTTTTTATTATTTATATTTTTTGGAAAATTAAATGTTCAAAGTGTTGATCAGTAAAAACATACTAAAATATGTATAATATCATTGCAAATCCTAAGTTTTTTCATAATTTATCAATAGAATTGATAAAGTATGAAAAAAAACTAAAAATGATAGACTTTTAATTTTAGATTAATTCTACTTTGTCTTAGTGGCTACTTGTGAATTTGGCAAAAAGTAGCCAAATTATTTAATTCTTGTTTTCTTTAATAAATTGTTTAATTCTATCATTTTTCTTTTACGATATTTAATGGTATGAAAAGAAAATGTAAGTTTTTAAAATAAAAATAATAAAAGCAAATTAAGTAATTGCCGTAGGATTAGACCCTAATGATACAATTAAAAGTAAGTATATAATTTCTTATTTTCAGGGAACAATTGAACACTATTGTGTGTCACCAAACACCAAACACCTAATACCTAATATTCTTTTTAATGACCGCAGTTTTTTAACAACTCACCTGATAATAAGACTTTTTTTATTCCAACAATAACCCAAAATGGTCTCTAAGTTGTGAAAAAACTTACGAGTCAATAAAATTATAAGCAATCTATTTATGACCGTCTATAAGTAGTATAGTACTCTCTAAGTGACACATAGTGAGATGTTTTTGTTCACTTGGTAAAATAAACTATGCAATCTTTTTCTTTTTCTTTTTTTTTTTTTTTTTTTTAATGACCAATTTACCTCATAAAATGTCATTTTTTCTAACCAAATTTATTATTATTATTATTATTTTGAACTAGTTGTAATGAAGGAATGGAAAGGAAAGATCCAACGGAAAAGGAAAGAATTTCATTGTTTTGGAAGTAAAAATTTCAAAATAAACTTTTGGATGCATTGAATCCCATTTCAAAGCCTTCATTCACTCAAATTTATCAAACCAGATTTAACCCAAATTTGTACACACATTTAATCATAAAATTAATATATGTTTTCACTTTAAAAAAACAAAGAAAAAAGGAAATTTTTTTTTTTATTTTATTAAAAAAGAAGGCGACCACAGTGGGAGTCGAACCCACGACCTTTTGATCCGAAGTCAAACGCGCTAATCCACTGCGCTATGCGGTCATATATGTGATGTTTCTCAATCACTACTTCAGGATAGTTCAGCTCAGGAATGATATTACTTTTATCGAAAGTACTGTAAAGCCAGAGATACAAACAGTGTTTTAAGCAATTACAGAGTTATGGGTTTTTACGATTACTGAGCGTGTGATATTTTCAGGAATGAATTTGGTGAAGGCAGTGATCGGATTCAATGTATAGCTTCAAGATCTGGTCTTAGCACAGTAAGTAAGAATGTTTTTAAATCTTTGATTCCTCGAAAAATATGATTTGAACTTTCATGAAATCTTGATTTTTTCCCATTTTCTATTACTATCTCTGCAATCTGGGTTTGTTGGCATTTGCTTCATTTTTCTACCCATTATATGATCATCATAACTGGAATTTTATATAATTTTTGGTGTGTCTATTTTTCGATCTGATTTCAATTTTCTACATTGTATGCTCAAGTTCAAATGCTTAATTTGTCCTTTGAACTAACATGACAATAGACAGGAATGCAAGTATATACACACACAGACACACATATATGTATGTGTCTTACAAATAAATCCTTTCTGTTTTGGTAGGTTACAATTAAATCTCATCCCAAATACATTCCAATAAGCATTTGTTCCAATGTGCAATTCTAGCCAGTAATAACAAGAGCTATTAGCTCGGATTGAAAGATGTCTTAAATGATTCATTTGACTTTTTATGGATCTTGAATAACTGTCTTGATGGTTAAATGTGAAGAGCTCATCCCTCTTGTCACGAGGGAGCTATTTTAAGAGCATCGCTCAATTCTAGCAACCTTGCAAAGTTAACGAATTACAATTTTTTTTTATAATTTTTTTGGTGGTAGGCAAGCAACAGAAGCATACACTTATTACACAATCTTTGTTGCATAAAGAGGAACAGACATTACCCACATAGCTCTAGGAAGGGAGATATGTGGCCATGGACCAACCATGGTAGCATCAAGACCTTGATTGCTCTCTCAGATTTTAAAGCAGTGCTGCACTCACTTAAAAGCAAACAGTTGCTCTGGGACAAGGACAGCACTTCATCAGCTGTCATTGTTCAGAGTCACCTCTTGTTTATCACTTATAACAACCACAAAGAAGAAAAAATAAAACACACACAAAAAGGAATATATATATATATGAAAATTTATCAAATATTATTGTTACTATTCTTTTTGGTGGTATGGGATGAATAGTTCTTTCTAGAATGAGTGAAGACAAGGACCTTTTGTCTTCTCCAGAGCATACCAACTATGCATGAGATTGTGTATTTACATGAATTTGCAATATCTATTTTCAAAGGAACTATACCTCATTATTGGGGGATGCACTGACATGTTGCTCATGTTGATGAAGTCAGAAAGTTATCCTACTAAGAGTGCGAGGTCTGAGCTCTTTGTGGTAGTGATAACTAAGGAAAAGAATGAGATTATTGTGATGATAGGGTTTAAGATCATGAGATGGGCTCAAGATCATACAGCTAGGTAGACATGTTAAAAGAGTAGTGCTACGCCCGCCCTAAAGAGTTGTGCTAGGTATAATTAAAGAGTAGTCACTTATCAAAAAAAAAGAGTAGTGCTACGCCCACCCTCTTCTCTGTGCCGCCTGTCGCATGTCGGTAGGACTAAACATAGATGGCAGATTCAAGCTCAAAATTGCTCGACACTGTAAATCATTAAATAAAGTTTTATCTCTTTCCGTTTTGAGATGGTGAGATTTGATTAAACACCTTCCCACTTTGATAAAAAATTGAAAAGAGAGTTTAAAATAACTTGTGTACCCTGGAAAAGATGGAAGATTTGAACTATAACTTGTTGAAGGAAATTACAATTGGTAAGTGCAAAGATTGTAATACATTAAATAATATGATAAATAATGTGAGAAAGTACTTAACAAATAATAAAGGTATAAACTGAGTTCTATAAAACAAAATGAGAACCGTTCTGAAACATACATCGGGGAAAGCCAATGACAACCAAACAAGGCTTCAAATTCCAAAGCAATAAAAATATTTAAATTTTTAAAAAAACCCGTATTATTCGGGTTTTGCAACTAACCACATTAATTAAATTTCATGCCAAATAACCCCGTTGTTTAACTAGACAACTAACTCCAATTCAATCAAATGACTTCATTAATCAAGAAAATAAAAGTTACTCACTGTTACTTCCTCTCCTTGCAAAGTTGCATCAATTCCTCCACCACACTATCTATCTCTTCCTCTCCTTTCATTCTCAAGATCTCCCCAAGTTCTCTTGCTTTTATCCTCACATTTTCCCCAATTTTCTCCACAACCACCTTTCTTGTCACTTTTGCTATCTCTTCTCTTTTGATTTCCCTATTCTTGTCTCTCATTACCTCCATACCAGCACCAATCTCCACCACCAGTCTAGCATTGAGAGGCTGATCATGATGCATTGGAATGGCTATGATTGGAACACCAAACTTCATACTTTCCATTATCGAACCCCATCCACAGTGACTCACAAAGCCACCAGTGCTTGAATGTTGCAGAATTTCAGCCTGTGGAGCCCATCCCTCAATAACCATTCCTCTCTCTCCTACCCTCTCAAGAAACCCCTCAGGTAACGCTTCTTCAACCCTAATTTTCTCTCCCACAGGAAACCTAACAACCCATATGAAGTTGACCTTGCTAAGCTCTAGCCCATGAGCTACCTCTGCCATCTCCTCCTTGGACAGAAAACACTCACTGCCAAAGGAAACAAACACAGCAGAAGACTCATCTTTCTTGTCAAGCCACTGGATGATCTCTGTATGATCATTGTCGTTAACCGAGTCTTGAACTAGTGGACCAACAGGGACCATCCTCCTCTCAGCTAAATTGGACGAATATTCAATATATTTTCCCTCAATCTCTCTAAAGGTCTTGATCAAAGTAATGTTACAAGATTGTTTAAAACCTCCAAGGTAACGATCCTTATCTTTGTTAAGATCTAAAGAAGTCTTAGATTTACTAAGTCTCTCAAACTCCCTGAGATAAATTGCTGGAAATGGGAATTCTTTACCTGGGTTTTTGATTTTGTGAAGGGTGAAAGAAACCATCGAAGCTGCAGTAGTTAGGAACTGAACAGCAGGAACATTAAGTGATGCAGCCATGGCTGCAGCCCAAGCTTGACTGTAGTCATAGATAACTAAGTCGGGGTTTAGGGTCTCAATGATGTTGGAGAAGGTAGGACTTGCCATCTCAAAGGCATCTCTGAGGGTGTGCATGAGGTGCATTGGGAGGCCATTGGTTGTGTGGTTGTGAGGAGGGAGTTTAGGCGAGGATGGAAGATGGAGTTCTACTAATTGTATCAAGAGAGAGTACTTTTCTGCAATCTTTTTCTTAATGGAGCTGAGGTTGATAGGTGTAGAACACAAATATATGTGAAAATTCCTCTCTGTGAGTTTTTTTGCTAGCTCTAGGAAGGGAGATATGTGGCCATGCGCTAACCACGGTAGCATTAGGACCCTGATAGCTCTGCTTTGTGTAGTATCCATGCTCTCTTTCTCTCTCTTTCTCTCTCTCTCTCTCTCTCATTTTAAAGTAGTGCACTCGCTTAAAAGCAAACAGTTGCTTAGTGCCACACGAGTGAGTGAGCCGGACCGTCCGATTGTTACAATACGCGAGCTGTAGCAATAGAGGATCTGGATGCCATTTTTCAAAGCCACCTCTTGTTTATCACTTGTAACAACCACAGGAAGAGCGTGTTCTCGAGGATAAGAAAAGTAACCTGCAGACACTGCATGTGGATAATATAATATATATTTATATACGAAAATGTATAAAAAAATTATTGTCACTTATTATTGGGTGATGCATGCAGTGACATATTGCTCATGTTCATAAAGTCAAAGATTGATCCTGCTAAGAGTGCAAGGGTGAAAAAAAAAAAAACTAAGAGTGCAAGGTATGAGCTGGAAGCTCTTTGTGGCAATAATAACTAAGGATATAAGACTCAGATGGTTGTGATACTATTGTTTATTTGTTGAATCAATCTTACCAGAGTTGATCATGAGATGGCTCAAGATCTTACAGCTTTGCGGACAGGTTAACAATTCCTGGCGTGGGATCCAAAACATGGGTCCCACAAAAATATGAGGGTGTGAACTAATTTATTGTCAATGTATTATTATTTCACATGTCTTAAATGCTCTTTACGTGTGATTAAATTATGAAAGTGAAATCTTCATCATTATCACGGAGACAATTAGATTCTACTTCATTTGCTTTGATCAAGCTCTAATGCATAAAATAGAGTATGATCCCTTTCTGTTTTGAGATGGTAAGATTTGAGTTAAACACCTCTCTACTTTGAAACCATACAAATTTCCTCTGGAAAAGATGAAAGATTTGAATTATAACTTGTTGAAGGAAATTATACTCGGCAAGTGCAGAGATTGTTACACACTATACCCAGGGAAAAAAAAAATTTGTTACACACTATAAATGATATAATGATAATGTATATATAACAAATAATAAGAAATGTATAGACTGGGTTCTAGAAAGCCAAATGAGAAAGCCAAATGAGAGAACAATTTTCGACAAGTTACTCACTGTTACCTCTTCCTCTCCTTGCAAAGTTGCACCAATTCCTCCTCCACCCTATCTATCTCCTCCTCTCCTTTAATTCTCAGTATCTCACTTAATTCTTTTGCTTTTATCCTTGCATCTTTCCCATTTTCCTCCATCAGCACCTTTCTTATCGCTTGTGCTATCGCTTCTCTCTTGAGTCTCCCATTGTTGTCTCTCATAACCTCTACACCCACACCAGTCTCAACCACCAGTCTAGCATTGAGAGGCTGGTCAAGATGCATGGGCATGGCTATTATTGGAACACCAGACTTCATGCTTTCCATTATTGAACCCCATCCACAGTGACTCACAAAGCCACCAGTGCTTGTATGCCCTAGAATTTTCAACTGCGGGGCCCATCCCTCAACCGCCATTCCTCTCTCCCCTACCCTCTCAAGGAACCCCTCAGGTAGTGCTTCTTCAACCCTAATTTTCTCTCCAACAGGAAACCTAACAACCCATATGAAATTAACCTTGCTAAGCTCTAGCCCATGAGCAACCTCTTCCATCTCCTCCTTGGTCAGAAAACACTCACTTCCAAAGGAAACAAACACTGTTGAAGTCTCATCCTTCTTGTCAAGCCACTGTGTGATCTCTGTATGCTCATCTTCGGTAACAGTGTCTTGAACTAGTGTACCAACAGGGACAATCCTCTTCTCAGTTAAATTGGATAAATATTCAATGTATTTTCCCTCAATCTCTCTAAAGGTCTTGATCAAAATAATGTTACAGGATTGTTTAAAAGCACCAAGGAAACGATCTTTATCTTTGTTACGCTCTAAAGAAGACTCAGAAGAACCAAGTCTCTCAAACTCCCTGAGATAAATTGCTGGAAATGGGAATTCTTTACCTGGGTTCTTGAACATGTGAAGGGCGAAAGAGACCATCGAAGCTGCAGTAGTTAGGAACTGAACAGCAGGAACGTTAAGTGATGCAGCTATAGCTGCAGCCCAAGGTTGATTGTAGTCATAGATAACTAAGTCTGGATTTAGGGTGTGAATGATGTTGGAGAAGGTAGGACTAGCCATCTCAAAGGCATCTTTGAGGGCGGGCATGAGGTGGGTTGGGAGGCCATTGGTTGTGTGGTAATGAGGAGGGAGTTCAGGCAAGGATGGAAGATGGAGTTCTATCAAATGTATCAAGTGAGAGTACTTCTCAGCAAGCCTTTTCTTGATGGGGTTGAGATTGATAGGTGTAGAACACAAATATATATGGAAGTTCCTCTCTGTGAGCTTTTTTGCTAGCTCTAGAAAGGGAGATATGTGGCCATGGGCTAACCATGGTATGATTAGGACCCTTATAGGTCTGCTTTGTTTAGTATCCATGCTCGCTCTCTCTCTCTCTCTCCTTTTAAGGTAGTGCCACTAACTTAAAAGCAAACAGTTGCTTTGGGACAAGGATAGCACTCCTAAGTTGTCATTTTTCAAGAGTCCAGACCGTACAGCTGTTAGCCTGTTACAACATGCGTGCTGTAAATACAATGGATCTGGGCACCATTTTCAAAGCCACCTCTTGTTTATTACTTGTAACAACCGCAGAGAAGAGAAAACAAATAGAAAAAAAAAAAAAAACAAAAGAATCTTCCTTCTTTAGCGTTCTCGAGGAGAAGAAAAGTAACCTGCAGAAAATGCATGTGGATATATATATATATATATATATATGAAAATGTATAAAAAATTATTGTCCCTATTCTTTTTGGTGGTATGGTATGAGTAGTTCTTCTCTACAGCATACCAAACATGCATTTGATTTCACATTTACATAAATTTGCAATTTTGTTTACAAAGGAACTGACCCTCATTATTGGGTGATGCATGCAGTGACATATTACTCATGTTGATGAAGTCTCAGACTTATCCTACTAAGAGTGCAAGGTATGAACTGGGAGGTCTTTGTGTCAGTGATCACTAACTAAGGATAGAAGAATCAGATGGTTGTGATGATAGGATTTATTTGTTGAATCAGTTTCACCAGAGTTGATCATGAGATGGGCGCAAGATCATACAGCTACGCAGACAGGTTAAACACTTTATTGCATAATTAAATGTTGACCATTACCACTGTATCCCTGAATAAAAATGAGGCCAGCCAAATGGGAGCCAAAGGACCCCTCATCCACACATACATGAGGGTCTAAACTAATTTATTGTCAAACTATTACTTGTCTTTAAATGCTCTATGCATGTGATTAAATTATGAAAGTGAAAATCTTCATCATGATGATGGAGGCAATTAGATTCTCACTTGATTTGATGCCAAAAAACAGAAAACAGAGATGGCAGATTCATATTCTAAAGCATGAATCAGAGTATGATCCTTTTCAGTTCTGAGATGGTAAGATTTGAGTTAAACACCTTTCTACTTTAATACCATAAAAATTTCCTCTGGAAAAGATGAAACTTTGAAATATAATTGGCAAGTGCAAAGATTGTAACACATCATAAATAAAATAATGAGTAATGTGAGAAAGTAAATAACAAATGATAAAGGTATAAACTGGGTTCTAAAAATCCAAATGAGAACCAATGCATGAACAAATTGTGAGACATATATGGGGAAAGCCAATGGCGACTAAACAAGACTTCAAAATCCAAAACAACAGAAATTAATATATAAAAGCATCTTTAGGGAATTGAGGCATAAATTAAAGAAATATTTTAAGACATATTTTAGCGGTATATTAAAAAGTGGGAGAAAAACCACACTATCCAAGTTCTTCAACTAACCACATGAATTAAATTCCATGCCAAATAACCCCTTTATTTAACTAGACAAATAATTCCACTTCAATCAAATGACTTCATTTATCAAGAAGATAAAATTTGCCATTATTTATTTTCTTCCCCAAAACATAATAATAATAATAACAACAACAAATTGGGAAGAAAAATTAGTTGTTCTTTGAAATCACATGGAACAATTACCAATTCCTATGAGAGTTACTCATTGTTACTTCTTCCACTCCTTGCAAAGTTGCACCAATTCCTCCACCACCTTATCTATCTCCTCCTCTCCTTTCAATTTTAGTCTCTTACTTAATTCTCTTGCTTTTATCCTTACATCCTTCCCATTTTCCTCCACCACCACCTTTCTTATCACTTGTGCTATCTCTTCTCTCTTGAATCTCCCATTGTTGTCTCTCGTGACCTCCACACCAACACCAACCTCTTCCATTAGTCTAGAATTCAGAGGTTGGTCAATATGCATGGGCATGCCTATGATTGGAACACCATACTTCATGCTTTCCATTACAGAACCCCATCCACAGTGACTCACAAAGCCACCGGTGCTTGAATGTTGCAGAATTTTCGACTGCGGGGCCCATCCCTCTATAACCATTCCTCTCTCCCCTACCCTCTCAAGGAACCCCTTAGGTAGTGCCTCTTCAACCCTAATTTTCTCTCCCACAGGAAACCTAACAACCCATATGAAATTAACCTTGCTGAGCTCTAGCCCTTGAGCTACCTCTTCCATCTCCTCCTTGGACAGAAAACACTCACTGCCAAATGAAACAAACACAGCAGAAGGCTCTTCTTTCATGTCAAGCCACTGGATGATCTCTGTATGCTCGTTTTCGTTGACAGGTTCTTCAACAAGTGGACCGACGGGGACCATCTTCTTCCCGGTTAATTTGGAGAGATATTCAATATATTTTCCTTCAATCTCTGTAAAAGTCTTGGTCAGAATAATGTTACAAGATCGTTTGGTGGCTTCAAGGAATCGATCTCTTTCTTTGGAATGATTTTCGGAGGACTCAGAGGATTGGCGAGGCTTTAGGCTCTCGAAGTTCCTAAAAGTAATTGCTGGAAATGGGTAGTTTTCTCCTCGTTTATCGAGCATGTGAAAGGCGAAAGAAACCATCACTGCTCCGGTAGTTTGGAACTGAACGGCAGGAATATCAAGCGACGAAGAGATGGTTGGTGCCCATTGTTGATTGTAGTCATATATGACCAAGTCCGGGTTCAGGGTCTGAAGGATGTTGGAGAAGGCGGGGCTTGCCATGTCCAAGGCGTTTTTGAGGGTGTGCATGAGATGGATTGGGAGGCCATTGGTTGTGTGGTGGTGAGGAGGGAGTTCAGGCATGGATGGAAGATGGAGTTCTACTAGTTGTATCAAGTGAGAGTACTTTTCAGGAAGCCTTTTCTTGATGGAGCTGAGATTGATAGGCGTTGAACAAAAGTATATGTGGAAGTTTCTGTCTGTGAGTCTTTTTGCTAGCTCAAGGAAGGGAGATATGTGGCCATGGGCTAGCCATGGTAGCATCAAGACACTGATACTGCTCTGTCTAGTATCCATGATCTCTCTGTGTGTGTGTGTGTGTTTTAATGATTGTTGAAATTCAAAGTGCCTGTGGATATTCTTGAGGAAAGAAAAGAAAGCTATGAATGTGTCTTTTAATGATATGTTGGGATAGGTTTAATTATTATGCAAATCTTGGCAGGGTTGATCTTGAAAGGGACAATTGGCTCAAGCACATAAAAGTATGCACGCATGTCAAAGTTTTTTTTTTTTTTAATTAAATACTGACCACCAACTACTGTATTAGTTTAAGCTAAGATGTTAATATAAAAATAAAAAAAACCAGAGTTGTGAAGCAACTTGTGTCCCAGCCAGCCCTCTATGGTTCTATGTAAAAAATTCGAGAATTATATTCAGCCGGTTTGCTTACAAGAAAATAATAATGAAGTGAAGGAAAAGAAAATTAATTTTTTATTATGTATTTGATTAGTATAAATTTTTTTGTAAAAAAAACATTGTGAAGAATATTGTTTCATGGATTGTAATTACAAGAAAATATTATAATTTACATAAATTGTCCTTATTTTTGTTAAATAAAATGCAAATAAATAATTTTTGTCTTTTATGAGTGGACCATTATGCGGTTCTTATAAATGAAAAAAGAAGTTATGCATAAATACATTTTTGTTTGAGAGAGAGAGAGAAGACTATAAATATGAATTCAAATAATTTTCTCAAGAAATAAAAAATTTAGAAAAATTTATGAAAAAACTAGATGGGTGCGTTATAGATAGTTACTTTTTCTCAAATTTTTTCTTTTTCTGCTATCCAATTTCCAAACTCCCAAAATGTTATATAGATTTTTTTTTTTTTAAAAAAAATCCATTTATCTTTCTTTGTTGATATTTCCATATAACTAAACAGAACTTACATGGATTGTGTCGGGAAAGAAACTACACTTGCCAGACATAGATGGTAAGAAAATCAGTCTCTTATTTTTCAAAGGGAGGTCATAGATTCAAGTCTCAGAAGAATCATATGTGCATGAGTACCAATTAGGAAAAAAAAAAATGGTAAGAGAATCTGGAAAAAATAGAAACAGAAAGGAGGTGAAAAATACATGTTATTGATCTTAGGATAGTAACCGTGATCATAGTATTGAGTTTTACTTGATTTGTGTGTAGAAATCATTTTGCATAAGTTCCGTGAAAGGAACTAAATCCAGACACTCCGATTATCAAGAAAAAAATTGTGAAAATTAAATAACAAATGGCAGAGACAATAAATTTGAACATGTGACGAAGGCAGTGAGTCATATACATGCTGGAATGGCACCAAGTTTGCCGCCTTTGTTTTTGGCATGCATCCAGTAAGGTGATGGTACACTTCTAAACAGTGTTCAACATTTCTTAATTTTAATTTTTTAATTATTTTTATTTTGAACATTTGACTGACACATCTTGAATACTTGATAAACATATTATTCTCTTGGAAGCTTATAAACATATATCATAGTATTCAACCTCTTTTTCTTTTAAGTTCTCTTGGAAGCTTATAAACTTGTATCATAGTATTCAACCTCTTTTTCTTTTAAGAATTTGACATTAAACACGTGTCACATATTATAATGAAAAAAACAAGGACAAAATAAGAGAGTAATATCATATATATAAATCATATAAATCATATATTATTTTTATATTTGAATAACTTCAACTTCTAACTAAATTAGACTTTATTATGGAAATTATAAAAGAAGCAGCATAATAGTGATGATAGGTTTAATTATTATGCAAATCTTGGCAGGTTTGATCATGAAAGGGACAATTGGCTCAAGCACATACAAGTATGCAACACATGTCAAAAATTTATTGTATAATTAGATACTGACCACCAAACTTTATGCTTTTAATACATAAAATATACATAAAAGCATAAAGTTTGGTGGTATAGTTGTGAAATAACTTTTGTTCCTGCCCATTAAGTGAAAAATTCGAGATATATGTCAAGTGAAAGAAAATAAAATTAATTTTTTATTATACATTATAAGAAAATTATTTGTTCTTGTAATTACATTGTTTGGATAGTAATTACTGTTATAAATTGAAGGCTAATCAGATAAGTACAAAGACAAAAACAACGTTGAATCAAAGTAGAGAAAAAGATATATTTTTAGCACATATTATTCAATTAACTAATGGCCTTTAAATAGACAATATATCAACTGAACTAGACTGAAAAATAGCAACAAACTCTAGACCACTAACACATGATCTGCAACAATAAAATAAACTAACAAAATACCTAAAAACCAGGATAACTTGAAAGGCAACTTTGACAAATTCATAACAAACCCTCCCTTAAATTGATGTTTTCAATCATTCAATTTAATACACAGGTAAAAATTAGCTCCCTCAAATATCTATCATACAAACACCCATCAAATCTCTTAACTTCAGAAACGAAGGCAATTTGAGGGGGCTTTGTGAATATGTCTGCAACCTAATCTACACTTCTGCAGTAGATGAGCTTAATTGTTCCATCCTCTGTGAGATCTCTTAAAAAATGAAATTTCATATCTATGTGCTTACTTCTTCCATGCAAAACAGGATTTTTTGAGAGTTTGATTACTGAGTTGTTATCACAAAAAATTTCAGTAGGCCGTTGTCTCTTGAAATTAAGCTCTTCAAGAATTTTATTCAACCATATAGCTTGACATGCACATGAGGTTACAGCAATAAATTCAGCTTCAGTGGTTGATAAAGTGACTATTGTAAAGCCATCAAGTTTGACTTTTCTCCCTTCTTGTAGAACAACACAAATTCCATAGTACCTTGCAAGTACCAAAGTATCCTCTTGGCAACTAGAAGATGCATCTCTGTGGGATTCTCCATGTATCTGCTGATGAGACTCGCGGAATACATTATATCTGGCCTTGTTGCAGTTAAATACATTAAACTTCCCACAATCTGCTTGTAAAGAGTGCTATCAACATTCTTACCTTCATGATCTTTATTTAGCTTCAAACCAAACTCAATTGGTGTACTCACCAAATTGCAATTCTTCATCTAAAACCTGTCTAAAATTTCTCCCACATATTTCTTTTGAGAAATAAAAATTCCAGCAGCAGTTTGAACCACTTCAATGCCAAGGAAATAATGCAACATTCTAAGATCAGACATATCAAATTCAACCATCATGAATTTCTTAAAATTTTCAAACATGGCCTTATCATTGCTAGTGTAAATTAAATCATCTACGTATAAGCACACCAAAAGCATCTTTCCTCCATCTTCAATTTTAA
The DNA here is from genome assembly GCF_030987335.1 of Cornus florida. Lineage (NCBI taxonomy): Eukaryota > Viridiplantae > Streptophyta > Magnoliopsida > Cornales > Cornaceae > Cornus > Cornus florida. The sequence continues at coordinate 31,888,226 of NW_026775578.1, forward strand.
TAAAAAAGTGTATGCTCATATGGACATCTTCTAAAACCTTCCTTCAAAAGATAAGCATCTATACGGCTGTACCAAGCTCTCGGAGCTTGTTTCAGCCTATATAGAGCCCTTTTCAACTTATATACCTTATGCTCATTACCTAGCTTCACATAACCAGGAGGTTGATCAACAAATATCTCTTTTTGTGTGTCTCCGCGTAGAAATGCTGATTTCACATCTAACTGGAAGATAGGCCATGAGTTTTGAGCTGCAATCACCAATCTGATCATGTCATGTCGTGCAATTGGTGCAAAAACCTCTTTATAGTCGATGCCGAATTCTTGCTTGAAGCCCTTGGCTATTAAGCGTGCCTTGTACTTGTTAACTTCACCATTCTCTTTCAGTTTTGTCTTGTACACCCACTTCGCACCAATGGTCTTTTGCCCTTTTGGAAGCTTCGTTAACTCCTAAGTGTTGTTTCTTTCGATGGCCATAATTTCAGTATCTATAGCCTTTTGCCACTTTGATTCTTTATAGCCTCTTTGAAAGTTACTGGATTACAGTCTGAAAACATGACAAAATGGGTAAGCGGATCCTCAGAATAATCAATTCCTGTTACCTCATAGTCTGACATCCATGCTGGCCTTCGTCTAACACGTTGAGAATGTGAACCTACTATAGCATCAACCTGTTCATCATGTTCTACTGTTGCTGATGTAGTTTCGGATGCTGTAGAAACTTCGTTTTGAGTACCTTTAAGAGTAGAAATTACTGGAGTTTCTTGTTGATGAGGCTGTTGTGTTTCCTCTTCATTTTCACCATCAAAATCTGTTTGTATTGACTGTCCAACGCCATTTCTGCTCCAAGACCAGATTCTATCTTCATCAAATACAACATCGCAGCTAATGATAATTTTCTTGGTGGTAGGATTATACAATTTGTAAGCTTTTGAATGATCGCTAATACCAAGAAAAATCCATTTTTCGCCTTTATCATCTAACTTTCTTTTCTTTTCATTTGGAACATGAGCATATGCTATACACCCAAAAATTCTAAAGTGCTCAACACTTGGTTTTCGTCCATTCCAAGCTTCTTCAGGCGTCACGTTTTGAACAGCATGTGTGGGGCTCCTATTCAGTACATGAATACTCCAATTGACAGCTTCGAGCTAGAAACTTCTTGGGATCCTGCTTCTTGCCAAAATAGTCTACACCATGTTCAAGATTGTACAATTCTTCCTCCCTGAAACGTCATTTTGCTATGGTGTATAAGCTGCTGTCAGTTGCTTTTGAATTCCACGAGCCTCACAAAAATTTACAAATTCTTGTGAGTTATATTCTCCACCACGATCACTATGAAGAATCTTTATAGACAAGCTCGCTTCTTTTTTGACCGGCGCCTTGAAATTTTTGAAAGTTGAAAATGTTTCAGACTTCTCCTGTAAAAAATAAGCCCATGTTTTTTCGACTATAATCATCAATGAACGTTATAAAATAACGTTTACAACCATTCGATGTCGGATTAATGGGTGCGCGTATATCAGAATGTACAGCTCCAACACTTTCTTCGCTTTCCATGATTTTCCTATTGGAAAATGATCACGATGTTGTTTACCAACAACATATTCTTCACAAATTTGAGAAAGGTGCTGAAGTTGCGGAAGACCCATCACCATGTTCTTCTGATGTAGCGTTTTTAAACCACCAAAATTCAGATGTCCATAGCGAAAATGCCATAGCCATGCCTCGTTCTCCAATCTCACAGAAAACATGACTGAGTGGTGTTATCAAGATATAACGGAAACATCCGGTTTGTCATCATGTTGACTTGAGCAATTAAGCCTAACTTTTTATCTTGAATGCGACAGACTCCATCTTTGATAGAAATCTCATATCCCTTCTCTTGGAGCTGACCAACACTTAGCAAGTTAGTTTTCAGATCTGGAACAAAGAAAACGTTAGAAATAATCCGATTGGTGTTTTCTTTGGTGTGGATTTTTACATTTCCTTTGCCTATGACATATATTTTAGAATCATCACCAAACTTCACAGAATCATGGAAAGATTCATCCAAATCAAAGAAGGCAGACTTGCCTCCACACATATGGTTGCTGCAACCTGTGTCTAAGTACCATAAATTCTTCTGGGTTTCCTCCTTCACATGACAAGCCATCGATGAAGAGGAGGAGGAAGCAAGAAAAAAAGAGGAGAGAAGAAGAAGAAACCAAGAAGAGGGAGGAGGAGGAAGCTAGAAAGAGGGAGGAAGAAAAGAGAAGATGAGAGGAGGAGGAGGAAGCCAGAAGGAGGGAATAAGAGGAAGCTTAAAAAAGAAGAAGTGACTTTATTGATAGCTTGTCATGTGAAGGAGGAAACCCAGAAGAATTTGTGGTACTTAGACACAGGTTGCAGCAACCATATGTGTGGAGACAAGTCTGTTTTCTTTGATTTGGATAAATCTTTCCATGATTATGTGAAGTTTGGTGATGATTCTAAAGTATATGTCATGGGCAAAGGAAATGTAAAAATCCACACCAAAGAAAACACCAATCAGATTATTTCTAACGTTTTCTTTGTTCCAGATCTGAAAACCAACTTGCTAAGTGTTGGTCAGCTCCAAGAGAAGGGATATGAGATTTCTATCAAAGATGGAGTCTGTCATATTCAAGATGAAAAGTTGGGCTTAATTGCTAAATTAACATGACGATAAACCAGATGTTTCCGTTGTATCTTGATAACACCACTCAGTCATGTTTTTCTGTGAGATTGAAGAACGAGGCATGGCTATGGCATTTTCGCTATGGACATCTGAATTTTGGTGGTTTAAAGACGCTACATCAGAAGAACATGGTGACTGGTCTTCCGCAACTTCAGCACCCTTCTCAAATTTGTGAAGAATGTGTTGTTGGTAAACAACGTCGTGATCATTTTCCGAAAGGAAAATCATGGATAGCGAAGAAGGTGTTGGGTTGGTACATTCTGATATATGTGGACCCATTAATCCGCATCTTATTTGTGATTGTCAATGTCTTTGAGAAGTAATCTGCCACCGATTCTCCAGTCTTCATGTGTAAAGTCTCAAAATTAGCGCGAAGAGCTTGGAGTTGTGCTCGCTTTGCCTTTGTTGTCCCTTGGTACTTCTTTTTCATAAAGTCCCAAATTTGCTTGGAGGTGTCTTTGCGAAGAATTGTCTCCAAGATAGAACGATCAATTGCCTGAAAAATATTGTTCTTCACCTGTAAATCCTTCAGCTTCAGTGCTTCAAACTTTATCTTCTGCGCATCCGTCAACACTGTACCGGCTGCTGATTCTACTACTCCAGAAACAATCACCTGCCAATACTCTTTAGAGCGCATGAAATTCTCCATTAGCATGCTCCAATGGTCATAGTGACCATCAAAGCGTGGAATACTTGGTTGCACAAAGCTTTCAGAAGCTATGAAAGAACTGTTACTGCAATAAATGAATTTGTTGCTGCTGCACTCTCAAACTCACTTTTTCACTCTCGATGACTCTGATACCACGGTTACAAATTGAAGGCTAATCAGATAAGTACAAAGACAAAAACAATTTAGAATCAAAGTAGAGAAAAATATATATTTTTAGCACATATTATTCAATTAACTAATGGCCTTTAAATAGGCAATACATTAATTGAAGGAAAATAGCAACAAACTCTAGACTACTAACACATGATTTGCAACAATAAAATAAACTAACAAAATGCCTAAAAACCAGGACAACTTGAAAGGCAACTTTGACAAATTCAAAACAATTACAAGAAAATATTATAATTTACATAAATTGTCCTTATTTTTGTTAAATAGGATAACAAATCTAAATAAATTTGTATCAAATAAATAATTTTTGTCTTTTATAAGTGGACCATTATCCGTTCTTGTAAAAAAGTTATGCATAAATATATATTTGTTTTAAGAGAGAAAAGGCCATAATTATAAATTCAAATAACTTTCTCAAGAAAGCAAAATTTAGAAAAAATTATGAAAAAACTAGATGGCACGTTATAGATAGTTACTTTTTTCTCATATTTTTTCTTTTTCTGCTATCCAATTTCCAAACTCTCAAAATGTTAAAAAAAAAGAAGAAAAAAATCATTTCTTTTTTTATATTTGAATAGCTTCGACTTCTAACTTATGAGACTTTATTATAGAAATTATAAAAATCTAATCCATAATTGTCTTACAAACTTTGTAGATATATATATAAAAATTTATATTTACATTAGCCGTATCCATGTCTTTTAACTTTTTAAAAATTTGACGTGTCAACAATATATATTCCAATTTCATGTCATGTGATGAACCTATATATCATACAAAAAAAAAAAAAAAAAAGAAGAAAAAAAAAAACAGAAAAGAAGAAGAAAAAGTCCAAGTACAAAGATGTCAAAGAAAAGGGATTTGGGGGTCAGCATTGGGCTGGTATCCTGCTTAGGATGAAAACCGGCCCACTAGCTTAATAGAGATTGGCCTAATCTTGGGGTTTGGGTCCACAAGTGACCCGTGAGTACGGCCCGTTGGCCCACAAAAATTTATTTTTATGCTAAGAAGATAACTTTAATTCTTAGCATCTCACTTAATTCTTTCACTTTTATCCTTGCCTCTTTCCCATTTTCCTCCATATGTGGCCATGGGCTTAAGGGCCGATCCAGAATTTTTCAATAGGGTGGGCTAAATCAAAATATATCAACCGAAATCAACACTTATTTAATTCAATTTTAGTTAATCAACAATGTTTCTTTAGACAATTGACTGATTAAGGCATATAAAATCCTATTTGGGTAATTAATAAAATAAAATTACCAATTTATTTCTGAACAATTCACCACTCAGTACCCTATCTCTTCTTTTGGCCAATTTACTAATCCTATTTGAGAATCTACTAGTGGAAGCAGAGTGTGAGGTAGTTCATGGCAAGCCCCTTCCAACACTATGGAATTCACTCAAAAGCATGCTTTTTGTAAGTCTTTTAATTTTCAACAAGTAACTTTACATCTTTACCCTATATTAACTACTTTTGCTTGTCAAAGTTCTTGTTATGAACCTTTTTTTTTTTTTTTTAGTTCCGAAGAGATTTCCATCTTCAAAAAGCTTGGCATGTTGATAAAAATTGTTTCAGATTCAATCTCTGTAGATTTCTAATCCAATTCAAATTCCCCCCCCCTCCCCCCCCCCCCCCCCCTTTTTTTCATGCCCAGATTCAAATTTTCTTGTAGACATAATTGACAACAAATAAAAATAAGAAAATAGAAGTTATAGAAATATATATATATATATATATATTTGTTTTGCCGAAATAAAATGTAGAATACGGTGATTACCTCAAAATGCAATGCAAATTTTGTTACTTTATATCACCAAATAGGATTTAGTTTGCAAAACAAGAATTACAGAGCTTGATCAGTTGATTTAGAAAAAAAAATTAAAACAAAACCCATACATACAAGTTAGCAGTTGAAAGAGAGAGCCGGGGGGGGGGGGGGGGGGGGGGGGAGACGCTGAAGCTTGTGAACGGCGAACCCGAACTGGAACAACGGGCGATGGAAACTGAAAGATATGGGTTTTGATTTTTTGAACAATCTGAAATGATAAGCGGATATGGGTTTTGAACTTTTGATTCTTGCAGACAGATAGATAAACTTAAATATATGGGTTTTGAACTTCTGATTCTTGTAGATTTTGTAGTTTGCAGTTGCAAAGAGAGAGAAAGAAGAAGTTCAGAGATTTTTTTTTGAAAATTAAAGGAAGTTCAGAGTTGAGAACGAGAATAGAGATGGAGGTGATTGGGGAGGCTGAAATTATTTGCCCTACAAATATTTTCTTTTTGGGATAATTCCAAAAGAATTGTATTTTGGAGGTTAAAAGACAAATAGATGGAGTCAAATTTTAACTTTTTAAATTAATAGAATTTTCTCAAATGCTGACATGGACGTGAAATTTCCCTATAGATCATTTTTCATTCCCAAACTGCCCATCATGAGAATTGACCCTTTTAACTACCCAGAACACGAAGGTATGAAGAATTCAATCTATTTTGTTTTGTTTGTATTTGTTAATTTTGTCCAAATGAGTTCTGATTTGGCCTCTGTATTGACTCAGAAAACATGGGTTTGCACTGATTCGCCATAATTGATTCTAACTGGAATCGGAAACTGGTCTGGTCGAAGCGCAGTCTCTAGCAACGGAAGCCAAACAGTCCTCCTCAGATCCCGTCACCGCCGACGATGCCTTTCACTGCTCCGATCGAACCTTGGGATCTGACATACAAAGTTGCTGGACAGTTCGCGAGCTTGACGACGAATGGTGAAGGATCACCCAATGCCAAAGGACTTTTCGGCGACCCACGAGCTCTGATTCCCACAACTGGGTTCTACTCTCTCACTCCAAATTTATCAAAGGCCAGTCATGTAAGCTCTATTATTATACGGAGTTTTGGCAGAAACATCAGCCTTTTGATTGTACAAAATGCCCTTAACAGTCCAACCAAAGTTTTTTCTCTTCTCGACTAAATTCTCTGGCCAGAATCTCATCGTAGCACCACCACCACTCCACTTGCAAATGTAACATAAACAATCCGAAATTACAATTTGGGTCTATACATGTATAATATATTTATTTAATTTTGACATCAAGAAACCCCCATCATATAAATGTAGAATTTGATTTCAGTCCAACCTCCACACAACCACGGGCCAACGATTTTGAAGTCAGATTTGATAAATCTAATTTCAATCCAACCCATCAACTTTATGTTCTTTCTTTCTCTGATCTACAACCACCTTTGTGCTTTCTTGTTGTTTGGCTCACAAAGTGGTCTGAGGTCGCTAACCAATGAATGGCTGACCTAGAACGCGGGCGTGCCAGAGTCCTGATGGACTCGAATATCTCTTGCCAAACTATTCCTGTTAGGTCGGGTCACTGACCTAAGGTGATTCAGGCGAAAGTTGGAGAGTAGGAATGACCCTCTCCTTAAGGTTGCTATTGCCTTTAAGAAAGGACTTTAAACATTTAAGATGAGTATCAATTAGAAGCAACTTAAACTGAACAATAAATAAACCTGAATCTGCAAACCTTTCTTCATTGAACTTGACTGATTACAATGATGAATGAATTACAAACTCTTGATTGAAATGAAAACTAAAGTATTGAATGCTGAAAGATAACTAAGTACTAAACTGATAGTGCTAAGCTGAACTTGTTGAAATAAAAGCTAAGTGCTAAGTGATATGAATGCTAAAGGTTGAACTTTAGAAATGGTCTTGGACCCCTTCCTTGTGAAGCTTGAGTGGGTATTTATAGAGGTTTCCACCTGGTGTTGTCCTTTTCAACCGTTTCTCTAGAAATTGATTGGTTATAAACTGAAAGTGACCCTTCCTAACCACCTTGCTGAGCTGGTCAGGTTGACTGACTTGCACATCCTTCTATAGGCAAATTAAAGTATGTCTGACATAGTATTTTTAACTAAGTGGTGCCTTGTCTTTCATGCTTGATGATTTTGGTCTTCAAGCCATTTTCAGCTCTCTGCACCTGTCATGTCTGGCTTGATTTGTACATTAGCCTGGAGGCATCTGATTACTGACAATTTTGACTCTCCTCATCAGATGTAGGTGAGAACCTTCCAATTGTAATTCTGAACTTCTGATATTGTCAAGTTGTCCTTTTCTATTTCAAGCTCTTTTCACGTTTCCAGACCTGACTTGTTGGGTTCTTAAATCATTGGGATTCCAGCCAATCTTCATTTGAATTACCCCAAAGATTCTTCAAGTGATTATGACCCGAGACCCCTAATCATAACCATATTTGGTCATGAGTCTTGATCATGGCTGGTTATGAGTCTTTGGAGAGACTCATGATCATGACCATTAAGACTGAAAGTCATAACCATATTGACTGAGAAGGTTTTGGCCTAAAACATATGATCATGAAGACTGAGAGGATTTTCGCCTAAGTTCATGACCATAGTGACTGAGAAGATTTTGGCCTAAACTCATGATCATGACCATTGAGATTGAAAGTTATAACCATAGTGACTGAGAAGGTTTTGGCCTAAAACTTATGATTATGAAGACTGAGAGGATTTTCGCCTAAGTTCATGACCATAGGACTGAGACTCTCATGACCATAGTGACTGAGAGAAATATGGCCTAAAACTCATGATCATAGTGACTGAGAATGAAAGTCATAACCATACTGACTGAGAAGGTTTTGGCCTTAACTCATGACCATGGGACTGAGACTCTTATGACCATAGTGACTGAGAATTACCCCAAAGATTCTTCAAGTGATTATGACCCGAGACCTCTAATCATAACCATATTTGGTCATGAGTCTTGAACATGGCTGGTTATGAGTCTTTGGAGAGACTCATGATCATGACCATTAAGACTGAAAGTCATAACCATAGTGACTGAGAAGGTTTTGGCCTAAAACTTATGATCATGAAGACTGAGAGGATTTTCGCCTAAGTTCATGACCATAGTGACTGAGAAGATTTTGGCCTAAACTCATGATCATGACCATTGAGATTGAAAGTTATAACCATAGTGACTGAAAAGGTTTCGGCCTAAAACTTATGATCATGAAGACTGAGAGGATTTTCGCCTAAGTTCATGACCATAGTGACTGAGAAGATTTTGGCCTAAACTCATGATCATGACCGTTGAGATTGAAAGTTATAACCATAGTGACTGAGAAGGTTTTGGCCTAAAACTTATGATCATGAAGACTGAGAGGATTTTCGCCTAAGTTCATGACTATAGTGACTAGGAAGATTTTCGCCTAAGATTTATGATCATGACCATTGAGACTGAGAGTCCCAATTATGACCGGTTATGAGCTCAAAACCTCATCTCAGCTTTAATGGCCTGAAAATTCCACTCTTCTTCCTTCTCAACCTTAAATCGGATCACTATGATTAGAAATTAATCTTTCGCTCTGATGATCGGACCTTGTAATTTCTGACCACGTGGCATGATTGCCTCGAATTATATTTTAGGTGTTAACAACTGCCCCCCAATTGTATGAAAATGGGTTCATACCGAATTTTTGTAGAGTTGTATTTATTTAGGCCAGTTTTTGTGTTCGGCCGGGGACCAATCAAGGCTAATTTTGCCTTTAATGTATGGATAACTAAAACCATTCATTAATCGAAAGAGAAATGTGTATCATTTCTTTATAATGCCATTTGTTCATAGGCCATATTAAAGCTTCCAACCAATTAATGTTTCATTTACACACCAAAAACAGAAACACAATAGCAGCTATAGAGCACTTCCAGAGAGAGAAGTTGGAGAAAACCATTTAACGCGAGAGAAAGAGAAAGAGACCATGCAGCAGCTTGATGTCTCAGTCTCAAAGTAAGAGCAACACCAAACAGAAACGACGTGGAACCCATAGATACACACACACGCACATATATATATATCTTTGAAATACCACTAAAAAGGGAATGCAGTGAAATTCAAACAGCTTTCTCAAAATAATGGTTGAAAAGGATGTTACCATTGCCATGATTGTTTGGCTACAAATAAAATTAATAGCTCTTGTCCTCAACATTTTAGGCGCACAAGACTCGACAAGTGTGGGTCATACTCGTTGCCAAAAGCGTAAGCTTCCATTGCCATTGCAAGCATCAGCCGTCATCCTTTTCTGTGGCGTTACCGTCAAAGATGGTGTTCATGCCGTCATCCGTCGTCATACCCAATGGTTTTGGGTCCCGTCTGACAGAACCCCACCGTTGCCTTCATTGTTAAAATCTCACAACCTACAACGATCAAATATCTACTAGAATTCAACCGAGTCTTTTCGGCGAGAAGCTCAAGCAACTCTTGAGGCTGAAACGCTACTATTCAAGCGTCTTCTACTAGGCCGGAAACAATGGAGGTGGCTGGGTCTGGTTGAGTTAAGCTATTGCGGGAAAATTTGATCGCTGTAGTAACTTCACTGGACTGAAATACTCAACTCTTAAATAGAGGGAAGTTCACCGGAGGCTGTGGATGATGTGAGTTTATGGACAGAGCTATTGTAGCTTTCGGTTGTTCTGCAATTTCTGGTGAATGTTGCATTGATAGGAAAAATCAACGTGCACCAAGAAGAGTTTGCCGCCATTCAATCTAATGAGAAAACCAGTTTATTCCAGCCTAAAGTGGGCAAACCTACTGGAACTATATGAATGACTCCTCCGGCGATGGGTTTGATTGCAACACCGCCTGCCGTCACCTTCACGCTTCAACGGATTATGGTCATTCATCCCTGGACCGGTGCTGGCCGTTGAGAGAGTGTTGCACCATTTTGAAATCGCCGCTGGACAACGCAGTGGCGTAGATATCGCCGGCGACCGTGTTTCCCGCGGACATGGATGTCGTTGTCTTCATGCTTCAAAGGCTTATGATCATTCATCCCTGGACCGGTGCTGGCCGTTGAGAGAGTGTTGCACCGTTTTGAAGTCACCGCTGGACAACGCAGTGGTGTAGATATCGCCGGCGACCGTGTTTCCCGCGGACATGGATGTCGTTGTCTTCACGCTTCAAAGGCTTATGATCATTCACCCCTGGATCCGTGTTGGTATTTTATGGACTCATAAAGCTTGACGCACTGAACAAGCAACCACTTGTGCCCACTATCTCAACCTTGTCTTCACCATCTGTGGATTGTCACCAGGCTGGGCGAAATTTGGCAGCGATAATGAAGATGGATAGGCTGCCGGAGTAACATGCAAGACACCGTCACCTTCTCCGATGGCGTCACCGCCGGGCATGGTACTCATGCCGTCGTCCCAACGGTTTTGGGTTTTATTGAGCTAAGCTATCGCCTACAGTTTGCACCGGCAACAAACTGAAACTCGCCGGAGTGGGTTGGACCTCGCCGTAATTAGAGAATTCTCGTCGGCTGCATAAACGTGTCTCTGAAGTTTGGTTCATTGTTTGTTGGAGCATGCATCGGGCGTCGCTGAAATTACAACCTCGCCGGGAACTCACTGAAACTAAAACTTGCCTGAACAAAAGTACGCCAGAACTATGTTGATTTTGGGTGGTAGCCCAGTGGAACATGGAAGGAGAGAAAACAACACTGCGACGACAATGAGGTCTTGAAAGCCATCTGTCCCGATGATCCGTCGGCCGTCATTATTCCTCCGGTAACTCCTCTCTCTCTCTACAACATGAATATATGCAATATGGAAACTGGGTATCTCTTTGGCAAGCTGTATTCTCTTGAAAATATATATATATATGCAATATGCAATATGAATATACATATATATTAACTATGTACAGAGCACGAATTCTAGACGGCTGTTTAGGAGCTCAATGCCTGCTATATACTGCAAGTTACAGGTCAAAAGTATATATATACCTGTGCACAATTGTCATGCAGGCCCATTTAAAATAGGCATTGACCAGCAGCCTGAAATAAATTGCCAGTTTAAAGCATATATGTACTTGAGCACAAATACTGGGCGGCTGTTTAGGAGCTCAATGCCTGCTATATACTTGCAACTTAATTTGACAAGACAAGAGGGAAACACACCAAAAAAAAAAAAAAATCACGTGCCTAATAACTGTTATATGAAGACATGTTACCCAATGGTCTAAAGACAGACGTTAAATCTTTGTTGCTGACATGCTGATCTCCAATATTTGCTTCTGTTTCCCATGTAATCTTGGACGCTCAAACTACACTGCATCAAGTACAATAAAAAACAATGTTGCTTTATTAGATCAAAAATAATGTTTTGCCATCCAACCTATCCAACCTTTATATATAGCATTTGAATTTGCCAGACTGGTCAACACCATCTTCAACGAAATCCATTGTTTTGCTGTACAATTTGCAGAAACAATCTGGAATTTTAGGTGGAGAATTGTAGATGCATTTGACCACAGAAAAGAGTGGCCGGAGCAAGTCTTGAAATGTGGCCTACTATCGTCAGCAGTAGCAATCAAGTAATTCACAAAAGAATCCGAATTCCAGTGGCTGCTCTGTCACCAATTTTCGGTGTGACATACCTCTCCGGCGATAATCGAACTCCTCAAGGCACTTCCGGTGAGTTTTTTTTTTTATTTTATTTTTTATTATATATATATATATACGCACCAGTAACTCAAGTATAAAAATCAGTCTTGGTGTTTTCTCTTAAATGGCTAAATTAAGTGACCTTAACTTGACTTGTACATGATTCTAAATAAATCCAAGTGGCTTGTTTCTTCTTGCCAGCTCTTCTTACGCTGTGCACTATCCCTTCTCCAAATTTTAGATAAAGGGTGTCAAAAGAATTCAACAGTTTCCGCCGTAAATACATCTGCTCCGGTCAGTCGACCAGTGAGTATTTTTGAAGTGAAATTTCCTTTCTGTCAGTAACACCAAAATCTTGGCTTCCATTATCCTTCTCACTGGTTCTTCTCTAACTTAACTTTATTTTCTTTTCCTCAGGATCTCAGCCAATGGGTGGTAATAAAAACGTAACGATCGTTGCTGAAAACACGTCAATTCCGGCCAGTAACCAACCTCCCAGTCAGGCTGGGATTGTTCAAAAACTCGTCAACGAGATCATTACTACAGATATTTTTAGCACTACTGAAGTGTTAGCCAATGTCCTAGGTGCTGACTCCTCACCTAGAATCGGCCTTGCTCCAGCCTTCAGAGATAGTCCACCAACCTCACTTCTTCTCTACTGTCCCTTAGCTGAGGAGCAACTCCCATTTTAGCGCGAGTTCTCTAATCTTGTGGATTCTTCCAACCTTTTTAAAAATTGCCCGATCCCTCAAAGTGACTGGATTGATTGGGTCGATCGGGTCGAACCTCACTACGGAGCATTATGGAAGGAGGTCAGCATTTACGATGCCATCATTCTTTCAAAAAAATGAATCTTTATCGATAAGGAGGCTTTCGTCTCATTACTCTTTTTCTGGTCGAGTTCCACTAATGCCTTCCATCTTCGGTGTGGTATGATTGGCCCGACGGTGCAAGATATCTGTTTTCTTACCGGGCTCAGGCCTCACGGTATAGAAATAAATTCACTTCTCACCGTTCCTGAAGTAGTTTATGAATATCCAAAGAAACCTGACGCTTCTGAGCGCATTACTACCCATGACCCTTTTATTAAAGCCAGCAAAGGTAAAGGAACTTCGGTTTCCATCGCCGAGCATATTTTTTTCTTGGTATACTGGCTGAACATGTTCTTATTTTGCTTTTCTTCGCTCACAGTCATTAAGGAATTTACTCAATTGGCCCTTGCTCTTTACTCAGGCGAGAAACTTACTCTCGCTCCTTTTTTGCTTTCTTATCTTTATGGTGGCATCGGGGAATATGTTGCTTCCAACTTCAAAACCTGTTTTGGGCCATTCTGGCTGTTACAACTTTGGGAATACGCCTATTTCCCTGAACTTTACCCCGATCTCGACTTGTTGACAGCTGTTCCTGTTCCCGGCTATCATTATGCATATATTCAACCAGGAAAAAGATCGTTCAAAACCATGTTCTCCTTCTTTTATAAACTCCTTGCATACCGGGCCAGTCATCTTTTCTTGCCATTCTCGCCTAGACCGAGGTGACCTTTGTGGCTTTCCTATCCCCCTGCCTAGGCTCCACCAAGTTGCCAAGACGAACATACACAAACCTGGGCCAGTTTCTTGATTACTAGGGACATCTCTTATGGATGTTCAAGAATGGGCTCTCCAAATAATAAGTGTGGGGTGGAGTATTACAATTCCCCATAATTTGCTAGACAATTTGGTCTCACCCAACTCGTTCCACTTCCGCCTTTTCGATCTTTCAATACTTCTTTCTTGGAACGAGTAGTCTTCACCTCAAAAGAAACGGTGGATAGAGTATCCTCCCGGTTTAACCGTCTCTGTAACAAATTCTCTTTGCAGCCATTTCTGGAAAATCCTGATACTTCTCCATCATTTGACTACTGGTGGGGAAACCATATTGCGGAGGTTATGGTGGAGGATTCTCGCACTATAACAAATAGGATTGCCTCCATTTTTATTAAACCCCAAGGAGCCTCGACCAAGCCATCAAAAGGGTTCAGTGTGGCTAATCCCGGTTCTCCCAGCAGGACGAAAAAATCAAAATCGTCCAAAGAAGGTACACACTCATACTTACATATATATAAATACCAAGTTCTATGCCTTAGATCATAAAAACATCTTTTCTTTTATGCAGCTGTTGACTTCTATGACCCATTGGGAGTTTCTGATCATGAGGCGGAAATGCCTGAGGCTGACGAGGAAAACGTGGTGCCCCCCAAGAGGCCTAAGGTTTTCCTTATGAATTCTTCAAAGCATAATCTCTTAGACCTTTAGCTTACTTATATGCACCACCTATATACTCCCTTTTTAACCTCAGTGGTATTCCAGGTGATCAGGGCAGGGAAAGGAAAAAAACAGGTTACCTCAATTAGGACCACCAACTCTTTACCTCTGATCGATGAAGAGGAGGAAGAAAATCCTGACCCCTTGATGCCATCGACTTTCTCAGTTGAGACAAATATCTCTACCAGTTGTGAGGTAACTAGGCTTTGTTTTTACTTCCAGTATCAATGTACCTTGCCGATTCTAATGGCATCTTTATGGACAGGTTTCCTCACACTCGGCTAGGTCGTTGCCAAGAGATAGGATCAACACTTGTGATGACATTGTGAATGCTGATCACCCTCGCACTAGTGGAGTCGAGTGTCATCAAGCCACTACTCAACCAAACACTGTCTTTTATCAGTTTGATGGGGCTGAGGTGATTTTTAAAATGATCTTTCAGTACATCTCCCGTATATTTTTATCAAAGTTAGGTATTTAGAAACATTCTTCTCTTGCAGGTTGCCCCGGGCACACAACCAAGAATTCCAAGCCTTTACTCTGCATCAGCGTTTGCTACCAGACGCACCTTTGGCCACGTGACTCGGCCTTCACCAGTTGGTGTGAGTATTTATGACTTATTCTCTCATTCAAGCCTTGACTTGTTTTACTAAATTCCTTTCATTCATAGGCTGGCTCAAATTCTCAGTCCCAACCGCCCCTTCAAACTTATAGCACGATCGATGACTTTGATGCCTACTTTTCCGAGATAGCGGCTGAGTTTGATCTAGATCCTTTGATGAGCGAGCCAGTTGTTGTGCCTACGTCTTCCAGTCGTCCGCCAGATATTGAGGGGGCAAAAAGATTACTAGTCGCCGTCGTGTCCCGAGACCTCTCTAAGATGCCAAGTTTGGCTGCTGATGTGACTGATGCCATGTCTGTCTTGATAGATCATCATGACTTAAGTTAAGAACAGATAAACCATCTTTAATCTGTCCAGAGTCGATTCCCGACTCTCGTCTCTGATTTTCAGCTCTCCTCTCAAAAGGCTGGTGAGCTGTCGTCTACGATCCATGAAAAGCTGCAGGAGCAAGAATCTTTGATTCAACAAAAGAAAGACAATGTTTCCCATTTTCGGACCTTAAAATTAACTCATGTTAAGGAAAACCAGAGAGCAGTAGAGATCGAACGGGAGATAGAACGTCTCAAGATGGAATTGACTGGAACTGCCCGGTCAAGAGAAGGACTCACTATTAAGATAAAGGAGATTTATCAAAAGAATGTGGAAATTGATCAGCAGAGAGAATCGGTCTCAAAAGAAATTCCTCGACTGAGGACTGAGAAGGCCAAAGAGGATGAAAAAATGGCCATGTCTAAGAAAGAGTGGGATGAGCTCCGGAGTCATTTTGTTTATCTGCAAAGAAAATGATAGGTAATGACTCTTATAAACTTTTGTACTCAATGAAAACAATGAATGAAATGCATGTCTCTATGGCTTCCGGTTATTTAACCATCTTTGGTTTTATTCTCCATTGTCTCCCACATTGTAGGATAATAAGTTTTTAAGTATCGGCCATTAATCGGTCGAGGGTGTCTTTCCCCGTCAAGATCTTGCAAATGATATGCGCCTCCTTTTAAGACTTTGTAAATCATAAATGGACCTTCCCAATTTGGTGACCATTTTCCATATTTTCGATCATTCATACCCATTGGGAGGACAGTCTTCCAAACCAAGTCACCTTCATCGAAGATTTTGGCCCTAACACGCTTGTTATATACCCTTGCTACTCGTCTCTTCTGAACTTGTATGTGGTCAAGAGCCCTTAACCTTACTTCGTCTAGGTCCTCCAATTCGACCAACATAGACTCATTATATTCAGCAGGGGTCAAATTGTTTTGCAATGCGAATCTCATTGACCGCACAGTCACTTCCATAGGCAAAACTGCATCATGACCATAGGTGAGCATGAATGGAGTCACACCTGTGCTTGACCGTTGAGAAGTCCTATATGCCCAAAGTGCTTCTGATAACAGTTCATGCCACACCCTAGGGTTATCTTCTACCATTTTTTTCAATGATGCCTTTTAGCGTCTTATTAGACGTCTCGGCTTGACCATTTCCTTGTGCAAAGTGAGGGGTTGAGTTTAAGAGCTTGATCCCGTACTCTGCTGCAAATGCCTGCACTTCTTTGGCAACAAGGGCTGAACCTCGATCAGTTGTGATTGATTCTGGGATCCCAAATCTATGAATAACATGTTGTTTGATAAAACGAATCACATCTTCTTGGTGCACTGACTTCATGGGCACCGCTTCGACCCACTTGGTAAAGTAGTCAGTTGCCACAATGATAAAACAATGTTGTTTAGAAGAAGGTGGATAAACTTTCCCTATCAAATCCATAGCCCAGCCTCTAAAAGGCCATGGTTTTATGATTGGTTGTAATTCAATCGCCGGGGCTCTATGGATTGGCCCATGCCTTTGACATGCTTGACATCCTCTGGCGTATGTGATACAATCTTTAAGCATCCCGGGCCAGTAATAAGCGTACCTTCTAATCAGCCACTTCATTTTTATTCCAGCTTGGTGAGCACCACATATCCCTTCATGGGTCTCTCCCATTACTTTCATGGCTTCTTTTTTACTGACACACCTTAAGAGTAGGTCATCTTTGATGCTTTTCCTGAATAGGTCTCCATCAATCATCACAAACTTAAGAGCTTTGATCTTTAGCTTCTTGTTAGCCTTAGGGTCTGGATTTTTGAGAAAATTGACAATTGGTGTTCTCCAATCATTCTCTTCCATATCCTCTTCCACCTTGATTGCAAAGACCTCTGCCAACAATTCTTCCCTCACCTTAACTGAGGGTAATGATCTTCTCTTTATTCTGATCAAATTCTCCATTATTCCTTCTGGCACCCTAACGCCAGATGCTATTTGAGCCAAATCATTGGCCTCTTTATTATGTAATCTATAAACATGCTTGACCTTTACCTCTGCAAATTCTTGTAGTAATTGCATGGCTATAGAGTGAAATGGTTTGAGGTGCCAACTTTGGCACTTGAAATTGCTGGACAACTGACCGATCACTAAACTTGAATCACCTATGATTTCAACGGTCTGTGCCCCCATCTCTAAGAGTATTTCAAGACCAATAATCAGAGCTTCATATTCTGCTTGATTGTTAGAACATTTGAAATCTAGAAAGAAAGAATATGTTGTTTTCCTGCCATTTGGTGCAATTATTACAACTCTAGCTCCCCCGACATCATTTGCGCTGGATCCGTCAAAGATTAGAGTCCAAGGAGTTAGTTGAATAGCACATAACTCCATTGCATCATAGACTCCCGGATCAACATCCAAGCATGGATGGTCAGCTAGGAAATCAGCAAGTGCTTGGCCCTTTACGGCCCTTTGAGGCACATATTGGAAACTGAATTCCATAAGGGCCAAGGACCACTTGCCTATTCGTCCAGAAATTATTGGACGAGAAAGCATATACTTAATTAAGTCAGTGGCACAAATCACATAAACTAAAACAAGTAGCATATATATTCTCAATTTGTGAGCAGCAAAATACAAAGCAAGACACATTTTTTCGATTGGCGTATATCGACGCTCAACCGGTGTCAAAATACGACTAAGGTAATACACTGCCTGTTCTTTCCCTACTTCATTATCTTGGGCTAACAAACTTCCGATTGACTCATCCGCGGCTGAAATATATAACTTCAGCGGTTGTTTCTTCCTAGGTGGCATAAGGATAGGAGGGTTAGCAAGATATTATTTGATTAATTCAAACACATGTTGGTGATGCTTTTCCCATCGAAAGTCTTCCTCTGATTTGAGCTTTAAGAGCGGAGAAAAGGTATGGATCTTTCCAGCACGGTTTGAAATAAACCTTCCCAAGTATGTGATTTGACCAATTAGTCTTTGTAACTCCTTCTTGTTGCAAGGTGGTTGAGCTTCGATGATCGCCCTAGCTTTATTCTTGTCGACCTCGATACCCCTCCGATGCACCAAGAACCCTAGAAAGTTCCCTGCTGTCACTCTAAAGGTGCATTTAAGTGGGTTCATCTTCAAACCATGGGTTCTCATTCTCTCAAATGATCTCCTCAAGTCGGCCAGATGTTTCGCCTTTATCGCTGATTTCATCACCACGTCGTCAATGTATACTTCCATAAATTTCCCAATCATGTTATGGAAGATTGCATTCATAGCTCGTTGATAAGTGGCTCCGGCATTCTTCAAACCAAAGGGCATTACCACCCATTCGAAAGTGCCTATGGCTCCCGGACATCTAAATGCCGTTTTGTTAACATCATCCTCTGCTATGAATATCTGGTTGTATCCTGAGTAACCATCCATGAATGACAGAATCTCATTCTTGGCGGCCGCATCAATCAATTGATCGGCCATGGGCATTGGATACTCATCTTTTGGAGTAGCTGAATTTAAATTCCTGAAGTCTACGCACACCCTAATATTTCCATTCTTCTTAACCACGGGAACGATATTGGATAGCCAATCGCAATACCTTGTGGTCCGGATGAATCCTGCTTTGAGCAACCTCTCAATTTCCTTCTTCACTTTCATAGTCACTTCTGTTGACATACGTCTAGGCGCTTGCTTGAACGGTCTAAAACCTTTTTTTATAGGTAGTCGATGCTCGACTAGCTGCCTTGGTAATCCCGGCATCTCAGTGTAATTCCAAGCAAAATAATCCTTATATTCTTTAAGCAACAAGATCAGTTCAGCTTTAAAGTCAGTAACTAGAAGATCACTTATGTAGGTTGGCCGAGGCTCTTCTTCTGCTCCCAAATTGATCTCCAACAAGGGATCCTGAACATCGGCTTTCAGATCCTCTAGCTTAGCTAGGGCTGCATCTAGCTCTTCTAGCTGAATAACATCTCGACAATCTCCTGACTCACCTTCTTCTATGATTTTGGCCATATTGGCCGACATATCACTCCACAACATTGCCCGTCTTTCGGTGAGATATGCTCTCAGCCGTGCCATGCTAGCTTTAAATGCTAGCATTTTCTCATTCTCCTTTTGGGCTTGGTCCATTAACAACCTGTTGTTCATCAACTTCAACTATTGGCCTTGGCTCGTAGATAACACTTGGCCTTGATAGTTCCTTGAATAAATCGGATAAGTCCCCGTCTATTAGATTTTTTCTCATCGTCGCCTTCTCAGGCTTGCCATACTTGTCACAACCAATGAGCCTCACAGGACTTATTTCCTCCTCATATAAAACTGCATCAACCACATGGACCCGAGCTTCGAAAGGCTTATTGTCTCCCCATATGACTTGGATTTCATCCCCATCCCAGAAAATCATAAACTGGTGAAGGGTAGAAGGGATGCAGAAATGTGGGTGTAACCAATCACGCCCAATCAAAGCGTTGTAAGCCGCCCTTGCGTCGACTACGAAGAATACAATCATGGTCTTACATTTTCCAACTGTCATTTCCAAGGTGACTACCCCTCTGGTCCTGGCTCTGCCCCCCGTGAAATTACTGACTGTCAAGTCAGTGGGAATCAAGTCATCTTCCGTTTTTTGCAGTAACCTCATGGTGTTCATCGGAAGGATATTAACTGCAGATCTATTATCTATCAGTGCCCGAGACACTGGCATCCCTTCTAGGAACACTCTGATATAGAGTGGTTTCAAGTGTTGAGACATTGTCGCAGAAAGCTTCTAAAAAATCACCCTAGCCGCCTGATCTCTCCCAATAGTCACTGAATCATCATCTCGTGGTTTTGCTCTTATCACAGCGACTTTCTGTTTCTTATCTTTAGAGCAACTCAGATGGGTTCTCAATAATCTCTGGAACTTCCTGACCTTCATCATCGATCACCTCGACGTCTCTTTCCATAGCGGAGGGTTGATCAGGTTTAGCCTCAAAAATATGAGGCAAGGTAAGAACCATATTACAATTCACAATTCCTTCAAATGAACCAAATTTGATACCCTTTGAACCATCATCCTGGTCATCCAGGTCGAGTTCATCATCACCAAATCCTGCTTCATCTTCAGCTTCTTTCATGGAGGAAGACGCACATTTCTCTTCAGTGCATCCATTTCCGTCTGCACTGTCTTCCTTGGATTTTCCTTTCGGATCACTTTTTGAATCTTGCTTGATAGGTTCTCTCCTAAGCAAAGTCACCTTCTCTGGCTGTGGAGCTGAATATTTTTCTTCCATTCTCTTTAACTCAGTTTTCATCCGCTGCCACCGTCTTACTTGAGTGCGAGTCATGAATGCTGGCGGGATATCCCCGACCCTAGAGAACTTTGGATGACTCACCCTTAACCATCAACCATCGTCAGTGACTGATGGCTTGACCATCCTTTGCCTATGGTTTGGTTGGTCAACTGATGTCTCAGCTTGGCGAGCCACATTTGAGTTATACTCTCTAGGCTTCCAGACAGCATGAGTGAGTTTCCTTGACTGATTGTTGGAGTTCACTTCTCGCATTCGCTTGTGATGCTCATTGGTATTAGACCTTCTATCAGGCCATGTTAATCGACTTGTCATAGGCACCCTAGACGAGGGTGACCTAGGTCTGTTTTCATGACGTGAACTTCCAGGACGTCCCCGAGTGTCGCTGTGGAACCTCTCTCGGTCCCTTCCAATGTCTGTCTTGCATTTAGGGCATAATCCTTGCTTGATCAGCGCCAGTTGAGCCTCCCGCAACTCCTTTTCTAAGTCATCCTTAGACCTTGGAGTTTCCTTAACCATTGGCTTTTTTCCTTCAGCCTTGCTTTCTCTGTTAGCTGAAGTATCCTCAAAATCAATTCTTCTCCGTGGCCTGTTGGCCATTGAGATTTCGACCATGTTACTGCTAACCAAGGCTGGAGATGGATCACTGTCAACGCTTATCACCTCTTTCTTCTTTTCTGGGAATTTCCATGCCCCCTTCTCGATCTGTGCCTGAATCACATTACGAAAGACAACACAATTATTAGTTGCGTGATTCCAGGAGTTATGATATTTGCAATACTCTCGACTTTTGATTTCATCAGCTGAAGGTATTTTATGTACCCCAGTGACTTTGATAATTTTATCAGACAACAGGTGGTCAAAGATTTGCTCTGCTTTACTTATATCGAAAGCATATTGTTTGCCAGCCTTAAAGATATTTCTTTTGGTTGAAGATGATGAGGGTTAAACACCGCTAACAGTCTCTAAGGGCTTAGCTAAAACTTTACATACATATGGTTTTTTTGAAATAATTTCAACAGCATCGACCTCTAGGTCATCATATACTGTATCAACCATGTGTATTTCATAATTAGGGTCCTTATAATAGGTCCCCCGAGAGGAGTTTTTCCTCTCGTTTTCCTTTCGCAAGATTTTTTCATACTTGGTAACCCTATCGGCTAATTGGAACAAATCTCCAAAATGGGTACCCTCAAACTTCTTTCGTAATTCAAAGTCTAAATCGCTAAGGGCCAAGTTGACAAACTCTTCTTCAGGCAAAGTAAGTTGGCACCTATTTCGTGCCTTCTTAAACCTAGCCAAAAATGTCTCAACATCCTCATTTGGTAACTGATGGATCCTAGATAGGTCGGACATAGAGACTTCTGGTTCTGTCCTATAGAACTGATCATGGAACACATCCTGCATCTGTTGCCAAGTGTGGATGGAATTTGGTGGCAAGTTTAGATACCACTTGAAGGCAGTCTCAGTGAGGGTGTTAGAGAATAGCTTCATTTTATACCAATCGTTGTTACTGAGTGGCCCACATTTTAATGTGAAACGGCCAATGTGCTCAAGAGTCGATTGGTTGCCTTCTCTTGAGAAGGTTGCAAAGTTTGGCACCCAAAATTTTTGGGGAAGATCCATCCGATCTATCCAGTCAGGAAATGGGTGCCTAAAAGTAGGTCGAGTAGCCCTTTTTAAAGCTGGTCCATACTGTTCTTGTATGACCTCAGCCAATTGCTCCCTAGTCATGACCATAGGTGGGACTTGGTTCTGAAAAGGGACCAGGCCAAGGGTTATGTCCCTCTTGCCCCCCTGGGTTCGCAGCCCGAGGTGGCAAGACTTGAGGTTGAAAATGAGGAGGTCGACCATTAGGTTGGTCATGATTCCTCCATCTTGGTTGTTGGTGACCATTCACTCCTTGCTCTATTGGATGGACTTGTGGTGGAATTGGAGCTACTGGTCGAGGACCATTAACCATGGGATGTGGTTGGGCACCTCTTTCTGGTTGACCAACTTGTTGAGGAGGAAACTGGTCCACGGGTCTATCATTCTGGTTTTCTAACCTAGGCGGCTGAGCAATAACCTGCCTATCAATACGAGTCACTAAGGCATTAATCACCTCATTCAGCTGTTGGAGCTGAGTATTAGTCATGTGGGATGAAGCCACCAATGGCTCCATATTTTTGTTAATTTCCCAAGCGACTTGGCGTTGGGAAGCCTCCACTCTACTTTCAAATCGTGTCACCATATTGCTGACACTTTCGGCCGCCATTTGGTGGCTGGCCTGATGTCCCTCTTCATGCTTAGACCCAGAATCTTGCATGATGGGAGCAGGTTGATTTTCTTCCTGATCTTCCCTTTGAGGGTTTGCTTGTCCAGCTGAAGTCTGAGTCTGTGACCTAGTCTTGACGACCATTCATGAATAAAACAAAGGTCCCACCGGGCGTGCCAAAGTTGTTTGGCTCACAAAGTGGTCTGAGGTCGCTAACCAATGAATGGCTGACCAAGAACGCGGGGGTGCCAGAGTCCTGATGGACTCGAATATCTCTTGCCAAACTATTCCTATTGGGTCGGGTCACTGACCTAAGGTGATTCAGGCGAAAGTTGGAGAGTAGGAATGACCCTCTCCTTAAGGTTGCTATTGCCTTTAAGAAAGGACTTTAAACATTTAAGATGAGTATCAATTAGAAGCAACTTAAACTGAACAATAAATATAACTGAATCTGCAAACCTTTCTTCATTGAACTTGACTGATTACAATGATGAATGAATTGCAAACTCTTGATTGAAATGGAAACTAAAGTATTGAATGCTGAAAGATAACTAAGTACTAAACGTATAGTGCTAAGCTGAACTTGCTGAAATAAAAGCTAAGTGCTAAGTGATATGAATGCTAAAGGTTGAACTTTAGAAATGGTCTTGGACCCCTTCCTTGTGAAGCTTGAGTGGGTATTTATAGAGGTTTCCACCTGGTGTTGTCCTTTTCAACCGTTTCTCTAGAAATTGATTGGTTGTAAACTGAAAGTGACCCTTCCTGACCACCTTGCTGAGCTGGTCAGGTTGACTGACTGGCACATCCTTCTATAGGCAAATTAAAGTATGTCTGACATAGTATTTTTAACTAAGTGGTGCCTTGTCTTTCATGCTTGATGATTTTGGTCTTCAAGCCATTTTCAGCTCTCTGCACCTGTCATGTCTGGCTTGATTTGTACATTAGCCTGGAGGCATCTGATTACTGACAATTCTGACTCTCCTCATCAGATATAGGTGAGAACCTTCCAATTGTAATTCTGAACTTCTGATATTGTCAAGTTGTCCTTTTCTATTTCAAGCTCTTTTCACGTTTCCAGACCTGACTTGTTGGGTTCTTAAATCATTGGGATTCCAGCCGATCTTCATTTGAATTACCCCAAAGATTCTTCAAGTGATTATGACCCGAGACCCCTAATCATAACCATATTTGGTCGTGAGTCTTGATCATGGCTGGTTATGAGTCTTTGGATAGACTCATGATCATGACCATTAAGACTGAAAGTCATAACCATATTGACTGAGAAGGTTTTGGCCTAAAACTTATGATCATGAAGACTGAGAGGATTTTCGCCTAAGTTCATGACCATAGTGACTGAGAAGATTTTGGCCTAAACTCATGATCATGACCATTGAGATTGAAAGTTATAACCATAGTGACTGAGAAGGTTTTGGCCTAAAACTTATGATCATGAAGACTGAGAGGATTTTCGCCTAAGTTCATGACCATAGGACTGAGACTCTTATGACCATAGTGACTGAGAGAAATATGGCCTAAAACTCATGATCATAGTGACTGAGAATGAAAGTCATAACCATACTGACTGAGAAGGTTTTGGCCTAAACTCATGACCATGGGACTGAGACTCTTATGACCATAGTGACTGAGAATTACCCCAAAGATTCTTCAAGTGATTATGACCCGAGACCCCTAATCATAACCATATTTGGTCATGAGTCTTGATCATGGCTGGTTATGAGTCTTTGGAGAGACTCATGATCATAACCATTAAGACTGAAAGTCATAACCATAGTGACTGAGAAGGTTTTGGCCTAAAACTTATGATCATGAAGACTGAGAGGATTTTCGCCTAAGTTCATGACCATAGTGACTGAGAAGATTTTGGCCTAAACTCATGATCATGACCATTGAGATTGAAAGTTATAACCATAGTGACTGAGAAGGTTTTGGCCTAAAACTTATGATCATGAAGACTGAGAGGATTTTCGCCTAAGTTCATGACTATAGTGACTAAGAAGATTTTCGCCTAAGACTTATGATCATGACCATTGAGACTGAGAGTCCCAATTATGACCGGTTATGAGCTCAAAACCTCATCTCAGCTTTAATGGCCTGAAAATTCCACTCTTCTTCCTTCTCAACCTTAAATCGGATCACTATGATTAGAAATTAATCTTTCGCTCTGATGATCGGACCTTGTAATTTCTGACCACGTGGCTTGATTGCCTCGAATTATATTTTAGGTGTTAACACTTGTAATACCAAATTTCTCGACGTGATGAATTACGCTGGAACCCAGGTTATCGTTGTCTGTTGAAATGACTTGTATCATGGAGTTATTGGAGAGCTGGGTAGTTGGGTCATTTCATAACAATATAAATGGGCAGTTTGGGAATCAAAAGATAATCTACAGTAAAATTTCATGTCCATGTCAACATTAGAGAAAACTCCATTAATTTAGAAAAGTAAAATTTGACTCCATCTATTTATTGTTTGACCCCAAAGCACCATTTTTTTTGAATTACCCCTTTCTTTTTCTGGTGGCCCATCATCCATGGGCCTATAAATTTTGAGGCGTTAGGCGACCTCCTATGTCGCCTTGATTGAGGGTCGGCCTGGACTTATATAAGAGAAATTATTATTCAGTTAGTGGACTACATCAATTAATTTTAGACACATATAATAAAATTTTATTTTTATATTTAATTTGCCACATCAGCTTTGCAATACCTCTCTCCCCTTTCTGCCTCCCCAATCGGCTCCACCCCTCTCTCTGTGCAACTACAAACTACAAAAGCTACAAGAATCACAAGATCAAAACCCATAAATTTCAGTTTATTTATCTGTCTGCATGAATCAAAAGTTCAAAACCTATTACCTATATCAAAACCCATATCGGCACAACAAATAATAAAGGTATAAAAAACCAAGTGAGAACAAATTGTGAGACATGTATGGGGAAAGCCAATGGCAACCAAACAAGACTTCAAAATCCAAAACAATAGAAATTAATATATAAAAACATCTGACCCATTACCTATATCAAAACCCTTATCGGCATAACAAATAGTAATAAAGGTATAAAAAACCAAGTGAGAACAAATTGTGAGACATGTATGGGGAAAGCCAATGGCAACCAAACAAGACTTCAAAATCCAAAAACAACAGAAATTAATATATAAGAACATCTTTAGGGAATTGAGGCTTAAATAAAAGATATTGGTTAGGGAGAATGAAGATGTTATAACAGAAATATGTTGAGACATATTTTAGTGGTATATAAAAAAGTGGGGGAAAAACCACACTATCCAAGTTCTGCAACTAACCACATGAATTAAATTCCATGCAAAATAACCCCATTATTTAACTAGACAAATAACTCCAATTCAATCAAATGACTTCATTAATCATGAAGATAAAAATTGCCATTGTTTTTTTACCCAAAATAAATAAATAATACTAATGATAATAACAACAAATTGGGAAGAAAAATTAGCTGTTCTTTGGAATCACATAGAGTTACTCATTGTTACTTCTTCCTCTCCTTGCAAAGTTGCACCAATTCCTCCACCACGCGATCTATCTCCCCCTCTCCTTTCAATTTTTGTATCTCACTTAATTCTCTTGATTTTATCCTTACATCTTTCCCATTTTCCTCCACCACCACCTTTCTTATCACTTGTGCTATCTCCTCTCTCTTGAGTCTCCCATTCTTGTCTCTCATGACCTCCACACCAACACCAACCTCTTCCATTAGTCTAGAATTCAGAGGCTGGCCAATATGCAAGGGCATGCCTATGATTGGAACACCATACTTCATGCTTTCCATTACAGAACCCCATCCACAGTGACTCACAAAGCCGCCAGTGCTCGAATGTCGCAGAATTTTCAACTGCGGGGCCCATCCCTCAACAACCATTCCTCTCCCCCGTACCCTCTCAAGGAACCCCTCAGGTAGTGCCTCTTCAACCCTAATTTTCTCTCCCACAGGAAACCTAACAACCCATATGAAGTTCACCTTGCTGAGCTCTACCCCACGGGCTACCTCTTCCATCTCCTCCTTGGACACAAAACACTCACTGCCAAACGAAACAAACACAGCAGAAGACTCTTCTTTCATGTCAAGCCACTGGATGATCTCTGTATGCTCGTTTTCGTTGACAGGTTCTTCAACAAGTGGACCGACGGGGACCGTCTTCTTCCCGGTTAATTTGGAGAGATATTCTATATATTTTCCCTCAATCTCCGTAAAAGTCTTGATCAGAATAATGTTACAAGATCGTTTGGTGGCTTCAAGGAATCGATCTATTTCTTTGGAATCATTTTCGGAGGACTCAGGGGATTGGCGAGGCTTTAGACTCTCGAAGTTTCTAAGAGGTATTTCTGGAAATGGGTAGTTTTCTCCTCGTTTATCGAGCATGTGAAAGGCTAAAGAAGCCATCACTGCTCCGGTAGGTTGGAACTGAACGGCAGGAATATCAAGCGACGAAGAGATGGCCGGTGCCCATTGTTGATTGTAGTCGTATATGACCAAGTCCGGGTTCAGGGTCCGAAGGATGTTGGAGAAGGTAGGACTAGCCATCTCAAAGGCATCTTTGAGGGTGGGCATGAGATGGGTTGGGAGGCCATTGGTTGTGTGGTAATGAGGAGGGAGTTCAGGCATGGATGGAAGATGGAGTTCTACTAGTTGTATCAAGTGAGAGTACTTTTCAGGAAGCCTTTTCCTGATGGAGCTGAGATTGATAGGCGTTGAACAAAAGTATATGTGGAAGTTTCTGTCTGCGAGTCTTTTTGCTAGCTCAAGGAAGGGAGATATGTGGCCATGGGCTAACCATGGTAACATCAAGACACTGATACTGCTCTGTCTAGTATCCATGATCTCTGTGTGTGTTTGTGTGTGTGTTTTGATGATTGTTGAAATACGAAGTGTCTGTGGATATTCTTGAGGAAAGAAAAGAAAGCTATGAATGTGTGTCACAGTTGAAATTTCATATATCATTGTCATCCTTGTCATTAATGTCACCATCATCTTTTTTGGTGGTATCAATTGGATGTAGTCATTTTCATTCTAGAACGAGTTAGAACTAAGGACAAGGACAGCCTTGTCTCGATTAGATTTTGAAGTATCTAATTTGTAATGAATTGCCACTTTCACAATTATTGTAGGATGTACAGGCCATGTCTACGCAGACACTTTGTTGATGAAGTCAAGGGATAAATGTAACTTCTCCTGCTTAGTGGCCTAGTTGATTTAAAAATCCATTTCTCTTTATTTTGTTGATATTTTCATATAACCAAACAGAACTTACAGAAAAATATTCACCGAACAGAAAACGCTCTCACCTCTCTCTACCTTTCTCTCTTTAAACTAGCCTTGTTTTCTTCCTTCTGTACTCCCTGCTCCATTTGATGGGAGTGGGGAGTTGCTAGCTTGTCTCCTGCGATAACAATAAATTCGGCGTGTTCAAATAAATGTGCTTTGGGAATATTTTTTACGTAGTTTTTATTTTTGTTCGGCTAAATCTATTTGTTTCGTTTTCGGCTCGCCTGGGTAAATCTTTTGTTTTTCTCCGGCTAGATCTTTGATCTAGGCTGATTTGGGTTTTCCCCTCCTAGATTTAATCTTTTCTCCTTGATTGGATCTTGTGTGGGGTTTTATGTGTCGGAGAGCCTTGTGGTTGTAGTTTTAGAGCGGTTGCCGTATTGATAGTCAGTCCTTTTGGTCTCTCCAGTTTGCTGCGTTCTTTCATGGTGGTTCCATTTGCAAAGTGTTGGGCTCTATTTCCTCCACAAATCTAACGTCTGTTCTTAATTTATTTGTTTTGTTTCAAGATTTGTATGCCTTTTCTGCCTTGACTTTATGTCTCTGTACTGCTCTGTATTGCTATCTTGGCTTTAGGCCTTTAGGCCTTTGTGCCTTTGAATGACAAAAAAAAAAAAAAAAAAAAAAAAAAACTTGCATGGATTGTGTCCGGAAAGAAACCATACTTTCCGGACATAGATAGTAAGAGAATCTGTGAAAAATAGATATAGAAAGGAAGTGAAAATTAAATTCTATTTAAACAGCAGACATAGTATTGAGTTTTACTCCACAATTTCATATTTGACCATTTCAACACTTGAAACAACTTTCATTTTTTCAGAATTTTTTGTCAAAATTGAGCATAAGGGCATTTTGGGAATTTTACATAAGAAACAAAACCGAACTTAAAAAAGGAAAAATCAACAGAAAAAGAAAATTTATAAAAATGGAAAAAAAAAAAAAAACTTGTCATTACACTATCGGCGAGTTGTAGGACAATCGACGTGGGTTTTAACTCCAGTTGAGGACACCAATTCACGACCAGACCTTTCGAAACCGACGTGTTCTTGAAATTACTCGGGAGCTTCCTCTCTTCGGAAGCTCTGACTACCCACAAGAAGCGACTTTTGTGAAGGAATCATTTTGCACAGTGAAGGGGAAGAAGTCCGGACACCCCGATTATCAAAAAAAAAAATTATAAAAATTAATTAACAAATAGCAGAGACAATAAATCTCAACATGTGACGAAGGCAATGAGTCATATATATCATCGCTGGAATAGCACCAAGTTTGTGTCTTTGTTTTTGGCATGCACCCAGTAAAGGTGAAGGTACACTTCTAAATAGTGTTAGACAATTCTTAATTTTAATTTTTTTTTTTAATTATTATTTCGGACATTTGACTTTCACATCTTAAATACTTGGTAAATATATTCTTAAATACTCGATCAATACATCCTGCACACTTCCTCTACACATTGTTCTATTGGAAGCTTATAAACATATATCATAGTATTCTAACCTCTTTTTCTTTTAAGAATTTGATATTAAACACATGTCACATATTATACAGAAAAACAAACGACAAAATAAGACAAAATAAGAGAGTAATGTCATACATAAATTATATAATAAAATATATTATTTTTATATTTGAATAGTTTCAACTTCTAACTTAATGAGACTTTATTACAGAAATTATAAAAATCTAATCTATAATTGTCTTAAAAACTCTGTAGATATATAAATAAAAACTTATATTTACATTAGCTGTGTCTTAACCTTTTTAAAAATTTGATGTGTCAGTATATATTCCAATTTCGTGTCATGTGATGAACCTATGTATCATAAAAATAAAAATAAAGTTACTTAGGGCCCGTTTGGCATGCGTTTTACTTTAGGCGTTTTGTTTTTGGCTAAAACAGAAATAACGTTTTTACTATTAAAGTGTTTTGGCAAAAATCGGAAGCACGTTTGGGAACGATGTTTTGCTGTAGAAATGTTGGAAACAAAAATATGCAAAACACGTTTGGTAAGTCATGCGTTTCAAGAATTTTAAAAACGAAACATGTTTGGTAACTCCAACTGTTGTAAACAAAATAAAACAGAAATAAAAAATATGTTTGGTTATCATTGTTTTTAATTTATTTTTATAAATTTTAAATTTATTTATAAATTTATTTCTATATAAATAGTCTATATATTTTTAATAAATTTATTGAAATTTGAACACACACACACACACACACATATATATATATATATATAACCAAAATGTAATTACAGAAACAACTGCTTTAGCGAAAATGTAGAATGTTAGTTCTAATAATTGAACCAATAATTTCAACCATTTTGCATGTTATCTTGATCTGAAACTACACTTCAAGTTATTTGAAATTTCTTGATATAGTTTGTTCCTTTGGTGATGATTGTCCATAGGTTTGTATTTCATTCATTTTGCTCATTTTTCGCATTAGCGAAAGAAGAAAAAAAAATACTACACAGCTCTGATAATAATTTTCGACTCTTGTAAGTTTACACTGGTGGGAATTTAACTCCAAAATACAGATTCTTGCCTTCTCTTTTGTAAAAAAATGTAAACCCCCACCAAATTATATATATATATATATATATATATATATATATATATATATATTAATTTTTGCAATAACTTATTTGCAAGTTATTTGCAATAACCTACTTCAAATTTATTATCATTATACCTGTATAGTCCAATTCAATATTAAAAATAAATAATCTCTAGTCACATTTTACTATACTACATGAGAGTCAACATTTGTAAAAAAATTTGCAATAACCTATTTACAAGTTCTTTGCAATAACCTGCTTCAATTTTATTATCATTATACCTGTATAGTCCAACTCAATATTAAAAATAAATAATCTCTAGTCATATTTTATTATACTACATGAGAGTCAACATTTGTAAAAAAAATTTGCAATAACCTATTTACAAGTTCTTTGCAATAACCTGCTTCAATTTTATTATCTTGATACCTGTATAATCCAAC
The DNA here is from genome assembly GCF_030987335.1 of Cornus florida. Classification (NCBI taxonomy): domain Eukaryota; kingdom Viridiplantae; phylum Streptophyta; class Magnoliopsida; order Cornales; family Cornaceae; genus Cornus; species Cornus florida. Next base: position 31,919,330 of record NW_026775578.1, read on the forward strand.
ACAACATTAAAATAAAAACAAACTCAATTGAAAGCATAATTGAAATAGAGTGTATAACATTTACAAGTCCTGAAATATTCAACCAACAAATTAAACACGTTTAAGTTGTACATAAAACGTTTGGAACAAAGCATTAACAATAAGTAGTTGTCACTAAAAATTAATAAGAAGTTCATAAAGTGGATAACAATGGCAACGACACATCATCTTCATAACAGCACATGTGGCCTTCAAGAGAACATCAACACACTTCATATCTGCAATAATAGCATTTAAGTTGAATTATATATCTGCAAAAAATATTTATATTACATATATATATTGCAAGCTCACAATAGTAACAAATATATTACATATAAAAGAAAAAATATACCATCACCTTCAGAAGGATCAAGAGTGCTGAAGAGAATTCCAAATCTGATCAGCAATAGTATTACGCAATTGATCCATTTCTCGAAGCTGAGCCGAAGGCACATGCTCAACAATCTCATCATCTTCACCATCACTTTGAGGAGGATCATTACCATCAAATATGTCATTAGGCTGATGCTGATTTTTGATAAAATTATGTAATGTGCAACAAGCCATTACAATCAATACTTGTGTTGAAAACTTATAAGGAGGCATTGCCCTCAAAATAGCGAATCTCATCTTCAATAACCCAAAGCATCGCTCAATTATATCTCTCAAAGATGAATGCCTATGATTGAACACTTCCTCCCGACCACGAGGTTGTCTAGTCCTACGGTATTCCTGAAAGTGGTAAGTATGACCTCGAAATGGGGCCAAATAACCAGGCTTATTGGCATACCCTGAGTCCACCAAATAATACTTACCTGTCATGTTTAGAATACATAAAGATATATACAGTATGATAAACTAACCATATATTAAGTGAATTTATAAAAAAATATTACCTGCTGGTGGAGCTAGAAAGTTCATTGCCTCATTTTCAGTACACTCATTTAGGATTCTCGAATCATTAGCTGAGCCTTCCCACCCAGCTAGCACATATGTGAACCTCATGTCAAAGTCACATACAGCCATTACATTTTGTGTGGTATAACCCTTTCTACCACGAAATGGAAGTTGTGTACTTGCTGGCAGAGTTACAGGAATGTGGGTTCCATCTATAGCTCCCACACAATGCCTGAAGTAAGGGTAAAACCTAGAAGACTCTCTAATCTTATTCGGAATCACAGAAAAATTAGGAGGGGTAATGATATGGGTGCCCAACTGACATACTGCATGCAACACAACATGGAAGTGTCTAGAAATGGTTTCAGTGGAGTGTTGAAATCTCTCTGCTACAACACGATTCCTTTGATTATGAGATAAAGTGAGCAAAAAGATTGCCACTTGTTCATAAACAGTTAAAAATTTAGAATCCTTCAGCCCTATACCTTTCAGGGTACTACACAATATTCTAAAAACTTCAGGGTACATCTTAAAATTTTCATAACATCTTTCTCTATGGCCGTTTAAAATTTCCATAACATATGTTTCCCCTTGTAAAATGGAATCCCTACAACGCCTTTTTTGATAGAAGTTCTGCTCTTCTAAAAGAGCAGCAAATATTAAGACACATCCATTGCCCTATTTAAAGATTTAATACAAGCAAAACATTTAAGTTAATAAGCAAATCAATTAAATAATAAACAAAACATTTAAATAATAAAACAAACATTTAAATAATGGTATTAAAGTATTTGAGTACTAACAGGCATCCAAGAAATAAAAGTATTTAAGTTATTATAGCCATCCAAATGTGAGATAATAAAAGTATTTAAGTTATTACAGCAATCCAGATGTGAGATAATAAAAATATTTAAGTTATTACAGTAATCCAAATGTGAGATAATAAAAGTATTTAAGTTATTACAGTTATCCAGATGTGAGATAATAAAAATATTTAAGTTATTATAGTCATCCAAATGTGAGATAATAAAAGTATTTAAGTTATTACAGTCATCCAAATGTGAGATAGTAATAAGTTAAACGATGACACAAAACACAATCATCCATAAAGAAAAACTCAAACATTCAGTGCCCAACCAATTCTTACATCCTCAGGTGCCGAAAGAGAAAATTTCTGCCACTTCTCAGAATCATGTAATAACTTCGATACCTTAGCGAATTGGGCCATCTCAATTCCAGGTAATTTTTGTAAAAGGAGCATGGAGGCGTTAAACATTTCATAATCTCTATCCTTTTTTGAGGGAGAGAGAACTTCATCATCTCATTTCTCACATGAAGATACACGAGTAGAAGTAGAATATGCTTTAGCTGCTTTCTCTATTGCAGCTTCCATTCTCTCAGCTCTCCTCTCAGAATTCTTATTCATGTTTGACAAGAGTGCAGCTATACCAGGAGATAAAACATCTCTTTTGGCTTTCTTACCTTTACGTAAAGGTGGGGGACTGACCTCACAACCCTCTTCCTCATCATCGTCATCATTGGGAGTGGGCAAAATGATTGTGGGTGGTGCTGTAGTGGATGGGTGGGCATGCATCCCTCTTGCATATGTATCCCCAAATATAGTCGACATCTTGTCAAAATGCTTACATCCATACTTTTTATACTTATTTGCATTCGTAACAACCTACAAATTTTGTTACAATATTAACCACATAACCAATAATATACAAGATTTTATTATTTATTTATGACTAATAATTAAATTACTAACCTTGCACAACCTGTCCCATCTCTCTTCCTCAACTATAACCATGCCCGTCTCATGGTTATATCCCACGCCAGTCTCCGATAATAATTTCTTAAACTCAGTATAAATTTTCCTCAAACCATTAAACTTATTCCGAAGTTGGGTTAAACCAAATTTTCTCCCCGTATGAACATTCATTTGTTTGACTAAATTACTCCAACCACTTTTACTAAATGTTGTGCCACTACGATTATTAGCCTTAACTTCTTCCACCATAATATTCACGAATTTTTCAATGAGTGACTCATCCCATAACAATTTTCCATCGTTCGTAACTTCAGCCACTTCTTCAATTGTGAGAGAATCACCGCATTGTTCCACATTCTCCACATTCATATCCATCTAACATATTAATAACAACACAATAATTAATAACAAAAAAAAAAAATAATAGTACACATACGTGAGAGGAGAAAGGAAGCACTCTTACTCACAAAATTTCACTAATAATTTTGGGTGAGATTTGTCCAAACTCAAAGGAGTTTCAATGATATTGTAATCCAAACTTAGGGGTGTATGTGAAATTCGCCGTAAAATGTTAGTACTTTGACATTTGAGACAGGTTTGTCATGCATGTCACTGTGGTAAACAAACAAGTAGTATTAAAGAATGATCAATTGATAGGTTAAACCACTGAGGCCTCTGCTTTCTTTAGAGATTGGTATTTCCCAAAATAATATGTTCTTCCAAACTACAGGGAATTATATAAATTATGTGTGTTGCATTTAACCATTTTATGAAATATAGGTCAAACAAAAGAATGAAATTGACATTTCAAAGAACCTCTTTCTAATAGAAGAAAAGTAACTTTGTCCAAGTCAAAAACAAGTCTGTTATTCTACCACAGACACTATTACCCACAATATAATCATTTGTACATGTTAAAATTTGTATGTAAAGGTTAGGGAGTACAAGTCTGTTCAAACTCTTTTCCTTCATTGCATGGGAATCAATTGGATGTTTCTAAGGAACAAGACACCTAGTGAGAGTAATATTAAAACAGTCAATTTCCACTTCATAGGAAACTTAAAGGATGTTTCCCCTTCCAACGAATTGACTGAGATTCTTCTGAGTAAAAAGGTTTGTTCCTAGCACAAGTAGGTACGCTAACTAATCTGCACGCCACATTTTGGCATTATAACTAATCTCACATTTCTATGTTCACCATTTACCACATCCATATGTGCACATTTCTGTCAATAGCAAATTCAAAGTGTACATTAACATATAGAGCAGAATTTGGGGAATTTCGTATTAGATTCTTTCAACAAGGTACCTCTTACCCAATGTTGAGAGAGAATTTTCTGATTCAACAAATCATGGTGGTCTTTTCATTCAAATTTAGTAAAAAATGTAGTATAAATATGTAATCTGATTCAACATGTGAGGTTTTATTACACTTCCTTGCATTAGATATTTTTTTGTTTTGTCCTCGTCTTAAATTAAATTTTTTTTGTTACATCCACATTGTGAAACCAGCTCACTCAATTTTTTTTTTTTTTTTTGTCACTAGTCACTTCAAGAGAGCAGTTACAAAATGATGAAAGGGCAAATACCCTGATTCAAATAAATTAATAGCATATATATGAATAAGAAAAATGTCTATGCCTAAGATATTATAATTGGTTCAATCTCAAGGGTGAAGGAAGGAAGCGTACACAGTAAACTCTCTTATTTAGTCCTTTAAGTTCAATTGATAAATGAGTTCTATTAATCTATCTAATCAATATTTGATTCTTAGTAATTGTTATATAATAATTTATCGGTGGCTTATGCATAAACTTCTAGATCATGTGTGCATAAATCAGTAGTAAATTGTCAAAGAAACGTACGGTGGGCTTTTAAAGAAGGCATCGCCTCATGATACATTTCAGATTTAATCATTGGGCTTCAATTCAATCTCATTTTAGATGTTCATTGGCATCTACATTTCAGATTTGATCATCATATATCAATTCAATCTCATTTTAGAAGTTCATTGCCATCCCTTTAAAAGTTGTTCTCGATCATCGAGACAGACAAGGCTTCAATTTAAAGGTGGGGACTTGAATCATAACAGTATGATTTAAATATTGTTGTTAACAAGTTGCACTACATGTGGCTACAATGGCCAATCTCATGTGACCTCTGATATGTATTTACTTAAAATGTTTGGAAATGGTAAAAGAAGGGGAAAAAACTTGAATTTAAATGCCGAAAAGAATGAAAAAATATAACAAAAAAGAAAAGAAGAGAGGCGAGGAAAATAAAGATAAAAAAAATGTTAAAAAGAGAAGAACGCGCTTTATTTTTTGTTGCTTAAATTTGTATCTAGTGGTACTTGAAAACAGTATAATTATTACCATATCATCATGTCATATAACAAATCTATATTGAGGTCCATGTCCTTGTGCAAAGCACATACCCCTTTACTAGTAACATAATTAGAAATGCATTACTCACTTTGTGCCTTGGAATGCTTCGTGCATATACTTAACATCTTGAGCAGATATCACGAGCATAGGGTGTTTTGTTCAAAATTTGTTTAAGTACAGAACTTGGAAGGAAACTAATGGGAACGCTTATTGAAAGACAATGAGGGTCGATATAGAAGAGCATAAATTGATTAAAATATATATACATATATATGTGTGTGTGTGTGTGTGTGTATACTGTTACATGTTCCAAATGAAAATAAACAGGACAAATAATCCACACAACAAAACAAGATAGGGACTCCACACAACTTATTCTAGCTTGAAAACCAATGTACAACTTTTGTCATGACCAATGTGAACATATATCCTTTTTTTGAATTAGATACCAAGGAGTTCATTCCATGTCCCCTTGACATGGAAGTGTTGCAAAGTATTGATTAAAACAAGGCATCTCTTTTGGTTGCTAGGGCGAAAGGGCCTATTTTACCTTTTTTTTTTTTTTTTTTTTTTTTTTTTTTTTCATAAGGTGTTCCAGAGATTTTCTTATTGATTAAGAGCCATTTAAAGGTCATCTATAAATTCATCCCCTAGTTTATTAGGTAATTATCCTTCAAACTATAGTCCTTTTCATTTTCTATTCTTAAAAGATAAAGAAATGGATGCTATTATGGCAAGCACCAACCCTCGTAGGCCATGGTGACCATGTCTAAGGTGCGAGGGTCACGTGTCCAACGAGTATTAGAGAAGTGACCATGTCTAAAGGTGCGGAGTCATGTGACCATGTTTTATGAACAAAATTTTCTTTAGAAAAACATAATTCAAAAACAAATTATCCCCCAAATATTAAAAAGTAACCACATTTAAGTTAACACATCTAAGATCATAAGTAAAGAAATTATAAAATGCTGCAACTGAAAACAAAGCATTCCTCAAAATTATGCCAATGAAGCAAATGCCAAGAAAGGATGTAAACAATTTTCCTGAATTCTATGATGTCCAAGTGAAGCAAAAAATTTAATAATGCAGCTTTTGTGTTCATCACCAAAATTCTAGCATATATCTGAATATTTCTCTTTTTATGGGTCGAGTGATATGCATTATAAGCCCAATTCTAGTAGCCTCAAGGTAATTTTTCATTTCCAATATCAATTGCATAGGAAAATATCTTGCATATGGTTTATTCATGCACTTGGTTATGATTTAAATAGTCTATTTCATTATGATACGCAGAAGAAAGAAGAAAATATCTTACCATCAATCCCCGATTGCGTGAGCGAGGAAGATCTTGTATATATTTTTCAAAAGCCTCTAATCTTACTTTCCCTTTAACTTCTAGAAATTCAGACCAGTTGACATCAAGCAACTTCTCACCGCTACATAGAAATATGTCATTGACGAAGTTAAATATATATATATATATATTATATATTCAACCTACAAAAATACAAGGGATATAGCTTCGTAGGTCACAAGCTTATTGCCCCAAAAATAATTGAAACAATGCTTCCTACAATGTTCTACACTGCTAAAAATATCCTAGTGAACGCATGTAAACAAACTCGGGAAAGAACAAGCAAAACCAGTTTTTCTAACATTGACTGTGTCAAGCACTCTTACATGAGAAGCACAGTCTTCTTGTTTCACAACTAAATCGAAGACAGAGTGTTTAAAGAGGATAGAAATAGAAGAGAGAGTACTTACCACAGTTCGTGTTTCCGATTTTGTGCTTTTCAAAGACTTCGTGCTTGCGATTCCCCTTCGCCTCCCAAATCGCCTTCTCTAGGGTTTCAGATTCCCTTTCGCCTCCCAAATCGCCTTCTCTAGGTTTCAGAGGAGAGAGAAAAGATCGGGCCAAAGTGTTGCAGACGACATTTTAAAGTTACTTCCTCCGCTACAGTTCAAGACCCAACTTACTTCAAGCGCTACAGTTCTTTTTATTGGGCTACAGTTCAGAAATAACAAAAACACCATTTCGGTGTTTCAGTTTTGGGCCAAAATTGTGTACTGTTTAAAATAATATTTTTGTACTGTTTAAAACATAACAAGGGCTACCAAACATGTTTTTGGGCCTGAAATTGAGCCCTGCAACAAAAACACCAAAGTAAAACACATAACAAACAGGCCTTTACAAAGGTGTCAAAAGAATAGGGATTTGGGGCTCACCATTGGGCTGGTAACCTGCTTGGGATGCAAACCGGCCCATTAACTTGTTGGCCTAATCTTGGGGGGTCCACAGGTGACCCGTGATACGGCCCATTGGCCCACGAAACTTTATTTTTATGTTAAAATGGTAACTCTAATAATAGAGTACTAACTACCCATAATCTTATATATATATATATTGTTTGCAACATAATCTTATATCGTCTTAAGTTAATATTTATATATAGTAATCCTAATAAGTAATAGTAAGCAATACTTTATAGTTAAATTTATATATTTTATTTTTACTTATAATCTTATATAAGTAGTTAATACGTACTACTTAATATAGTTAATTGTCACTTTAAATAATATTTTATTTACAATAATAATAATACTCCTATATACTTATATAATTATAAGTTAAGATATAGAACCTTACTGCATCTATGCTGTTTGTGTTTGTGAATAGAACATGACATAAAATTTTGGCTAAATGATTATTACACCTTGGTTGGATTAGATATTATATATATATATATATATATATATCTTTCTATTTCAATGTCAACGGAAGTTTAATACTTGCACAAAACTATTAACGGATTACTAAGGTATATTAGCCTTGGGTGTAAATTTTTAGTGCATGGAGTTTACTGTCAATTTCATACTCCTAGGAATAAGTTGTGAAAATTTGGTTCTTCAACAAATTTTGTCATTTTGACCTTAATATAATTAGTGTTATATATTATAGATATATATATATATATTAAATATATAATAAATATATGTGTGTGTGTATATATATAGAGAGAGTAATATTATACGAGACTAGCTTTGAGAGAGAGAATGAAAGAAAGAGAAATGAGAAACTTTTCATTCCAGTGTGCCCGAAGCAGTACATACATGATGCCTTTTTATAGGTTTTAAATCTAGCTTCCTCTGTAAGCGACTAATGATGTTTTCATTTGTAAGCCTCAAAATGTGATCTCATGAATGACTTAACATATTTGAGACCCCACACATATATATTGTAGACCCAAGGGGAAATGTTATATATATATAACATTCCCCATTGGGGTCTACAATACTATACTAAGAATATGTCTCGTTAAAACCTTGCTAAGGAAAATCCAGTGGGACAAAACCCTAGCGAAGGAAAAAGAGTACAGTATTCTTGTGTATCTGAAAATGATATTGCATAGATTAAAACTATCTCATTAAAATATTGCAAAGAAAACACAGTGGGATAAAAGCTGAACAAAGGAAAAATAGTACAGTATACCAATACCTTTTTGACCAATTGCTCCCCCTCATTGTTGCATTAGTTCAACCCTGAAGATCCTTTAGTTGACGCATTCCAATGTTGTGCACCAACTTCTTGAATGTTGCAGTTGGAAGCGTTTTAGTGAATAAATCTGCTAGATTTTTACATGAATGTATCTTCTGAATATTAATATCACCCTTTTTCTGGAGTTCATGTGCATAAATTTTTTTTTGTGAGATATGCTTGGTCCTGTCACTTTTAATATACCCTTCTTTCATCTGTGCAATGTGTTGATGCAAAAATCCGCACGATCCAGAGCCAATGACCATTCCTGCAAGATAAGAGAAGTGATGACCGGCGTGGTGCCAGCCGGGTGCGATCCGACGATCAAATTAGTATTTGACGATTGAATATCCGAGAAAGAATTTTTTTCCCCCGGGATGGGATTAATGGCTTACCTTTTTATGTTGACTGACCTCACTTTTATAGAAAGTTGAAGTTGTCATTTTCGCATTTCCTTCCAGGAGAGAAGAAATTAGTTAATCGTATCTTTAGTGCAACCTTTGAATTAATCAAATTTTATCCTTTAATTACCTTATGAGATGGTCACCTTATTTCCTTAAGTTTATCCATGCTCTTTGAGTCTCCATGTCACTTGGAATTCTTATCTAGTCGAATATTCTATATCAATAGCCCCCCATTCCTGAAATCTTGCTTGTCAAGATTCGGGAATGCCAAGTCCTTCCAAGCTAAGCATGCTCGATGATTACTTTCTTGCCTTTTTTAATAAAGGAGTGGATTTGCTTGAGCTTTGTGAGTTCACTCTTAATTAAGGGAGTAGTTAACCCCTCGTCTCTTTACCGAGGGAAGAAAATGAAGTTGACCCTTCGATCCTTTACAGGAGAAAAAAGTGTAGTCTTAATGAGGGTGACCCGTTTAATACGAGATGTAATCGTCTTGTCTCTTTAGTAAATGAAGGAATGAGGTGTAGTCGGCCACTCGCCTTTTAATAAAGGAATGAGGTGTAGTTGGCCTTTCATCCTTTTAATAAGGAAACCTTTAATAAGGTGTAGTCGGTTTCTTGTCCCTTTAATAGGGGAAGTAGATTAATACGAGTTTCACTTAACTCACCCTTTAATAAGGGAAGTAGATTACTATGAGCTTCATTCAGCTCATCCTTTAATAAGGGAAGTAGATTACTATGAGTTTCATTCAGCTCATCCTTTAATAAGGGAAGTAGATTACTATGAGTTTCATTCAGCTCACCCTTTAACAAGATAAGTAGATTAATACGAGCTTCACTTAGCTTACCCTTTAACAAGGGAAGTAGAGTAGTACGAACTTAGGTTTGGTTTCAAAATAACCAACAACGAAGCAGAGCACGAAGCCTTGATAGCAGGTTTGAATGTGGCAAATGCTTTAGCCTCTGAGTTTTACATGTAGATAAACTTTTCTTGTCATGAACAATTGGCCAAATTGGCTTTTCATGCCAAAATTCTAAACCAAAAGTCTGTTGTACAAGGAAAAAGAAAGAAAGAAAGAAATAAAGCCAAACAAGAAAGTTCAAATTCCAATTAAACTTCTTCTTTTAAAACTAGACTGTCACTGTTTAGGACCATTTGTTTCCATTTTTTCTTTTAAAAATAAAAAGTAAAATAAAATAAAATCGCTTTGCTCTTGAAAAATGCTCGGGGACAATACTTCTTAGCTTTTTCATTTTTTCTTCCCGAGCAGCGCTCGAACCTAAGTTATAGGTCTTAAGCTGATGTTCCTACAATTGAGTGGCAAATCATGGTTGAAGATGAATTACATTGAGGTTCAACAAAATATAGCCTTTATATTTTGAGGGACCATATGGTCTATGTGAGATTCATCCATGAGGCCCTACCAGAATTGTTGATAAAGTGCATGAATTACATTGAGGTTCAACAAAATATAGCCTTTATATTTTGAGGGACCATGTGGTTTCGTGAGATTCATCCATGAGGCCCTACTAGAATTGTTGATAAAGTGTATGAATTACATTGAGGTTCAACAAAATATAGCCATTATATTTTGAGGGACCATATGGTCTACGTGAGATTCATTTATGAGGCCCTACCAGAATTGTTGATAAAGTGCATGATACAGCTAAAGCCATTGAACCATAGGTCACTATATGTATTCTTCAAAATTTGAAACTTGGTTAAGAGTACAATAGCAAACCAATCAGGCTGGTGATGAGGACCATTACAGCTGCTCAATTTCAGCCCCAATAGTGTATACTAGAGTCGGATCTAATCCACCCTCAATTTTCATTTTTAGAATTTGAAACTTGTTTATTCTTCCCAAATTTTGGTTAAATGTTTCTCATGGCACCAATGTGAGACCGAGTTTATTATTATTATTATTTTTTAAGAAGCCTGTCATTTGGCCCAACCTTACCAGGCTACACAAGCACAAAGATATACTTAAAGCTATGTTTTTACTGCCTGGGTTAATGTTAGATTATAAAGAATAAATCTTACTAATACATTGGTAAAGGTCACCATTTAACAACATTATCATTGTTAATATCCATACACTAACTGAGATGTCTATTGTCAATATCAATGAAACTTATAGCTCAAAAACAGAAGCTTGCCTTTATAGGCAAATAGTTAATGCCATATGAACACATAAATCAAATATATCATATGATTTTATTTTATTTACTACTCTTTTATCCTTTTATTGTTCATCATTTAATATTTGGGGGATATTAAAGGGAAAACAAAAATCAGTGCAAAATGCACCCAGTTGAATCGTGCTAACGATTCGAGTAATGTCGCAAATGATGAATAGTGTCCAAGACCGACTCTCAGTCAATAATATATAAAAAATAGTCTCTAATGTGTTTATTCTAAGTTGATACTCAAAGTTTCTATATTTACAAATACATGAAATTTCATGTCATTCTAATCTTAATAAGTTTATCTTACTTGTAGTTCATGCATAACAAAGAGTCATGATATTCTCACCACATCACATCTCTATCATGTTCATAATCTTCAAATTCGAAGGTAATAGAATTATTGCATGAAAAATCAACACTGTATAGGATTCTTCAGAACTCCTATTTTAATCAAGCCATATTATAGCTCTAACTAAGACATGAGTCATTGAAAATAACAAACTATATTATCACAGTATGTAATTTTATTCTAAAGTAAAGTAAATTATTATGCCAGCCATAGAAGTTAGTGAAAAGGATTAATTATTCCTTCAATCTTCAAGTTGGTTCTTAAAAATTATGTATCTTTACGTAAAGACTATTTGTTGACATGTCACTTCAACAACTCATTTATATGTGTGTGTGTGTGTGTGTGTGTGTATATATATATATATATATAAATTAAATTTTTGGATTCAAAAGCCTTTGTCATTTGTTTAAAAGATAATAAATAGCAACGTGAATGAGATTTGATCCCATCTTCAGGACTTAGATTCGACGTGGATAGTGTGGGTCAATCGACAAAAAATTTAAAAACCAAAACAAAAGAATTGATCTTCTTCATGAGATAGATTCGACCAGCTTTAGATAAATCCTCTTTGTCTCATAGGAATGATGAGACAATTGCTATATATATATTTAAACAAATTCAACTCGTAACAAACAGTGAAACAAAATTTCAGGATACCCTACTATGATATCATTCTTAAGCTTAATTAATCCGTTGCACACATCTGTTTCTTAGTAAAAACAAAAATGCATCTGTATCTATAATAGGCACATGTAGGTTAATTCTGAATTTGTAAGCAAATGCAATTTATATACACAGATGAAACAAGACAATATAATTACTCCCAAGGAACTCAAATCATTATTCTGAACATTAAGATCATCTTAATGATCATCTGTTGTGAGTTGGGTACGTAGTAGGCATGTACTGGAGTAGGGAAATATTCCTCTTTTTATGCATGGGGCCATATAAGAGCCCAAAAAATTCATAAATATATGCACCAATATATGAGCTAGCATTAATTAGTAATGAATTAATTAATTAAATTAATTTAAATAGCTTGCATACCTGCCTTACAAAACCTTATAAGGTTGATTGTTCTTGGCAATGGATCTGATCGCCTTTGTTCACGACAATGGATCTGATTGCCTATGTTAGGATAATAACTCAGTGCATCATCAGAAATAATCGTATCAGAAAGAGACTAATTTAGACCCTTCAGATAGAGCTTCCTACTTTGCTCTGTAAACTGCTCTACTTGATTTACAACAATCAAGATCCTTGGTTGTATATGAAATGGAAATAGAGAATAGAGTCCTGTTCTGAACCAGACTTGGGCCTTGTGACATGTGAAACTGGCCCTCTAATGAATGCTAATGAACAGAACATGAGAGTGGGCCAGCGAACACAAATATCACTGAAAAGATCAAAAATTTATTGATCGTGATTTATTTGGGAAAAAACAATTAAGAATTTCTGGGAAAAAATCAGAAATTTCTCGATTATAATTTCTTTACGGGACTAGTTGTAAATTCTTTATGGAATTAGCACACGTTCCCATAGACGGCGCCAACTGTTGATGCAAAAATCCACACGATCCGGAGCCAATGGCCATTCCTGCAAGATAAGAGAAGTGATGACCGGCGTGGTGTCGGCCGGGTGCACTCCAACGATTAAGTTAGTACTTGATGATTGAATATCCAAGAAAGAATTGTTTTCCCCCGGGATGGGATTTATGGTATGCCTTTTTATGTTGACTGGCCTCACTTTTATAGAATATTGAAGTTGTCATTTCCTTATTTCCTTCCGGGAGAGAAAGAATTAGTTAATCGTATCTTTAGTGCAACCTTTGAAAAAATCAAGTTTTATCCTTTAATTACCTTATGAGATGGTCACCTTATCTCCTTAAGTTTATCCATGCTCTTTGAGTCTCCATGTCACTTGGAATTCTTATCTAGTCGAATATTCCGTATCACAATGCATGTCGCATTATCTTCATATAATTCTGTTGGGCTATCTTTTATTGACGAGAGACCACATGTTGTTCTAATATGTTGGATCATCGACCTTAACTAAAAGCATTCCCTGCTTGCCTCATGAATTGTGAGTATCTCAGAATGATTTGAAGAAGTTGTAATAATTGTCTATTTCATAGATCGCCATGATATAGCTGTGCCACCACAGGTAAACACATATCCTATTTGTGAATAAGCTTTATGTGGGTCAGAGAGATAACCGGCATCTGTATATCCAATTAATTGAGAATTTGATGCTTTTGAATAAAACAATCCTATATCAGTTATGCCACGAAGATATCACAATATGTGTTTGATTCCATTCCAATGTTTGCGGATTGGTGCAGAACTGTACCTTGCTAATAAATTGACTGGAAAAATTATGTCAGGTCTTGTGCAATTTGCAAGATACAAAAGAGCACCAATCGCACTAAGATAGGGCACTTCAGGACCAAGGAGTTCTTCATCATCCTCTCGAGGACGAAAATGATCTTTTTTGATGTCAAGTGATCGGACAACCATTGGAGAGCTCAATGGATGGGCTTTATCCATATGAAAACGTTTCAGAATCTTTTCTGTATATGTTGATTGATAGATGAGAATATCGCTAAAAAAATATTCAACCTGCAGCCCAAGGCAGAGTTTTGTCTTTCTGAGATATTTCATTTCGAATTCTTTCTTTAAATAAGTGGCCGTTTTTTCAATCTCGTCCAATGTTCCTACAAGATTCAGATCATCAACATATACTGCAACAATAACAAAACCAGATTCTGATTTGTTAATAAAAATGCATGGACAAATATGATTATTCACATACCCTTCTTTGAGTAAGTAATTGCTATGGCGATTGTACCACATTCGTCCTGATTGTTTCAATTCATATAAAGATCGTTGCAATTTTATTGAGTATATATTACGTGGTTTTGTTTCAGGTATTTTAAATCCTTCTGGGATTTTCATATAAATATCACTATCTAGTGATCCATATAAATATGGTGTAACCACGTCCATTAGATGCATATGCAATTTTTCTGTGACTGGCAAATGTATTATGAATCTAAATGTGGGTGCATTGATCACAGGGGAGTATGTTTCTTCATAATCAATACCAAGTCTCTGTAAAAAACCTTGAGCTAGTCGGGCTTTGTATCTCACGATTTCATTTTTCTCATTACGCTTTCGTACAAACACCCATTTGTACCCAATAGGATTAACACCCTCAGGTGTATGGACTACTGGTTTAAATACTTCACGTTTACCTAATGAATTTAGCTCTGCTTGTATCGCTTTTTTATTTTTATTTTGGCCAATCATTTCTTCGTCAACATTCTTCGACGTTTTGAGGTTCCGGATCCTCACTATAAACATCAAGAGCAACCACATATGAGAATATGTTGTCGACAACAATTTCATTTCTATTCCATCTCGTTCATAATTCAGTGAGATCTCATCATTTTCAGGTACCTTTGCCTCATCAAGAGCATGTGTCTTATCAAGGGCCATATCATCATCTGTTACCTTTGCCATATCAATATTTATTAGGGTAAAGTGCAAAAAACCCCCCTGGACTATGGGGGTTTTGCAACTAACCCCCCTGAACTACAAAAAACTCTCATGAACTTTCAATTTGTTGCAATTTGCCCACTTAGGACACCAGAAAAGAAAAAAGACAAAGTTGCCCTTCTAATAAAACGACGTAGTTTTATATAATCAAACCTTGAACCCTTCCACGTCATCTCTCTTTCCCCAAATTACAAACACCGATGGTGAGGAGACGATGAATTTGGCTATCGACTACCGAGAGAAGTCTTCGGCGTGGATAAACCAACCATCTGTTGATCGTGCAATTCGTCGTCACCATCGACTGTTCCTCCTTACTGCCCGTCGTTTAGTCCGTCCTCGCCGTTCTTAACCTCTCCGCTAACGGCCTCTCTGTACGCACCAGAAGCTCATCGTCGTTGGTGCTTGTTGGTGAAAACCCATTTCTTAACAAGCTCACCATCGCTGGCTCGCCATCTCACTATCATCCCCACCGGAAAATTTTGTACACGCTGGTAAATTCATTTTTGCCAGAAAATTGAACCAAACTCACTGGCGTCTTCCACGATTCATCATCACTGTCGCTTGACACGTTTGCACGCGCCAACCATCGCGTCATCCATAACAACTTGCTGTCAACCATCACCACCAGATACCTAACACACCGACCCTGCTCACAGATCCAATAACCTCTTCACCGTCCTCCGCCATAGATCTCTGACGCCTGCCGCTGCCGCCGATCCCATCGCTTTCTACGACTCCGTGAAGAGACTGTTCCTGTCGGTTCCTCTCCTCTTCGTAACGGCGGCTTGAAAAATTTGTCCACGCCTCAGCTCTTAATGTCTGTACACAAGCAAGCATGAAAAGTGTAACATATTCTCCACACAACTTCTGAATCTGAACGCAACAATTAATTAGTTCTTGGTAATTAAATCAATTGTGTATTCAACTTTTATTAAGAAATTAAATCAAGGATTTGAGTTTTGGATGTATGTATAGAATCACAAGCAATGAGTGACGGATTATTTTTAAACTCCCAAAACAAATGTTCATTCACCAAGATTAACAGTCCATTGAGCTACAAGAACACCAACAAAAACCCTTACCAGAGTTGCAGAGTTCGTGACTTGGGAAATTTGGTTAAAGCCATGTTTGGCTTTGTTGCTCATTATAAGGATTGGGATATTGGGGTTTAAAGGTTGGAAGTTAAGGGCACTTTTGTCCTTTCATGCTTCTAAGGGCAGTATGGTCTTTTAAAATAATTCAACAAATTTTAACGGTTAATTTTCGCCGGATCTTGGCCGGATGGGGTGATCTGCAACTTTTTTGCATAGTTCAGGGGGTTTCTTGTATTTTGGGTAGTTCAAGGGGTTAGTTGCAAATTTCCCCATGGTTCAAGGCTTTTTTTTTTTTTTTTTTTTTTTTTTTGCATTTTACTCTATTTATTATTTCATCATTTTTAGGTAACTGAGACTTATCAAAAGCCTCTGCCTTATCAAAGGCTATTATCTCAGATTGATCAATAATATCTGTTGCTTCTTTTGTGGCCTCTTCAAGAGTGCCAGCTTTTCTTTGTGATTTTTTCTTACGAGGAGCAGTATCTTTTGCATCGACTGGTCTGCCACGCTTTAGGCGTGTTTTAGATGCATTTGCTGCATTACTGACAGAAGGTCCCTCAGGGACATCAATTCGAGTTGGAATATTTGCAGCTGGTATATGTGATTTTATCACTTTCTTTGTATCAGTAAATGCATCAGGTAATTGATTTGCAACATTTTGTAAGTGAATGATCCTCTAAACTTTTCGTTCACATTGATTTGTGCGAGGATCAAAATGAGACAATTCCAGGGCATTCCAAGTAAGATCACGTTGCTGCTGTGCCTTTTCTCCCTCTAATGGTGGGAAGACAGTCTCATCAAAATGACAGTCAACAAATCGTGCTTTAAAGATATCACCTGTCAAGGGTTCAAGATATCTAATAATAGATGAAGAATCAAAACCAACATAAATTCCAAGTCTACGTTGATGACCCATTTTAGTGCGTTGGGGTGGTACAATTGGAACATATACAGCACAACCAAAAACTCGTATGTGAGAGATATTTGGTTGTTAACTAAAAAAAAGTTGCAATGGTGAATACTTATGATAAGCAGTTGGTCGTATACGAACTAATGATGTATCATGTAATATGGTATGACTCTAGGCAGAAATAGGTAATTTTGTTCGCATAAGCAAAGGTTGACCAATTAACTGAAGTCTTTTAATAAAAGATTCGGCCATACCATTTTGAGTATGAGTGTGTGCAACAGGGTGTTCAATATTAATTCCAACTAACATGTAAAAATCATCAAAAGCTTGAGAAGAAAATTCAGCGGCATTATCAAGACGGATTGTCTTAATTGGATAATCAGGAAAATGTGCCCGTAATTTGATGATTTGAGCAAGAAGTCTAGCAAATGCAATATTACGAGTAGAAAACAGACAAACATGTGATCATCGTGTTGAGGCATTAATTAAGACCATAAAATAGCAAAATGGTCCACAGGGTGGATGAATTGGCCCACATATATCCTAGTGAATTCGTTGTAAAAATGGGGAAGATTCAACAATGATTTTTGAAGGGGATGGCCTGATAATTAACGTACCTTGTGAGCAGACGGTGCATAGGTGATTATTTGGTAAGATGATTTTTTGATCCTTTAGTCGGTATCCATGTGAATTTTCAATAATTCGACGCATCATTGTACTCCCCGAGTGACCAAGTCGATCAAACTAAAGCATAAAAAGTTTGGGTCACATGATTTTTTATGTATCACAATATTTGGCTCAATTGTCCTAATGGTTGTATAGTATAACCCAGAAGAAAAAATAGGGAGTTTTTCTAATATCCACTTCTTGCATAAGGTAATGGAAGTAATGTAGAGATATTCCACATTACTTTCATTTGCAGTCTCAATATGATATCCATTACGACGTAAGTCTTTAAAACTCAACAGATTTCTCCAAGATTTTGTAGAATATAAGGCATCATTGATTTGTAATCTTGTTCCATATGGTAAAATGATGTTGGTTCGTCCGGAGCCTTCAATCAAGTATGTGGGACCTGATATTGTACTAACACTAGCGTCTATCAAAGTTAGGTGAGAAAAATATTTTTAATCTCGAAGGATTGTGTGTGTCGTTCCAGTTGGACGAGACTAGTGGCTTCTTAACAAAAGCTCATTATTTTGCTCTGCTACAAGTAAACATGATATCAGCTCTGAATATTTTTCAAATCTACACTCTCGATATTATTGTTGTAAGAGTACATTCAAGGTGTGAAATGTGGTGAATGTTTTTTCCAATAAAAGTTCATCAGTGATGGTATCACCACACAATTTCAATGTAGAGCTGATTTTAAATAGGACAGAGTTATATTTAGCCACAGTTTTAAATCTTGCAACCATAGTTGCTGCCAATCAGCTCGAGCCTTTGGGAGGATAACAGTTTTTTGATGATTACATATTTCTTTCAAATTTTTCCACAAACACAGTGGATCTCTTACAGTGAGGTATTCAGTTTTTAGCTCCTCACTAATATGGTGCCGAAGGAAAATCATAGCATTCGCTTTATCTTGTAATGATGCATTATTCTCTTCTTTAATTGTGTTTCCGAGGCCCATGGCATCTAAATGGATATGAGCATCCAGAATCCAAGATAAATAATTTTTGCCGGAAATGTCCAAGGCCACGAATTCTAGCTTTGTCAAATTTGACATTTCAGAATAACCTTTGGAATCAGAAATACAATGTTCTTTGATAAAGCAAATAATCCCAACAATCTATCAAAACTAATATTACAAAATAGATATATTGTTGAGATAGAAAGAGGGAGAGAGTTTTTTCTTCAAATTTCAGATGGATAGAGCTTGTGCTAATAACGTATAATAAATTTATGTCTGTGTATATATATAGAGTAATATTATATGAGACTAGCTTTGAGAGAGAGTGAGAGAATGAAAAAAAGAGAAATGAGAAACTTTTCATTCTGGTGTGCCCGAAGCAGTACATACATAATGCCTTTTTATAGGCTTAAAATCTAGCTTCCTCTGTAAGCCACTAATGATGTCTTCCTTTGTAAGTCTCAAACTGTGATCTCATTGATGACTTAACATATTTGGGGACCCACACAATTTTATATATATATATATGTCTATATAACAAAATATAATATTTAAAGTCTTTTATAGTTATAATTTACAAGTTGATACTAGATACTTTAATATAGTCTTGTGACCGCATATATATTACTCTAGAGAGTTGTATGATTTGTATCATACGGAGTATAATTTATGAAATCATAATGGATGGTGTGTTGGCATTTCTAGTAGATTAAAAAAGGACTAAATTTCACTGGTGATGTATCAACAAATCTTATATAGATCACCAACATATTATATATGCATCACACACACACACACACACACACACACACATATATATATAGAGGAGAGAGAGAGAGAGAGAGAGAGAGAGGGTAAAACACGAGTGAGTGAGCACTTACTGCAGTGCGGCATGCACTGGGAGTCTTGGACACAGTTGACGTGAGAGGTGAGAGAGAGTGGGATTAGACAGACAGACCACCAATACCTTCTTCATTCATTCGTCCTCTTAAATCTCCACCACCAATTATAATTAGTCATACCATTTTCAACACAATAATTCAGAAGTGGAATACAGTACTGACACTGTGACACACGTGTGTGTGTGTGTGTGTGTATATATAGACACTTTTAGAAAGAGAGAGACTGTGATAGTGTATTTGGTTGTTGATTAATCCCAAAATGGAGGTTGAAAACCAAGTGGCTGCAGTGTAGTTACAGAAGGTTTACAGGAGTTATCGCACTCGGCGCAAGTTAGCCGACTCTGCTGTTGTTGCTGAAGAACTGTGGTAAGTTCATATACAGAGTCCTCCTCTCTATTTCTTAATCTATATATAGATATATATATATATATATAGACATACACAACACTAATGATCATATATATATATGTAATGTATGTTGAATGATTTGACTTACTGAAGGTGGCAAGCTCTAGACTATGCACGTCTGAATCACAGCACTGTGTCGTTCTTCAATTTCTTGAAACCCGAAACGGCGGCGTCTCGGTGGAGTAGGATCAGCTTAATTGCTTCAAAGGCATGTTGCTTATTCATACACATATTTATATCTTAACACTGTTAATTTCTTGATTAATTAAGCCACCTCGTTTGTTTATTCTTAGTTTTATTATTCAGAATGGAGGGTATTTAGTAATATATATATATATATTTAATTTGCATTCGAATTAAAAATAAAAAAATAATAATACGTTAAAATTTTGGGCTTCTTGGGCAGGTTGGAAAGGGGTTGGCTAAGGACGATAGGGCTCAGAAATTAGCTTTTCAACATTGGATTGAAGCTGTAATAAATATTGCGACTGTTCCTATATTTCTAATTTTTAAAATACCCATTTCTTATTATTATTTTATTTTATTTTATTATTATTGTGGCATATATAGATTGATCCAAGGCATAGATATGGTCACAACTTAAATATATACTACGAAGAGTGGTGTAAAGGAGATGCAGGGCTGCCATTTTTCTACTGGTAAGTACTGCGCGCACTACATCTTTTAGTCCTTTTCCTAGTAATCATGAAGGCCACTCTTTTCAAAAAATACTAGTCAAACAGGTAGAAATATGATACTATTGTACTCTCTCTCTCTATATATAAATTAAATAGTCAACAATTTTAAATTAAGGTCAAATGCTCTAAAATGGGCTATACTATTCTTTTGGGCTGGTTGGACTTCAACATTGTGATTAACACGGGATGATCTAGAAGAGTGGAACAATTTAAAATTTTTTGTTTTTAAGAGTAATTTAATCGGAAAGTAATTCAAAATCACATTAAATTTTTTGGATATTTGAACATATGGGTAATTCAAATTAACCCAAATTGTAAAACCGTGTTAAAAAAATAGAAGATAGGTTGAGCTGAGGTTGAATAATTAGAGTTGCAGGTAGGATTAGGGTTGGAATTAGGTTGAATGTTTCATATGTCAGGTTGGGCTCAAGCTATACTACCAATCCGCCTGAATTGCAGCACTACATGTTCTACCATTTTCATACTTGGAAGCCAATAGAAAAATGCAGGTTCTACATTACAAAATACAGATTTCCAATGGCATAAACCCATGAAAGACTCCACAATGAATAAATACCATGCATGTAAATTACAATATATATATATATATATATATATTATCATTGTTGTATAGCTTTTTAAATGTACCTTTCACAGGTTGGACATTGGAGATGGCAAAGAGATTGACCTCAAAGAATGCCCAAGATCAAGGCTTCAGCAAGAATGCATCAAATATCTTGGACCAGTATGCTCCTCCTCCTGACCACCAAACATAGTATCATTGTCTAAAATCAAGATCATAATGCAGTTAACATCAAAGTGTTTTACCGGGGAAAAAAAAAATACACACATCAAAGTGAATGGCTAAATTTCCATGAGAATGCAGTATGATCTGTTAATGCCAATTCCAAAAAGAATGAAACATTTCCCTGTTGTATGATTTTTGCATGCTCAGGATCAACTATTACACTTTACACTAAGGCATCAATTTCTAAAATGTCAACCTCAATCGATTGTTCTAACCACCATTTTTTTTTTTTTATTTTATTTTTTTTTATGACCATTACTGAAACAAGCAAGAGAGGGAACAGTATGAATACATAATAGCTGAAGGAACGATGGTGCACAAACAAACTGGCAATCCCCTTGATACCAATCAAGAAGTGCAAGGTTCTAAATGGATATTCGTGATGAGTACCACTAAAAGATTATATGCTGGTTTGGTAAGGCTCAACGTAGAAACGAAAACCATTTTATGGCAGTTTTCTCTTGTTTCCGGTGTTTGCAGTTTCTTTAATCAACCGAAGACTAATATTTGTTCGTCCTCCATTCAGAAAAGGAAGGGGTCGTTTCATCATTCTAGCTTCCTCGCAGGAGCCACCACTTTAGCAGCTGGACGACTCATGGCAGAATGTGGAAAGCTAAAGGTATATAGTGCTAATAGTATTGGTTATGTTAGTCTGTAAATGATCTGAAAATACAGCAGTAATTATAATTTGCTCATGACCATTGCGACAAAAACAGAGAAGAGGATGGGAGATTTTATTTTCGGAACTAAATATGTGCAAACTGCTATAATAGTAGCTCATAAAACATTATTAACATGATTAGACAGAGGTTCTAATGTCACCTTTGAACTGAAATTAGCTCTTCATTTCTAATTTCATTTGGTTCAAACTACGATGAACATTCAAAATGATTCCAGAATTGTCTGGTTTAGTAATACCGTGAAGTGCTCTAAACATAGGAGTCACCCAATTTGAAGATGCTCATGACTGATTAGAAACTTGAGTACTAACCTCTAGAGGCTTTTCCGGGAGAGCTGTGCTGGCAAATCTTGAGTCAATAACATGCACCCGTAGCAAATAGTATCTTTATGCTTTTATAAATGCATACGTATACATGATATCAGTTCTAGTAGGGTAATAAGCTATTGATTGCAGATCATCATTAAACAAGAATGAAAAAAATAAAAAAAATTGAATGTGAAGGAGACAGTATGCTGATGTCTGAAGCATGCATCTTTCGTTTATGTGAAAAGTAAATCATCATAAAATAATAATAAATGAACTCTGCTATAAAAGTGAAGGAGATAGTATGTTACTCTGTAAATTCTGGTTGATGATGCTTCAAATGTATATTTCGCTGGCATCAGAATTCTAACGAGTCTTCTCCATTTTCAGTCTGTATCAGCATACAGTGGACATTACCGTCCAACTTATGAAAACCTAAGCTGTTTTTTAGCCTTCCTCCAGGACAATGGGGTTAAACTTGAAGAAATTCAGGTATCCAACAATTGGTTCCAAATATTCCATTCCAGGTGCCATTCTCAAATCGGATAAGATTTGGTCAGATTGCATCTGGTCTATAAGAGATGCTTTGCTCGGTCTCACTTGTGTTGCAAATGACCTTTTACTATGCTTCTGTTCTAGGCAGGTAATATCCCATGCTGAATATTGTCAGAGCTACGATATCAGCGAATCAACTCAAGAAGGGAGTCAGAATGGACACCCCTCTAATCCAGAAGTACCCAAGCTTCAAATCCCTGGTAAAATTGAGCAGAAGCAAACTTCAGCTAGGTTTGCTCAGTCTGAAAGAACAGGGAGTTACAAAAGAACCTTATCCAGTAATCTCCAGAGCCCACAGACGAGAGTTCCTAAAAAGGAGATATTGCAGAGGATCAAGTCCAAAAAGGAAGCGAGTTCATATCAGTTAGGCCACCAACTGTCTTTAAAATGGTCAACAGGAGCTGGCCCCAGAATTGGCTGTGTGGCAGACTACCCTCCGAATTTAAGGGCACAAGCACTGGAGTTTGTTAACCTCTCACCCAAGGATCCCCTCACACCACAAGCTTCTCAATGCTCTACTGCTCCTACTAAAGTCACAAATCTCTGCAAGGTGATGTGAGTTCAGATTTGATGATCAATTCAGCATACTTCCAACATGCTAATGTTTTCTCCACATGTACACTCCTTATCTTGTCACCTGTGCATGACTTGGCTACATTCAAACATAGAACAATTCAGGAAAGGTCAAAGGGAAAGATTTCATTGCCAATCCATTCTTCATCTACGATTGCAACGATTCCAGTTTACTTACTCCCCCATAATACAATAAGGACATGACATTAAGGTATATATTCTGCATCGGACAACTAGGCTGTCAATCCACTCAATAATATGACCTGCAGAAAAAGAGCATCTATTGTTCTTCAATTCAGTCCAGCTATGTCCAGAATCATTTTTCAGTGCCTTTTACATAAATTTCCCGACTAGGCTACATTTAATTCGCTTCACTTTGCATAAAAGTTATGTTCACCCAGTGACGAAAAACTGATTCATTCTGATACCACAATTGATGACAAGCAAATGAACTTGTATTCCAACCACCAAAATCTCTAGATCAGTGCAATCCCCAATACACCTGCATAGAGAATCCATTCACCTCACCCTGCCTTATGCGACCGCAACAAAACTTTCCACCCTTTTCTCTGCACTAGCAATAGCAACAAAAGAAATGAGGTCCTCGATAGACCAAATTTGGCTCCAAAATTACATGAAACGCGAATTGAGTCCATTCCAGTAGCCACATTTCTCACAGAGATTGACCAAACAGCTACTACACAGTTAAGTTCTTACATGAATTTTTTACCAGTACAATGCTAGCACAAGCAGATGTAGTGCCAACATAACTGCAACTAGTTGGATCAAAACCAAAGTTAACCATCAATCTGGTGTGAATACCAAGATACCAAAGTTATTCATGAAACAAGACATCATTCAGGCATTTTATCAAACATCTTCAATGCAGTCAAGCTCTAAATGTTGTTTGTTTCAGCATCTGTATGAAAATTGAAACCCATATGTAATAATCAGTAAGTAGACTGTTATGCCTCCGAGAGCAGACCTGTTGTTGCCGATTAAGCTCAAAATGTGAGAGAAGGCCATAGAAAGACTTGAATTCAGTTGGGGAGGCTGTTGTTTGGTTATGGAAAGAGACTTGGGTTGTCTAAAATTTCTCTCTAGATTGTTGGATGCAATAATATCATTCTTCTAAATAATGAATCAATAGGTGGTCTCTCTCTACAACAATTAAATTTAAAATGAGTAATCCTTCTTTACATGATAATGACAACCTTCAAACTAGAACCACCATTCTTCTTCTTTTTTTCATAGAGGAGGTATCCTTACACCTTAAGGGTGAGACTAATCCACCTCAGGGTACACACCTTACGGGTGAGACTAATCCACCTTAGAACACATAAAGTCCGTAAATGAGAAAAAGGTTTGTCAATTCTCTCTTGTATATTCTGATTGATCGGTATAACCAATTGGGCCTGAAGATTTTTTTTGGTCCTAACAAATAACTCCCACAATATTCTTGAAAAAACTTGACCGGTATCCTCTACTTTTAAAAAAGGAGGAGATACCACTGGACCACAGTCCTTGGTGGTAGATATGGTTCAAACTGTCTCACCTAGTTAAAATAATAGCAAAAGTGGTCATCATTTTGGTTCAGATTTGTAAAACCACCACAAGCCTGGCATATCAAGTATAATATTAAAGACAAAGCATCATATGATGGGCGGACTCTAGGAATATCATAAGGAACACACTTTCTATTTATAAACTAATATATAGTACATAAAATTTATATTGGAAAAGCACGCAAGAAATTATTGTAGCTTACAGGCAAGTGAAGGCATGCTAAACACTCATTAACTATTCATAAGAAGTTCACCAAATTAACCAATCAACACACATTTTATTCCAATAGAGCTATTGGAGAGACCACATTAAGCAACAGCAACAGCTTCAACAGGCTTTGCTTCTGGCTCAGCTGGCTTTGCTTCTGGTTCTGCTGGCTTTGCTTCTGGTTCAGCTGGCTTTGCTTCTGCAGGATTGGCATCTGGTTCTGCCGGTGCTTCTGCTTCCCAAAAGGAAGTCTTCTTACCAGTCTTGGAAACCGTCTGTAGAACTGCTTCTGGCTGCACGTTGCCTTTTACCGTCACTTTTTGCTCCTTAATATCAATGTCAAATGACTCTACACCTGAAGTTCATTCAAAAGGGATGCAACAAGTAAATATCAACCAATCAATATTACTGAAGTGAGCAGAAAATAACCGACATTTGATAGTTCTGAGGACTTATTTCAACCATCTTAGATTTCTACAACATCATACGTGTTACTACAATAGAAAAAAGCTAAAGCAAAATTAGGTTCAACCATATTGTATGCCAGAATTTCTAGATTAGTAATAAGGCACTTGTGCATACTGATCTAAAGGTTAGGACCAGTTAGTTTTTGATAAACGTGTAGTATATGAAATAGGTTAAGGTGTACTAGGTAAAAAAGGAAAAATAAATTGCACGTAAAGGTTATAACAGACCTTCCATTTTGCCTAAAACCCTTTTCACTGCCCCTACACAGCCTTGACACGCCATGCCAACCTTAAGAACAACAGTCTGCGTCCACACACAAACAGGAAATTGTAAACACAACAGGAAATAATCAAGAAACATATTACCATAATGTAGCATCCAAGTCGCCAGAGTTGAAATTAGAGCATATTGCAATCATTCAATCTCAATAAAAAAGAGAAAAAAACACACACACAGACGTGGGTTGGGGGGGATGGATGCAGAGTCTAGATAATTGAACAAGGCACTAGGAGTCATTTACGAAAAGTTCGTGCCATTGTGTGAAATTGAAAAGAACAACAAGAGTAATGCTAAAAAAATTGAGACATTTGTCATGCCCCGTCAAAGGAGGTTGCGCCACACTCAAGCGCAGAAGAGCACTTTGCATGGAGTTTGCTTGGCAAAGGTAGAGAATTGGGGGTTCTAGAATCTCACATTGGGTAGAGAATTGTGTAGTGTTTGAGGATTTTAGAATGTTGTAGTGTTGTGTAGAGGAGAGAACGTCCTAGAGAGTTAGGTAAGCTTGTAAATATCTAAAAGAGTATTCAATACAATTGATCTTAACCATTGATTTTAATGCATTATCTTCAGAAGGATGTTTATAAATAGGGTAGGGATTTCATGAGTAGGCAACAAATTTTGAGTTAGGCTAATCAAGATTTGAATTTGAATGGTTCCACTCAAATATTATATCGAATTTTAACCACATAAATCAACATATTGTATGAAAACATTTAGCAAAAATTAATTTATATTTAGGTAAATATCATCTAGAAATACTAGTAGATTTTCTTTTGTATTCACAAAGGGAGTTGCAGTAGATCCTTAATTATTTAAGTGATTTTATCATTTTACCTAATGCTCAGTGATTTATGATTTATTTAACGGGTGCTTAGTGAGTTATTTGTCATTCATTTTATTTAAATTCTTTCATCTTGGTGTGTGTATATATATATATTCCTTCCAATTTCATTGTATGGGTACAGCAATCCATGATAGTTACAATTATCTCATCTATATATATATATATAGAAATTAAGAAACTGAATTATCTCATCTATATATATATATAGAAATTAAGAAACTGAATAAATGGGTATTCAAATTCACTACATGAATTTTTTCCCTAAAATTCAAACAGTTGAGATGGACACCCCTAAATTTTACGATTTTTTTTTAATTCCACAGAATTTCGCACAATCTACCTACTTCTAACTGATTTTCTTAGAAATGTTCACTCTTTTGAGTAAATTTTTGCCGAAAAAGAAGTGCAAAATTAGAGCCCGAATTTGATGAAAATTGAATTTTAGTGACACATAAACGACCACCCACAAATCCAAAATGTTAACCAAAAAACCTACCCTTATTCCAAATTTAAAACGAAGAAAACAACAATTGCAACAACAGAACAGATAGAAAACAAAATCAATCAAAGAGCTGAAAATTAATGTGTACAGAGAGTCATAGAAGAATAATTGAAATACCTGAGACATGGTCACTATACTTGGTCAGAAGGATCTGAATACGGAGAAGAGAAAGAGAGTAGAAGTGAGTTTAATTTTGGAATGGGATTTGAGAAGGTATTGAGGCTTGGGTTTTTAAAGAAGCTTTAGGGTTAAAAGAGAGGTTCAGTTGGGTTCGGTGAGGACAATGTCAGTTTGTCGCTAATTATCTTCACGTAACGTAGAAGCACGCGTTCCGCTTACGCGTCAATTTTCTATAGGCCTTGGTGAGTGCCTATGCCCTCATTGGTGAGTGCCTATGTCAATGTTGGGGGGGCGCATGTATATATATATATATTTTTGGATGGTAAACTAAATATACACACTTTTTTTTTTTTTTTTTTTTTTTTTTAAGAGGGGGAGGTTATACTATTGGACCAAAAGCCATTTGGTAATATATATATACATAAACTTTCTTCGTCCCAAAATATATATATTCTGTATATATATACTCCCTCCATCCCAAAATATTGGGTATTAAAATATTTTGAAAC